>NC_085011.1:18414012-18561512 GCF_963854185.1 Sardina pilchardus
GTTAAATTCAAGTGTTGCACAGTGTCTAGTGTCTAGTATAGGCCCAGCTCTGTAAGGAGGGGTGTCTTTGTGACCTCCATGAACATGGGACAGGCCACAGGTTGTTCTCTTACCCTGTGGATATAAGGTGACTGGCAAAATACACCTCGGGGGGGTATTCCAAGTACGTGTTTTGGTGACGGATCTGGGCAAGTTGACTCAGATAAAGTGGTAAACGTCCTACAACAAAGCCCTATGGCATTATTTTTGCTATAGGAGAATGAAGCCATAACTTAACTTACCCAGATTTGACACTAATACCCCCCTGAAGCGCTTTTAATCTCAACAATAATATAACGATGGTGAATGTGTCTTAACATGTGTTTGTCTTCAGTTTGCTGCAGAAGGACAACTATAGTTCCACATGGAGCTGAAAAAAAAACTTCCACCACCTGCCCCCAGATCAATGGCCTCTTGTACCACATGGCATCTGTTCCCAAATGGAACGTTTTTGTTTCCCTAAACGAGGGTCTTTCATGGTCTTGGTCATAATCGTCCAAAAAAAATGGGGGGTCGGGTTCAATGGGCATAAAACTGGCAAAAGCTATTTGATTTAGAGAGCAGACAATTAACTGCTCAACCCTCCCATCCCCCCCACACACTCCACCCCCCCTACTTATCTACCGAGTTTAATCCACTCCTGTGATTGTACTGAGCGGATGGATGCTGCCTTCTATGTGCCTGCTATTGTCCTCCAAAGGCTAACAAAGCCATCATCTATATTACAGCATTAATTGCACACAGGCTGTAGAGAGCCCCATTGGTTGAATGGTAGTTGTTTACCAACAACAGCTTAATAAGTGCAATGTCTCAATCGGCATTTAGCTCCATAAGCTTGCCCTGGAGTTAAGGTCACTCAACATGAGTTATAATAGCTGTTCCCAATCACAGGAATAATGTTCAAACTCAACCTTGTAATCTCAGAGGTTTTTTGTTTTAGTAATGTAAGATTTCATATCAAGGTTGCTCCATTGTGTTCTGTTGCAGTGACAAAACATTTCCTTGTCAGAAATATGTAAGTTTACAGGTTCTAGTCTTATAAAAACCGGTATCTCACTTTTGCCTGAAACAGTCTCAATCCTACCCACAAATTGCCAAGAAAAGGCATAGGGTGAGATTGTTTGTATCTGAAATGACACAGTTTCCTTGTATGGCCATTCCATGGATGACGTGGTTTTGCAAAGGTAGATGAGCTGCAAAGTCACAGGAAAGTGGCTATTTTTAGTACTAACTGACAGGAGCATAACAACTGCGCCTCCAAGTGGTGAAACTTTGAAAATACAAGCTGCACTGTGTGGATATTCTCAATTAGTGCCGTGAGCTATCAACATTGAGGCTTACAAATGCAGTTACATGTCTGTGTCTTTTGTAAACATAACTTTATTGAGGCAAATTGGCTTATTTTAGGAAACAGCTAATATTAAAAATGAGCATAATTGTCACACAAAATGTAATACAATGAATGAATGCAAGAAAGATTTGTATATTATTGTCCAGGCACAACCTTGGTGTTGTTCTTTTATAGATTGACTCGCCATTACAATCATCAATGGAGGAAATGGCCAATGTCCCAATAGGACTACATGGGTAGGCCACAAGAGAGTGGTTTTGTGCGTCTATCTTTCATCTGAAAGATTTCATCCCATACTGAAATTCATCACACAACATGCATTCATCATCATCAACATCTTTAGTGCAGTTGTATCAAAGAAAGGTGCAGTTGTTTGCCATAAGGATATGTCTTTTTCTATGGTTACTGACTGACTTTAAAGAGGAAGTCAAGTACAGGAACAGAAAACATAACCAGAACTAGATCCCAGGATGTGTGCATGTTTCCAGTGAAACTGAAGTAACTGGTCTCTCTTATCAAAATTCTTTCTCCATCGCCTCGATGTCGTTCTGCAGTTTGTAGTTGGACCACTTCTGGAGGCGGCTGTAGAGGGGCATCCCCTGGTTCTCCCGGTATAGGTACACCCCGGTGATGCGGTTCCACTCCTGACTGGGCACCTCAGCCTTGCCGTCCACCGCGCTTTCCAGAAGCTCCTGCTCATCCTTGTCGAGGGCCACAAAGCCGAAGAAGCTGCGCACGTTGTGGATGGCCTGGATGTGCGCGTGGGCGTCCATGGTGCGCTGGAAGACTTTGCTCTCCTGGGAGCGGAAGTGGGACCAGTACGCCTCCTGCTGGTAGCCCAGAGGAGAGCAGCAGTGCCTGAAGCACAGGACTAGGAATACAGTGAGGGACACAAAGCCCACCAGCATCCAACCCAGCAACTGTAGGAC
The DNA here is from genome assembly GCF_963854185.1 of Sardina pilchardus. Classification (NCBI taxonomy): domain Eukaryota; kingdom Metazoa; phylum Chordata; class Actinopteri; order Clupeiformes; family Clupeidae; genus Sardina; species Sardina pilchardus. Next base: position 18,416,332 of record NC_085011.1, read on the forward strand.
AATGACAGACACTCAAATACACAAATATAGGCACACACACACACAAACAAACAAAAATATTGCATATTGCATTACAGTACGTTAATGGACATTAGTGTCCACATTATTAGATTATTGGGAGTTATATTATTGGGAAATTATTATATCAAGTCAGACACTGTGAGGCAAAAAGGCCATAGTTATTATGTCTTTCACAAGCTCAACAACCTCACTAACAACATGGAATGCTACTGCTTAACATTTTTCTATTCCTCTCAAAGTAAAAGAAATTAAGTCTCTGGAAATGCCGACTTCCTCTTAACGATAGACAGATTTGCCCTTAAAGACAGGGTAAGTTATGCTGGATGGTGTTTGTTTATGTTTATTTTTCCTAGCAGACACTTTTATCCAAAACAGCTTTCATCATATCTGAACGAACGTGCTTTCTGAGAAACTACACACAGTGTTTTGTTATTGTTTGGAGGACAGGCTACCCTTGTTTGTTTCCAGTTAACTGAGCCAAGGGCAAGGCTGTGCAAGAAGACGAGGAATTTTTACATAGTCATAGAGAATAGAGAGCTAGCAGATTGGGTGAAGATATTCGCTGAATTTTGAAAATAGTGTTAGATGTTAGAAATCATTGCTTACCCTATAGCCCATAACCCAGCCTTGCTTATTTAAGGTTTTAATGTAAGTTTATTATAGGGACATTGCTAAAAGTGTTTTCATGTCATCAACATGCTATATGTTATGGTATCTCTCAGCACCGACCACCCATTTACTCCAACATCACCAAGGTGAAAACCTATTCACCGAATCCAGACTTCCACAATCAACAACAGTTTTTCTCAGTCGCTTTGGTACATTTCTCGAATCATCCTTGAGATTTGCTAAACAGTAAGTGCATTTCTCAAAACTATTTGTACAAATAGCAAAACACCATGGATTACCTACAAAAGCCAGTTTCTTGCTCAAAATCCTTAGTACATCTCTCAAAACGAAATATTTGTGTCAATGAACATATCAGTGCAGTGCATGCAGTGTTGTAGGACTTCCTACACCTCCTGATGTTCCTGTCTTTTGGGCCACACATTCTCATATGATATGACAACATGTTCAACCATTTTGCATCTAAAGCCTAAATGTTGTGAGGGATGAGAGTATTTAGCTGAGTATTGGTCTTGATAATTTGCATGGATGTACCAAAATATTTGCAACTTGATCAAAGGAATGAGAAACTGCTTTTTTGATGTGCACAAGTGACACAATGATCTGAAGATTGAACAGGTAGTTTTGAGAATTTCAATTCTGATCTGAGAAATGTATTGGGAAGGTTACTTTAGAAATGTAATGTGTTACAGTTACAAGTTACTCTGTTTAAAATGTAATAGTAGTGTAACTATTTGAATTACTTTTTCTGAGTAACGTAACTAATTACTTTTGATTACTTTTTGATTACTTTTCTGATTTTTGAATGATATATATAGTCCCCAAATCCATGCAATGATTTCGGCCTTGGTCTACAGGCTGCCGAGCAGTTCTGTACAAGCGCACAAGGCAGCAAAGGCATTCAATACATGAATTAGCATCACATTTTTTGTGAGGATAATATAATGATAATCATAACACGTTTACAGGCAGGCATGTAGGCCTACGCTGATGGCGCTGTAGACGTGATAGAGCCTATCAGAAGGTCCCGTATCAAACTATGGCTGTGGAGGGAAACAGTTCTTTTTACATACAATATTCTTTGCAAAGTTTTGCTGACAATATTGAGATGTAATTCAAATTGTAATTTTGAAAAATTTCAAAAGTACCTGTAATTGAATTACAATTCTTTCTACAGTAACTGTAATATATTACTGTTACATTTATTTTGTAATTAAATTACGTAACTCAATTACATGTAATGCGTTACTCCCCAACACTGTGTATAACGCAACTGAGAAAAACTGTAAGAGGCACCAAAAGTATTCAAAACATTTTAAAAATATTTTGTAATAGGCTATAGATTACCCCCTATGGGGAAGCCCATCTGTATCATACATTGATGCATATATTGGCAAAACATAAGCTAGAATGAATAGTTATGAAATAAGGAGCCTACAATCAAAATGATGCCGTTAGCCTACTGTTTAAGGCAGGAGACTAGCCTACAGGCAAAACATTTACTGGTCCATTTTAAGTTTAGGCTACTATGTCTTATTCCTTTACTGTAACAAAAGATATTTTAAATATATATATTTTAAATTAATTTTCAGAATATATTTTGAAATATTTAACATTCAAAATGGGCCCAAAACACTTCAAATAGCCTATACTATATATTATTTCAATACTTTTTTTCTCTATGTGCATCAGTGCAGTGCAAAAATAGGCTTTTGTCCTGTAGCCTATGCCCATACAAGCATACACAACAAAAAATGTGTGTGTGTGTGTGTGTGTGTGTGTGTGTGTGTGTGTGTGTGTGTGTGTGTGTGTGTGTGTGTGTGTGTGTGCGTGCGGGCGGGCGGGCGGGCGTGCGGGCGTGCGTGTAAATGATCGAAATTGGCAACACGTACATTTTGACAGTTGTATAGGCTACTGTTCCGTTCGTATAGACTATGTAAGTGTATGTGTATCAAAAATTCACCAGGGAATTAAGTTTATATATTTAAAGTTTTAGGTGGAAAAGGTGTGGGATAGCCTACTCAGATGAGTAGAATGTTGGAAGTCAGCACGACTTGGTGATACGGGATTAAAACAGCGTATTGACAAGACGCTTGATGCAGAAGGTGTTTCAGTTCACGATTTTAATGAATGACTCTCAATCACAGTACACGGCATATAAGACTTCCGTTTTACATAACAAGGCCACTAGGTGTCGCTCTGTGCTCAACTCAACATCCATAACATCTTCCTTCCTTTAGATTAATGTTCTGTTATTAAACACTTCAAACAATTCACTTTTCAATAACCATTGCAGGCTGTATAACATTACTGCAATAACATAACTCTATATCAATAACTCATTGTTATTATAGTATCACATTTGAACATAGCATTTACACTTACAGTCTTTCCACACTTTACTCTTTTTTTTTTTTTTTTTTTCCGTAGGAACAGATCACACCAACAAAAAAACTAGTGACGTTTCGTCCTGTGTGTGCTGCCACTGTCTGTGTGTGTGTGTGTGTGTGCGTGTGTGGGCATTAGTAAGGGCAGCGATCCGCCTACACCCTAGTCGAGCCCATGTTCTCATGTCTCATACGTGTTAGTGCATGTGGACTCTAGACGAGCATAAGTTCCATCAACGTCACCAGTTCAGTCTTTGAGGTGGGCGTGAGAGGCGGCCACTGCGTGTGGAGACTGCATGTCCCGGTGTGCCACTGTGCTTGCCCGGTGTCGAGCACAGTCCAGGCAGCGGTGTACTTGGGATGCGAGGAGTCAGAGTGCTTTGGGGCTGTGCGTCTTCGGTCCCTTCTGGTTCACCCTGGCCTGATCCATGCCCGGTCTCGGCTGAGGCTGACTTCCCAGACATATGCTCCTGTTCAGGATCGTTCTGCTCTGGCCTACTGATTGGCTGTGCTTCAGCTGCGTGCTCTGCCACCCGAAGATCCACACGGTTGCGTCTGTAAAGTGTGCCGTTGACATCTACCACGAATGAGCGAGGGGCGACTTTCTGGATGCATTGGCCCAGTTGCCATCTTCCTGTGCGATCACCTGGTAGTGGTTTCATTCTGATCCGATCTCCCACGATCAGCTCTGGGAGGTCTCTGGCGGAGCGGTCATAGGTCGATTTCGCCATCCGCCGTTTCCACCTCAACTTCTCAGTCACTCCGACCACCACATGTGGCTGTAGCAGACTGTCTGCCACTGGCAGCGAAGTTTTGAGCCTTCGTGACATTAAGCGTTGAGCGGGGCTGCTGTCCAACCCGTCTGTGGGCGTGTTGCGCCAGTGGAGGATGGCCATCCATGCATCTGTGCCCTCTGCCTTTGCCCGCTTGCAGACTGATTTCACTATTTTCACAGCAGACTCGGCCTTGCCATTAGATTTAGGATGACGGGGGGAGGATGTGACATGGGTAAAATCCCAGCTTGTTGCAAACTTCCTGAACTGTTCGCAGGCAAACTGTGGGCCATTATCAGTGATCACTTTGTCAGGCTGCCCATAGCGTGCAAACTGGGCTCTGCAGCGCGTGATGAGTGTGTCGGCTGACAGGTCTGGCAGCTGGTCGATTTCCCAGTAATCCGAGTAGTGGTCTACAATGATGAGAAATTCTTTGCCTGCATAAGAGTAGATGTCCATGCTCACCGTTTGCCATGGACGTGTAGGTATCTCATGCGACATCATAGGTTCCTTCTGCTGATTCCTTGCGTACTCATTACATGCAGAACAGTTGGCAACAAAGTCTTTGATTTCGGCTCTCATTCTTGGCCAGAAGAGGGTATCTCTGGCCCGTCTATAACAGGCCTCACCACCTATGTGGCTAGAGTGTATACGCTTGAGTAGTTCTGCTCTTAGGGCCTTTGGGATAACTACACACTGTCCTCTGTATAGCACACCGTTTTGCACATTCAGCTCATCCCGGAAGGGCCAGTAGTCCCGCACTTCCAGTGGGGTGTCCTCTTTGAAGTCGGGCCACCCGTTCAGGATCACCGTCTTCAGCTCTTGGAGTACATTATCCGTTTCTGTATGCTGTGCTATTTGGCGGAATCTGAAGGAAGTGACATTCAGGTGCTGGGCTTGGTCCAGCTGTGCGTACTCTGTCTGGGTGGCAAACACTGCATGTCGCACATGTGGGGTGTCTGGCCCTTTGTGCGGCAGAGTAGCTCGACTTAAAGTGTCACTGACGTACATTTCTGGCCCAGGCTTGTATACCACATCGAGGTTATAACACTGAAGCTGCATCAGCATTCCCTGGAGACGTTTTGGTGCACTCAGGAGAGGCTTCTTGAAAATTGTGATCAATGGTTTATGGTCTGTTTCTGCCGTGACCATTTCTCTACCATATAAGTATTGGTGGAATCTTTGACATGCGAAGACTATGCTCAAACACTCTTTTTCGATTTGAGCATAGTTTTGCTCTGTTTGTGTCAGGGCTCTCGAAGCAAAAGCCACTGGCTGCCCCCCTTGCAGCAAGCAGCATCCCAGTCCATTCATGCTGGCATCACTCTGGACAGTTACAGGCTTTGTGACATCATAGTATCTGAGAACAGGTGTGTTGGAGACCAGTCGCTTTATCTCACACACTGCGTCCTCGTGTTTGGTCAGCCAGTGCCATTCTGTGTCTTTGTCCAGGAGTCTGCGGAGTGGCTCACAGACCTCCGAGAGCTTTGGCAGGAATTTTGCGAGGTATGTCACGAACCCAATGAAGCGTTGTACAGCTTTAGCATCCGTAGGAGTTGGCATCTCCAACACAGCCCGTGTTTTCTCTGGGTCGATCTTCAGCCCTTCTGAGGACAGTATGTGTCCATGGAAGTGGACCGCTTGAAGTTTGAATTGCAGCTTGCGCTCACTCAGTCTAAGCTTCACAGCTCTGCAACGTTCCATGAGAGCATGCAGATTGTTGTCATGGTCTCGTTCTGCGTCCGCCTCTGTGTCGCCACACCCAACCACCAGGATGTCATCGGCTATTGGTTCAACGCCAATCAGGCCTGCTAGCAGTTCATGCTGTTTACGCTGGTAGAGTTCTGGTGCTACAGAGACACCGAAAGGGAGTTTGAGCCACCTCATGCGGCCCCACGGTGTCCAGAAGGTCGTCAGACGACTGCTGTTTTCATCAAGCTTGCACTGTAGAAAAGCGTCGCGAGCATCCACCAGTGTGAAGAGACGTGCCTTGGGTAGCTTGTACAACACATCCTCCAACGTTGGCATGTGATAGTGAGACCTCAGCAATGCTCGGTTAAGGGGTTTGGGGTCAATGCATAGTCTTATTTTTTCTGGTTTTGCGACAGTCACCAAGTTACTTATCCATGCCGTGGGCTCGCTCACTGGTGTGATATTGCCTGCTCTGATGTGCCTATCTAGTTCGCCCTTGACCTTCTCCCTCAACGCCACTGGAACATTTCGAGGTGCACATTGTACAGGAGTCACATTTGGATCCAGCTCAAAGTGTATCTCACCTGGGACTGACTCGATTGGGTCCATGAAGACATCCGTGTAGGCGGTCAGCAGCTGCTCTTTAGTGAGGGGCACAGACCGATCAGCCTCTAGTTTGTGCAGCTCCTCAGGAATTGTGAATGTCATTAGGCCCAGACGCTCGCATGTGGCCCCAGAGAGGAGAGGCTCCTGCTGAGTTTCCACTACCTCAAAGACCAGGCCGTGCTTTTCTCCTCTAATGACACATTCTGTGTGGAATCTCCCCTGTGACAGCATAGTTTCCCCAGAATATAGTTTCAGTTTGGTTGTGCTTGGTTGTAGCGCTGTTCCAGGCGACAACTTCTCTTTGACCTTGCTGCTCATGACGTTACAAGTGGCACCGGTATCTAGCTGACATGCTTGATTTTTCTTGTTCAAACGCAGATGCACAAACCATTTGAGCCCCTTTGATTTCACATTGCTAATGCATTCTGTGGCTAGGAACATGTCATCTGTATCTGTGTCCCCTTGCTCAACATCTTCCAGCACATTCACCTTTTTGGTCTTGCTGCTAGCCTGGCATACTTTAGCAAAGTGGTTCGAGACGCCACACGCTCGGCATGTCTTACCGTAGGCTGGGCACTGCTCCCTGCCACGCTTGTGGCTGTTTCCACAGTATTTGCAAGCAAACTGTAGATCTCGCCCTCTCCTATCTTGAGTTTTACGTCTCTCATTTTGCTTGTCTGCTGCATTCACACTGTCCGTCTGCACTTGTGGGCTCACCATAGTTTTCATGCGCTTTTCTGTCAGTTCTGCTAGACGACATATTTCAACCGCTGCTGGTAGCATTAGCTCTCGTTCACGCAGCAAGCGCCTTCGGGTATTCTCACTTGCAACACCTAGCACGAGCCTATCCCGAATCATCTCGTCCTTAAGCCCACGATACTCACACGATGAAGCTCCTTCCCGTAGTCTAGTTAGGAAACTGTCTATAGGTTCATCAATCTCCTGTTTGCAGCACCCGAACTGATATCTTTCATATATCACATTTTTCGCTGGCTTAAAATACACACCCAAAGCGTCTAGGATGGCAGTAGGGTCTTTCTTTTGCTCCTCACTCAAAATCACGTTATGCATATAAATGTGGCGGCACTCGTTACCCATTAGCCGTCTTAGCGAGGCTGCCTGCACTTCCTCCGTCTTCTCATTCAGGCCCGCAGCTAACACATAGTCCTCAAATTCCGCACGGAAAACCTCCCAGTTCTTCGCCAGATCACCGGACATCTGCATGCCTTCTGGTGCCGGAATCATATTGTGCGCCATTTCTTCCTAGTTAGCTATGTCAGCTAAACCACTTCTGACACCATGTTTCAGTTCACGATTTTAATGAATGACTCTCAATCACAGTACACGGCATATAAGACTTCCGTTTTACATAACAAGGCCACTAGGTGTCGCTCTGTGCTCAACTCAACATCCATAACAGAAGGTTACAGTATGTTATCTACCAATCTGAAGTTAGCTGCAAGAAACTCTCCATTCTCACTCACATAATGAGTCCGTGGGAAACTGATGCAGTAGCCTACATCAAATGTATGACTGTACAATGTGGTAATGCTGCTTATGCAACGCATGCATCTAGGCTACAGTTAGCACGTTTCACGTTCGTGGTGTGAACAGTTACTGAATGATGTAGGCTACGTGACAGACACCTGTCAGCCAACGTGAGTGAAAACAAGATTTGCTTTTAACCTAACGTATGGCGGTTGCGGATGGAAAAAGCGACATGCTAAAATCAGGAGCGTACGTGACATTATCAGACCGTCTGTCATAACCTGAGAGGCGGCGGGGACCAAATCGTCTACCTTAGCCTAGGGCTTTGAGCAGCAGTCAGGTTATAGCCAATAGCCTGCTTCTAATGATTTTGTATTGACTAGTCAGCTGGAAACGCAAGATAGGCTACTGGTAGTTTAGGCGTCCATTCATTACCGCTCACACAAGCCAAGTAGCCTAACAAGTTGTAGACAAGTAGCCTAGGCTAGACAGCACCTCTCAGCACCCAGCAAAATTGTCTTTCTGACTGGAAGTGTAGCCTCAGTGAGGGAGAGAGCACCATCACTAACGCAACTTCAACTAAACCAAATCTTCCGGCATTTAATTGTTGTGTTTTTGTTCAATCAATATTTTCTCATCATGGAACCTATGATCCAACAGTATTTTATATTCATTCTTTTTTTAAAGGGCACATTAGGGGCAGGGGCTCAAGACCTTTGATGTCGTGAATATGCCTGCTAGGTCTGATATTGGCATACATTTCTGCCATCTTTATTGCATTTTATTACTAAATTTGATACAGACTAGGCTGCTTACTACTTAACAGCCTGAAAATAGTGCTTATCTACAGAATTACATCACAATTCACTTGTTTAGAAGCAACAAAATGGCAAATCACACCTTTAAGAGGAAAACGGTGTTTCCGTTAGACAATAAGATATTATCAAGGGGGCAGTTATTAAGTCTTCACTATGTAGTAGGCTACAACAAATAATAGGCTACAGTTAATATGCATGAAAGTAGCCAAGTGGGTTAACTCAGGTTTACTCAGTCTCAGGGCAGTTCAATGTCAAATTGTCACATCTGTATTTAGAACCGTCCCATCTCACTCCTGCAAATGAGAAGTTAGATAACTGAAACAAGTTGCTGACCACTTAGAGTTACAAATAAATGCAATTACTTTTGATGATCTCTGCCTCCCACAAGTGGTGTAAGAAAAACTCCCTGTCACACATTTTGTTTAGATTCAATAACATAACAACAAAAAACCCAAAGACTTATATCTCACCCTTAGTATAGCAAACATGCCAAAAAATCAAGCTTTTAAGAGGGGACTGAGTCAGTAATACAAACATTATGGGAACTGCATTATGGGAAGTTATGGGAGCTGCGAGAATATTACTGAGTTTGGCCAACTACTGTACCTGTGACTCGTATCGTAGTCTCCTTTCAATCATGTTCCAGAACGGTAACAGCTCCACGGGAACCTGCTGGCATGGAAAGCCAGCCATGATTCCGTGCACATCCGAATAGTTACTGGGGAAATCCTTAATGGACGCCGGGTCCACAAACTCACTCAGGGCACAGGTGTACGCCTCGCCCCTGAGCAGCGACAGCACCATCCAGGTGATGGGGGCCACGGACGCCCGTCCCACGATGGAGGCCAGCAGCGCGAACACAGCCACCCCCGAGAGCTTCCGGCACCTTCTCAAGCGACACTCGGACAGGATGTCCCACGTGTTGTGGTTCAGCATCACCCCCACAAGGAAGAGGGCCAGGGTGGGAATGCCCATGGCCGCCAGGCCATACAGGTAGTTCCGTGCCGTGGAACACGGGCAGCTGAAGGCAAAGATGTTGTAGGCCGTCTGTCCGCCGACCGTTCCCAGGGCGACGAGCCCATTGAAGATCATTACATCCTTGCTCTTGAAGAAGAGGGACATGAATTTGAAGTTCTCACGGACCAGGGCAGCCATGGTTGCAGATTGTAGAGGGTTTTGTAAAGCAGAAAATCTAGACTGGCAGACGGTCCTGGTTCCTTCCTCTAGCTCTCACTTCATACTTCAAAATATCAACCAATAAGGGAGAGGCGGTGGAAAGTAAACAGAGTCCCCGAGAGAAAGAGACAGAGAGAGACAGAGAGAGAGAGTGGGGGGAGAAAAAAAAGAAAGTGTGAGAGAGACCATGAATGGATCAGTTTTCAGTATACATGTCAGACATCGCAAACATGCAGAGACCTGACTCAGGTGTCAGGTTGCAATGGAACACATGGTGGGATGACAGCTGCAAGCTGTGCACTAAAGCTTTACATAATTATTCACTACCTATTCAATAGCCTTTTCCCCTCAGTACACAAACACACACACATATGCACAGAGAGAGAGAGATGTAACTTAATGAAAGCATGATTGGCACCCTCAACATTTCCTGGGTAATAAACACTCAGCAGCCTTTGCATTGCATTGCTAGGGACTTGGTAGTGGGCTTACTTAACACACCCTTAAAATAACAGTGAAATAATGTTAATGTGCCTTTATTTTCTGATCAGGTGTTTCTTCGTCAGACACTTTCAGCTTCCTAAAAATATAACGCCTCCTGCTTCCTCCAACACAGCCATAGGTCCACATATGGGCACAGTTGATTTACTATTTAGACAGTGTGTGCGCCAGACAGGAACATAACTGAATAGGTCACAAATTAGCAAAACCACATCATGTCCCATCGGGCATGAGATAGTGCCCTTTGACTTACCACAGTAATGTGTATGAATTGCGCTTCTCTTAGTTTGTGTACAAAGCCGTTGGTCAATTGTCAGCACTTTTCAGAAGTGAAATTATCATCCATTTCCAGTCAAAACATTTTCAATAAGATAGACCACACATCCATTAACTGGAACAAATTAACTGTTGTTGTTTATCATGAAGGAGGTAGCACAGCAACCGGTTTCCTCAGACTGTGTTGTGGTGATATTTGATGCACATGTGTATTGATGTGCTTCTAACTGACGTGATGGGTCATTTTCTTCTATGTTGTTACAGTTTTTCTTGCTCGCTTTGATGCTAGTGTCAACTCTGACATCACGTTTTCAAAATATTCATGTCTGAACAAAATTACACATTTTGCTTGCAAAAAGGCTGTCAACTCTCTCAAAACACTTGCATGCAGCATAAGCAAATTTTGCCTTCAAACAACACATCCAATCATATCACACTGGACATCAAAATGCAAAATATGCACTATATTGCCAACAGTGTTCGCTCACCTGCCTTGACTCACATATGAACTTCAGTCACATCCCATCCTTAATCCATAGGGTTAATTATGACGTTGTTAGTCCACCCTTTGCAACTAAAACAGTCCTTGCTTTCATGTTGGAACAGGAAAGGGCCATCCCCGAACTGGGCTTGTTCCCTTAGTTCCAGTGAAAGGAACTCTGAATGCTTCAGCATTAACCAAGAAATGTTGGACAATTCCATGCTCCCAATTGTGTGGGATGTTTGGGGATGGCCCCTCCTGTTACAACAGTACTGGGCACCAGTGTATAAAGCAAGGTCCATAAATGGATGGATGACAGACATGACATGGATGACAGAGTTTGGTGTGGATGAACTTGACTGGCCTGCACAGGGTCCTGATCTCAACCCAATAGAACACCTTTGGGATGAATTAAAGTGGATACTGAGAGCCAATGTCCTCGTCCAACATCAGTGTGTGGCCTCACAAATGCGCTTCTGAAAGAATGAGCAAAAAATCCCATAAACACACTCCTAAACCTTGTGGAAAGTCTTCTCAGAAAAGTTGCAAAGGGTGGACCGACGTCATAATAAACCCTATGGATTAAGGATGGGCTGTGACTAAAGTTCATATGTGAGTCAAGGCAGGTGAGCAAATATGTTTGGCAATATAGAGTAGTACTTTCTCTAAATGTGCCTTAGATCCATACTTGCAAATAGCAACACAGAACAGACATGGCATCTCTTATGGATAATGATCGACTGCTAATTGAAGATTGCTGATTATGCAGTTGTGTGTTTCACACAGGTCTATCATAGATTCAGATTTATGTAAGGAATCTCTACCACCTGTGAAATGATTGTTCTCCTTTTGTTTAGCACAGGGGAACCGAAAGAGTTTCGGGTCTTTCAATAATGACCTCTATGTTAACTGTTCTGCAAAAGGGTGTGAGAAATGTGTGAACCCAATGAAAATGAGTGAACACATTCGCAAGACATGACATCTACCGTGTGTGCTGCAAAGAAGGTGTTGACCAAGGTCAAAGCAATCGAGAAACTGTGAAGGAGAAATCTAAAGGAGTAAAGGAGATTTTTTCACATAGATCTCTGTTCTCTGTGCGTGCGTGCGTGCGTGCGTGTGTGTGAATGTGTGAATAGTATGAAATTATGTAGCAGATATGATCTTGCAGACAGACACTGTTCAGCAAGTGCTTCAGACAGACTTCCACTTTAGGCTTATCGTTATAGAGGAATTGTGGGAATGAGTTTACTGTCTTGAATGTATGTGTGTGTGTGTGTGTGTGTGTGTGTGTGTGTGTGTGTGTGTGTGTGTGTGTGTGTGTGTGTGTGTGTGTGTGTGTGTGTGTGTGTGTGTGTGTGGTGTGCATGTGTGCGTGTGCATGTGCATGTGTGTGTGGTTTGTGTGTGTGTGTGGGCACCTTCTGGGACCATTTGAGACCTGGTACCACCACAGACCCCTGGATAAAACATTTTCACAATGTAGAACAATGTTTTTCCAACACCGTTGTGTGTGAGAGAGAGACCACAACTAAGTGGCAGGTAAACATAGAGCACATGGAGAATAAAACATAAACAAAAAGCAGATATGAAACAAATCAACACAAAACACTTTCTCTGTGTATGTGTGTGTGTGTGTGTGTGTGTGTGTGTGTGTGTGTGTGTGTGTGTGTGTGTGTGTGTATGTGTGTGTGTGTGTGTGTGTGTGTGTGTGTGTGTGTGTGTGTGTGTGTGTGTGTGTGTGTGTGTGTGTGTGTGTGTGTGTGTGTGTGTGTGTGAAAAATTAGATGATGCAGTAGACAGTCTTTCACCCAGACAAAAACTCATTCTATTCACAATACACTTAAGGCTACACATGCATTGCCTTAAGGACAGCATGCCGACTCGAGATATAATTAGCAAGCCCACTCCCTGTAAAACAGCCAGACAAACTCACGCCTAGTCCTGAGATGAAGTTCACCGCGCTTCTCAAACACTCAGCTGTCCGTGGAATCAACACTAGCCTCCCTCAGGGCACTGCTAATTGGCACGATTAGCTAGATGAAGGCTAGATGGATCTGCTAGTATTTTTGTCTCAAAAACTTGGTGCCCATGTTTGGGACAGACGAAAGAAAGAGGGCAGAGAGATGGGGCTGGACTATGACTCAAAGGAGGCCGGATCTGGCATCTGGTTTCCTCCCCGGTGGAAAAAAAAGGCTTTTTTTAAAGTGGAAACATGTGTGCTGTGCCACGGTATTGCGTGGCTGCTCTCTTCACACGCAGAGAGAAGAGTCCCTCCAGCTAGTATGCCCAACAAGAGAGCTTGTTGTGAGTAAGATCATTTCATCAAACTAAACCACACCAAGAAACACAAAAGTGTCCATACTTTCATAGGTTGATAGGTTTGTGAACTCCACTCAATGTTTTTCTTTCCCGTAAATGCCTCTACAATGAATCACGACATAACACTAACAGTAAAACACTTCAATATGCTCTTAGCCCATTGAGATTACATATGGTACCAATATGCTAAAAGAAACCCATGATCATCTAAGTTACATGAAAGATTCAGACTAAGGACATTTACTCTTCCTCTATAGATCTTAGAACAATCCAATAACTTTGTAATCCTCTATACTCTATAATCACAATCAAGCAATGGTTCCTGTGGTCACATGCATATACTATGTACTGGTGAAACAGATCTAGTGGTCTCCCTAGTGATGTGCACTCTCAGTACTGAGTAGTTGAATCTCCATGTCAGTTCTTGTATATCTGGGCTAAACTGGTGACTATTCATCGGGACACAATTCTGCTAATTGACACTAGAGGGCAATAGAGGAAGGTGTAGAATGTGCATGCTTGCTTACATACATACAAAACACAGACATACACACACAGAGACACACAGACACAGACACACACACACACACACACACACACACACACACACACACACACACCCACACACACACACACACACACACACACAAAACACTACCCCACATTTTTATGAGAAAAGTCACAAATGTTTTGGAGCATTTTCATGTCATGCTCATGCCTAAGACACGAAATGTCCTTTTGTAGTTGTACGACCAACTGCAGTGAACAAATAAAATTACGTTCCTCCACAGAGCAGAACTGCATCCCCCATTTTTAGACCATGACATCACAATCCACAAGTTTCCCTGCACTAATGTCACTGAAGAAAAGCGCTTTCATTTTATGAATGGTCTTCTGAATAGGTTACGGGTCTAACTATTAGTTCATCATTTGTTTTAGACCATATGGTCCTTTCAGAGGACAGTCTGAGTCAGGCCTGCCGAACCACTTCTATTATTCAGATCAAGCCTTTGAACAAAAGAACATCTGTTTATTCATAGTGGTTTACAGTGCATTTGTACAAGTTGAATAGGCCATGAATGAGACATTATATGACAACTCTCTCAAAAAAGGATACCTACAACTTTGCTTTTACATTCCTTCAACTCATCATGAAGTCTAGCCTCTACAGACATGGGACTAGGGTGATGTCTCCACTGTAATGTGTCTGTTCTAAATGTTAAGTCTTTTTATTCTCCCGCAGAATCTCACAGAAATGGCAGGACAAAAAGTCACGTTACTCTGTTCATTTTAAGACGAACAGAAAGACACTCCTCTGTTGTTTGCATGCCTATTCAAGGTCATGGGTTGTGGAAAAAACACATGCAAATTCAAACAATGTAAATCTGAGCCAGCTCAGATGACTAAGCAAGAGCAGCCTAATATAATTTGACACTACAACCTCAGCCCCAGTCACACCCAGCCACTCATTTTAAATGCATTAATAGACAGTATATTTATCTATGCTTCTAGATTTAAAACTTTCACTTTCCTTCGACCCTCTTCAGAAAGGTGATGGAAGAATGCAGGCACTTATTCACAATCTGACAGATTTATCATAAGACAAAGTCCCAAAGTCTTTTTTGGTCTGTGTGATCTCTCTAGGATGCAAACTCATGTCTTGTGTTGTTTTGTGATGTTCCCACCACTTGGGCTGTCTGTTGAAGTGAAAGTGAAAATGATTGATTGATTGATTGATTGATTGATTGATTGATAAAATGCAATATTTGAAGGAAAGCACCATTTGATATCCACGAACTTCAACGAGCTTCAGATCCGTTCGCTCCTATACATCCGAGAAGACCGCCCGTCCCTGGTCATCTTCCCAGGTGATACAGGCTCTGGGTCTGTAGGCCATCTTGGTCACGTCCAGCTCAGGCTTGCTCTGGTACCAGGCGTGCAGCAGGTGGTCCACCTGGTCCTGACTGGTGATGCCGTGGAGACGCTCCTCCTCCTCGTCCTCCTCCCCGAACTCGTCCCGGCGGCAGGGACGGGTGATGAGGGCGCGGGCCAGCGGCAAACGCAGCACGGCGTCGTCGCGCCGGCCTTCGAAGAACTGCGTGACGCACTTGCGGGCGAAGTCGCGCGCGTGCAGGACGCAGGTCTCGTCGAAGAGCTTCTGTTCGATGTCCAGGTAGTTGCTCCAGTATCGCGTCTGCAGAAAGCCGGCATGGTTGAAGCAGGGCTTGATGACGCGACCTACTGCACCCACCAGTATCAGGAGCAGCAGAATGGACCAGCCTATTGCCTGGGCAATGGTCAGACATGAGAGAATGCAAACAAAAAGGCATAAGGATCAAGGGTCATATAACTCAGCCTGGTTCTGTAAAGCATGACAGCATTGTTGTCTGTCATTACACTCATTGTTTCAAATGACTTGTCTTGAGAATATTATTTTAACACAAACGTTAAAATATAGCCTCAGTGAAAACACATAGTATGTTAGCTTCTACATGAAACCTCCGCAAAGGCCAGTCACCTGAGAATAGCAGCGGACATAACGTGACACGGCCTTGCGGAAGGTGGTGTTCTGGAAGATGGCGTCCTCCTTGCACGGCACCTTTGCCAGGATCCTGGTCATCTCCAGTCCTGTGTTGTTCGGAATGCCACTGAAGTACTTTGGATCCACGTTCATGCTGAATGCACACACAAAGCATTTCCCGTCCAGGAGGGTCACCAGAATCCACACCATGGGGGCCAGAAGGCTCCTCTGGATCATGGCTGAGAACAAATGTCTGACAGAGACAATATTACACCATTCCCATTGTTATAGTCAGTTGCTCAAGAAAAAGGTTTCCAATTAATGTTATAGGCCTATATACAGTTAAATCTAACTATTAAATCCAATGCAAACACAAGCACTGATTCAATATATGAAAACAAGACACTGTTGCATTTGTGAATTACAGTATAAACTTCATAATATTCAGCCTACAGAAAAAGAAGACTCACTTGATCACAGTAGGATTTTTGGATCTTTTCCCTATGGGTCTTAGCCATTCTTCCATCATAACACCCGTGTGCCGGTTGATGAGCACTCCCAGTAGGAACAATATGAGCGGGGGTACGAACATGACTCCTAGTCCGTATAATTTATTATATTGAGGCATGCATGGACAGTTAAAATCAAAACTCGTATAAAGTTTTACACTGATAAGCGCCAAAAGAGCACAGATTCCGTTAGAGATTGACTCAGAGTTGGACTGAAAGTATTGCAGGACTAATTTAAGACGCTCCATTATTCTAGCCTTTGAGTGTAATCTGAGTGACTCGAGGTTTCTTTAGAATCTCCCACTAGGCTACAGCCGAAAACGGCAAACTAGTCTACTTAAACCAGCGTCAATATCAGCCAAACCAACTCGCGAAAGTCTTCAGGCCTATCTGATTTTTGGATTCTTGTCTAATTCACACGGAATCCCTACATTCGTTCTTCAGGGTCCATTTCAGAGATCGCCATGGATGGAAAGACGCGAAAGGCTGCCCATTTGTCGAATCCCGATTACAACAGCCGAAAACAGAGGCTAAATTACTCGGATGTCCAAATTAACAACTCAACACAATGTTCTGGCTGTGCACTTATTTGAGTCAAGACGGAATGCCTAGCCTATGTTCGTTCTTCAGGTCCTGCGTTGACACTGGATAGAGAGACGGCACGAATGGCTGCGCACCTGTGATGTGGTCTATCCTGCACCGCACCCTTGTAGCGCAAGTTCCTGAACTGAACAGATTTTAATGTAAACTTTATTTAATGTAAACTTGTTCCTTTATTGGCGTAGGCTAAATATCAAAATATTGATTGAAGAAACTGCTGAAAATGTTTCTGTTTGATTTTTATTATGATTATTATTTTCACATTTTCTATTTTCCAAGATAATCTCAAAACCAGTTGGATGTACTTTATCTATGGTGGCCCTCTTGTGGTATCATCATATTTAGATGACAAAAATCAGTGGCACTATTTGCATAATGTAGAAAGGTAGCTCAAATTGCTTACAGAACAAAGGTAATGTGTCAGAACACAGAACAGCCAGTGCATGGCAGTTTGTTTAGTGTCATGCTGACTCCACAACAGAAGGCCAAGTAGGCCTCCCACCAGACCCCCTTCATAGCGATTCCCTAATCACAGTGGCCTCTTTCAGCAGGATATTACCGTTTTTCCTGATTGCTTAGATCCACTTGATCTTTATCTTCACCTTCTCAGCCCAGCAGAGGTCATCTTTTGCAAATGATTGAAGACATTTTAATTGATTTAACACGTTTCACATCCTTTTTCAAAACATTTAACACAGTTCTACTAAGACTCCAAACTTCATTGGATTACATGTGCGAAACAAATGGAAAACATTTATTCATGGTTAATAGATATTGCTTGCATTCTTCAATCAACAATCATTCATTATTCATAAGAGATACTATTTCTGTGTTGCTATTTGCAAGTGGATCTAAGGTACATGTAGAGAAGGTACTGTATCGCCTATTTAGCTTTTTCTTGATTGCTTTGACCTGCTTAAAGAAATTGATCCACTTGGTCTTCATGTATACCTTCTTTGCACAGAGGAAATCATGTTTTGGGAATGTGTTCACACATTTCTCACACCCTTTTGCAGAACAGTTAACATAGAGGTGGTAGAATCAGAAATCAGAATCAGAAAAACTTTATCATCTGGCATGGCAGAAAATTGTCTTCAGCGTGGTTCAACGACATCAACAACATCAACAAGGACACAAGGACCACCGACGAATGAGACTTGTTGAGGTAATGAGAGATTCATAAATCTTAATCTCTGATACACCTGTGTGAAATTCAAAACTGCACAAATCAGCAGTTATTCATTATCCATAAGACATGCCATGTCTGTTCTGTGTTGTTATTTGGATCTTTGGCACATTTAGAGAAAATACTGTATAGCCTAATTGGTGAAGAAAACACAAAAGGTGTTTACTGTAGATCTATGAAAGAGATTGATGAAAAGTTGTAGTTCAATGAAATGTTTCTAGGTGCTTACTCTTACATGTCAATGGCAGCTACAGTACATATTGGGAGGAATAAATATTATGGATTTTTATGCAGTACATTTAGTCTTTTCACAGTTTTTCTGATACCAGAAAAATGGGGAAGAAAGTGATTGAGAAAAACTGTAACTGTGACTCTTAAAAGGTAAATAAAAAATACATCCATTTAAACATTTTAAACTCACATAAATGAATGTCTTGGGAAGAGTTTATCATAAACGGCAT
The DNA here is from genome assembly GCF_963854185.1 of Sardina pilchardus. Classification (NCBI taxonomy): domain Eukaryota; kingdom Metazoa; phylum Chordata; class Actinopteri; order Clupeiformes; family Clupeidae; genus Sardina; species Sardina pilchardus. The sequence goes on from NC_085011.1 coordinate 18,434,773, forward strand.
TGACCCAATAAAAGAGGAGTCCTTATTCTTATTCCACCACTTTACAGATAGAGAGAAAAGGAGGTTGGTGTTTTGTTCTGGGCTGTAATACCACTATTGGTCAACGGGGGGTGACAATGAGCTGGTATTGGTGGGGCACATTGGCAAAGCTGCTGCGCTCTGGGCTGACATCAATGCTGGATGGTCCTCCAGGGGTGCTGAGGTGGAACTGCTGCACTATGGACACCAGGAAGAGCAGAAGCTCCATCCGTGCCAACGACTCACCTGCACACACCCGTTTACCTGAGAAAACACACACAAACACACAAATAGATAACATTTACTCATTATTTGTCATCTATAGACATAGAAAGTTAAATTAAATGAAAAGAGTTTTATACCCTCTTTCTACTACAGTATGTACTCAAGATTCAAGATGAATTCTATCCTCCTACCTGTAGAGAAGGGAAGGAATGCTGGGTTCTTCTTGAAGTTGCCTTCTGTGTCCAGGAAGTGGTCAGGGTTAAAGGTCCAGGGCTTCTCCCATTGGTCCTCGTCCCTGAGCACTGAGTGCAGCATGGGGATGATCACGGTGTCCTGCAAGGGGTCAGAGGTCAGTGATCAGGAAGTGTGTGAACACGAGGCATTTTAGAGTAACCCTGCTCTGAGTTCTGAGTGAAAAGTCTTGGATGTTTATGTTTACTGTATAATTCAGGTTTACCTTAGGAATGGTGTAGCCCTTGAATGAGATGTTCTTGGTGGCGTAGTGGGGGACATTGAGAGGTACAAAGTCCATAAAGCGTTGAACTTCATGGATGACAGCATCAGTGAAGGGGAGGGACTTCCTGTCTTCCATTTGCGGGACACCGTGTTGGCCAAGCAGCGAATCAATCTCCTTATGCACACGTTCTGCAGAAATGAGGAAAACAGATAGAACTTCCACATATATGTATGAATTGGACCCATATGCACTTAAACCTAATCCATATCTCTCACTCTCCCTCAGTGTGTGTGTGTGTCCTGTGGTCCTACCTTGAGTGTCCGGGTGCTTTATGAGTATCATAAGGGCATATCTCATGGTTGAGCTGGTGGTCTCAGTCCCAGCCAGGAAGAGGTTAAACACTGTTGCTACCAAGTTCTCATAGTGGAACTCTGTTGTTGGGATGTCTTTCTCCTAATAGTTAGACATAAGTTCATCATATCGATTCTTTTGCATGGCACCTGAATGACATAGATTGTACAATGATGTGAAATAAAAGTTGTAACTCTCTGCATTAAGCAATTTACCTGTTTGAGTCTGATGAGGTAACAGTCGATGAAGTCTCGAGGGTTGTCAGGGTCCAGAGTCTCCTTGTGTTCCTGGATCTTGTCTTTAATAAAGGCTTTCATTTTGTCCAACTTTTTGAATATAGTTTGATGGGGGCCGGGAAGGTGATCCATCAGCCTGGGGAAGACGTTGTACAGCTGTGTGGGGGAGAGGAAAGTGGATGAGCTTACATGGTATGCTGGTATCTACTCATCACCAATATGGAACAAGACTGATTTGATTGACTGATGAAAAAGGAGGACTGTTTTTTTGTGTGTGAGACTACTTCCTGTCATTCAAATTTGAACTGTAATTCTAGATCCTGTTTTTGACCTAAATTCACATACAAGAATTGAATTGAAATGTAGGAATTGACCCCCATTCTTAATTCAATTCTGAATTTTGCACAACCTCGATTAGTGGAAACATTTTTGTCAAGGTTTTTGGTCTTTGTTTAGACAATAACCGACATTATAGCTTAACTTCTTCCTGCCCTTCCCTGTCTTTTTATCTCTTTTACCTCTATCAGCTTCAAAAGGCTCACCACTCTCTATCCCACTGCGGGGATGCCAGTTATTTCCAATCCTCTCCCATTCCCTTTGCTTTCTCTCTTTCTTTCACTCTCTCTTTCCATCAGCTTTCTCTCTTTCCCTCTATCTCTTTCTGTTTTCTTTTTTTTGTGTGCTCTGTCCTTCTCTTCTTTTCCATACCGGTCCCCAGGGGCTGCTCCCATATTGAACTATGTCCGTTATAATCTGCAGCAGACGCAGGAAGTTGACGTCGTCGTAGCTGAAGCGCTGTCCGAACACCAAAGCGCAGATCACATTGGACACGGCACGGCTCAGGAAGACTGTGGGGTTAAACGGGGCCGCTGTAGGCATTTTCAGAAAGGGGGAAGGAGGGGTTAAAATCTTGTAAAAACTTGTGTAATATTCTAACAAGAAACAGACTTATAGAGGCCGAGATGTATTCAAATATCAACACATGATGTAATGCATCTTGACAGGACTGCAAGATGATCCATACTCAGATGCATACTATTACATAACACACACACACACACACACACACACACACACACACACACACACACACACACATACACACACACACACACACACACACACACAGACACAGACAGACAGACAGACAGACAGACAGACACACACACACACACACACACACACACACTCACACTTGGTTTCTCTCAGGCTCTCCAGCAGGTGTCGGCTCTCCTCCTGAATCCACTGCTCCATCCTCTTGCGGCCCATCCCAAAGTCTCTGAGCGTGCTCACTGTGAAGCGTCTCAGCTGGCGCCAGCGCTCACCATTACTGATGCCCAGACCTGAGCGTGTATAGGAGGCAAATTAGCATACCCAAGTAAAACAGTACAGTATATTGTATTAACCAACTAGAAAAGCACTCAGAGAGCGCAGACCTCCACCTGTATTGTTCTTCCTAGGTTGTCATACATTTATACCTAAACTATTCAGATCGCCACCACATGGCCATACCATGCCATTACACCACTAAGCTAAATACATAAACGCCGACGGAATCCCGACGGAATTACGGATCACTCCCAAAATTTAATCGTTTCTTCCTTGGGTCATGTCCGACCTTCCCTGAAAATCTCATCGAAATCCATCCATCACTTTTTGAGTTATCTTGCTAACAAACAGACAGACAAACAAACAAACAAACAAACAGACAGACAAACGCCGGGGCCGGTCCCCGATGAAAACATATACCTCCTTGGCGGAGGTAAATAAATTAGCATGCACAAGTAAAACAGCATGGTACTGTATAAGTGAATCAGTTAACACAAGTAAAAAAGCATGGTAATCTATTACTGAATCAGTTAACACAAGCAAAACAGCACGGTATTAGTGAATCAGTTAACACAAGTAAAAAAGCATGATACTGTATTAGTGAATCAGTTAACACAAGTACAAAAGCACGGTACTGTATTAGTGAATCAGTTAACACAAGTACAAAAGCACGGTACTGTATAAGTGAATCAGTTAACACAAGTACAAAAGCACGGTACTATAAGTGAATCAGTTAACACAAGTACAAAAGCACGGTACTGTATAGGCCACATCAGTTAACACCAGTAAAACAGCATGATACTATAGGTTAGTTAACAGGTCAATGAGTGGCTCTCAGAACAACCCTCCTTTCCGATGAAATCTCAGCAACCTGTCTCCTTTCCACTCTCCCTCTCTATGCTGAACACTAACCTCAGAGCTGCTGAGAGGAAATGCCACAAAATGGCCGATTCTACAAGACCTACTGATCTCACTAGCTTGGTCGCTGCTGTGATATTTCAAGTCCTCCATCACTGCTACAAAGAAGACTTTCTACAATTGACAAGATCCAGTGCCACTGAGACCCATACTGTAAACTACTCTCATCATCCTCATTTTGTAAATCACTTTGGATAAAACACATCTGCTAAAAGAATAAATGTAAACGTGAATGACCAGAGTGGTCCAAACAAGGACACTGGAAGCAAAGGCGGACATTCCTGGTTCCAAAGAGTAAAAGTCCTGCCAAGTATTTGATCCAACCATTTTGGTAACAAGCTCATCCTAATTAGCTGCCAGGTAGATCAGAGAATTCGTGATATCACCTGTGTTAAGTGCACAGGTAGAAAGAATATATGGCAGGACTTTCACTCTTTGGAACCAGGAATGTCCGCCTCTGACTGTAAGAGGTGACAGGAGTGTTTGGCCTCCTGAAGTAAGACTGCTCACCATATCCCTTCAGAACTTTGATACTAAAAGGCACTGGTGCCCTTCCTGCAAAGTCCTCTGCCTGGTCCACGAGGCCCTCCTTTACGGTCTGGTACCCACTCAGAATCACATAGCGCTGAGGTCCAAGATGAACAGTGATGACTGGCCCATACTGCTTACTCCACTGGGATGGGGGAGAAGGAACACGGTGACGGTTACAACACTGATATTTAGATTAAACGGATTGCCTATATGCCTCACGTACAGTATATGGAATTTCTGGAATTTCTTTTCAGCTAGCACAAACATTCCGATTGTTTACCTACATTGTTTTAGCATGCCTGTTTACACAATGCTTTTTTGGGGGGTGTTACACCCAGTGAATGAGCATGATAAAATGCTGAATGATTTATGTAGGTATCGGAATTGAATAAAGAGCTGCACTATTGGGCAAAAACAAGATGTTTAGTGTCGGAGTGAACACGAAAGGAGCAGAATATAACCAAAGATGCCTACACCTCACCTTCATAAAAGTCTTATAGGGTGCGTTCTTGTCTACTTGGGGCAGGTTTCCCAGCAGGGGTAGTCCAGGGGGGCCTGGGGGCAGTCGAAGCCCCCGTGCCCCCGTCCTCCTCCAGGCCAGCAGCAGGAGCAGCACCAGGCCAGCCAGCAGCAGCATGCTGGACTCAAACATGATGCGCACACACCTCCTCTACAGCCACTGACCGCGGTTCACAGGATGTTGATACTGTCCGTTTATAATTAAAAAAAATTCTGATGAGAATGTTGTTCACTGCACATTCAATTGTATGGTACGATAAAGGAGCATTTACATTTTTTTTTTTTTTTAAATAAATGTAAAATAAAACATACTACAATCCCAAATCAGAAAATGTTGGGGCATTAAGTAAAATGCAAATAAAAACTCACTCCACAAAAGGTCAAGGCACCTTCCTCTTCTTGAAGGGGTGATTTCCCACACTGCTTTCTTGGTCAGTGCTTCAACCTAATCAGTTACTCTCTCTCTCTCTTTATCTCTCTCTCTCTCTGTCTGTTTCTCCTTATCTTTTCCCTTCAGGCCTCTCAGTGTCAGTCTCTCACTCTGGTACCCTCTCTATGTTTTTATTGTGGACTGAGAGGTTTTTATTTGCTCTGTGATGGAGGAGGCCAGTGGGTGGAGTTACTGTCCGCTGTAGGACAGAGGTAAGTCAGTACCGTAACCTCTAGAATAATGCACCCCTTTAAACCTGTCACCACACCTTCAGCAGTAGGACAGAGGTAAGTCAGTACCGTAACCTCTGGAATAATGCACCCCTTTAAACCTGTCACTACACCTTCAGCAGTAGGACAGAGGTAAGTCAGTACCATAACCTCTGGAATAATGTGCGCCTTTAAACCTGTCACTACACCTTCAGCAGTAGGGCAGAGGTAAGTCCGTACCATCAGCAGGCCATCATCCTCCAAAGCCCTCAGCCCAGATTTGAACACAAAAGCAAGCAACACTGACAACCAGTGTTGTATAGAGTACTGGAAAATCAAACTCAAGTAAATGTTAATAATAATCAAAGACAGTCTGAAATTTTAATATCTTAAAGTTTATCCAGCATTTGTAAACCTGGAAAAAGACAAGTCAGAAGACTGACAGTTCCTCAATGTGCTTCTTTAAATTGGAGGGGGAGTTTTTGTAAGATAGAATTGCAATAGTTTTTTTGTGAGGTATAAGAGGCACTTAATTCGATAGGATGAATCTTTCACATCAACGTAAGAGAACATTGTGTTTAAATATGGCCAGGGATCCCCTTCATTTGTAGCCAACGTAGCTGCTGTTTCCATCTCGTCTTCTTTCATTGCGAAGCTTTCTATTCTGCCTTCTGCTGAGCTATTCATGTGAAGCTGACAGGTGGAGTACCGTCATGCGCAAGTGCAAACATGCCTAGACAAGTCATTCCTGACTTCGTTGAAGTCACCGGTAGGTAGGGTCATTTTATCATTGTTTCTTTTTTTTTTTTTTTTTATAACGAGTAACTATATGGCACATTGAAAATGTATTGGAGTAAAAGTATGCAATTAAGTTTGGAAATATAGTGAAGTAAAAGTGAAAGTAATCTGAATTTTAAAAACTTAAGTAAAGTACAAAGTCTCCCAAAATATACTTAAGTATGGTAGTGAAGTATTATTACTTCGTTACTATACAACACTGCTGACAACAGCCTGGCAGCATCTCCAAAACTAGGAACATCATTGAATAAGTAATCATGTCAGACGCACCTCAAATGGATGTAAACTGAGAAAAATGTATGAAACCAATTGACATTCCAAAGACATTTTCTAGGCAGGCATAGACTAAATTGAAACAAAACACATTGAGTAATATTAACTCAGCACATTCCATGTTAGCTTAAATAGACACCTTATCATTTGACTGTGAAAGAAAGTTTATTTGTTTATTGTTGTGTTTAAGTGAATGAAAACTGCCCAAAACAAAACGACATATCTGGCACATGTAGGAATGTCAAACATCCTTATCAGCATGCTACCTGCAGTGTTGACAGCTGTGGTGATCTTTGTGCAAAGAAGCAGTATTCACCTTTGCACACACCACTTACCACCACCACCACCACCACCCTGCAGTCCATACCTCAATATCAAATAAAACAAAGCTTACAACAATGTGAGACTTTCCACACCATAAATTACCTGGAGGAAAGTTCACTGGAGTCAGCATGGACAATTTCTGTTCTCTCACCTCTGAACACACTGGGACATAAAAGGCAAAAGATTATGAGCACATCTGAGGCAAACTGTGGGGATCAATTAAAGCTCAATTATGAGTCTGGGTGTCACCCAGTCTGCAGCCAGCACAATGGTACTGAATTGCTGTTGAGGTAACATAATAATAATAATAATAATAATAATAATAATGATAATAATAATAAAATGATACTGATAATGATAATGATAATGATAATAATAATAATCTTCAAATCCATTATGGTCTATGGTCTCACTATGATCATGTGAAGAACATATAACACTCTGGTAATTCTCAATAGCCACAGGCTGTGCTGCACAATATGTCTGTAGCTCCCTGGTCAAAAAAACATAACACAAGCTCTCACAGTATTACCCATGACATCATGAGAAGCTTTCCTGGGAAGATCAGTTAGCACACTGGCAAGAATTGTCAGTGGCAATGTTGGTGGTGTTTTAGGGTTTTCCTCATTTCAGTTTGCCTGTTAGTTTTAGAGCAAAGCTTCTCACCTCTACTGTAAGACCTCTACTGTAATGCTAGCGAAATGGCGGCCATACTGTAGGTTTAGGAGTTTTTTGGGTTTTTTTCTCAGTATTTCTATATATCTATATCTTTTTATATATCTATCTCAGTATTTTTATATATCTAGGATGACCAACTTTTTTTTCTCATATGTTGGTCTGCAGAGGCCATGTCACACATCCCATATCCACTCATTTGAGGTACAGTACCAGTTAGTGAAAAAAATCAAAGGCAAAAACGAGGCATTGTAATCAAATCTTTGGAATGCAAAAATTTGAAGTGTAGGATCATTATGACACCTTCTGAATGCGCGCCAAATTTCGTGGAATTCAGTTCATGGGAGGCCATATCACCTACACACACACACACACACACACACATGCACACACATACACACACACGCACACCCCTCTCTGTTCTCTCACCTCTGAACATACTGGGACATAAAAGGCAATAAAAGACTGTGTATGGGTTAATAGCATCTCATCAGATCAGGAGATTATTCAAGATATCTATTTTTATTTTCTTGTCTGAGGCAAGAATTCTGTGAGGATAATACTATATTGGGGGGGGGGGGGGAATTATTGTGTGTCATAGGGCCCACATTTTCTAGCAGCACCCCTGCTCATTTGAGTTGGACTCCAGAGGCCATGTCAACACATCCCATATCCACTCATTTGAGGTACAGCACCAGTTAGTTTAAAAAAAAAGGCATTGTAATCAAAGGTTTGGCTGACAGGTTCAAAACTGCACAAATTGTCATTCATTGACATATCTAATGTATGTTGCGTTATACATTGCATTCTATTATTTTTTTGTGTGCATTTGAAGGGAAATGGACAATAAGCCCTCTGATGTAAATTGTTCTTTCTTAACCTTTGAAATCAACAAATAATATGGGGGGGAAAGCTGTGATAACTTTGAATTTCATGGAATTCAGCTCAGAGGCCATGTGATGGAAAACATTATTATCATTGTATGTGTGCTTGCAAGTTGCTGTAGACATAAATTGACCCTTGACCACCAACACCTAAATCTACAGGAGAATGTTCTTGTCTAGTTCACACCAAGAAAAGTTCAGTGTGCAGATTTTAAGTTTAAAGAGGAACCAACTGCAAACAAGTGTCTGGTAAACAACTGTTGTAACCACTGATTGTATAACTGATGTGCCATCGCTGCGAGGAGAAAGTCAGAGACTGCTCTCAGAGAATTCTCCTTTCTGGTCACTCTCTCCTCTCGGCCAAGAGTAAACATACTACGTGTTGTGGTTCTTGTGTCATACTATCGGGAGGATTTTCATGACATGCCATATCAGCTACACACACACACACACACACACACACACACACACACACACACACACACACACACACACACACACACACACTCTCTCTCTGTTCTTTCACCTCTGAACATACTGGAACATAAAAGGCAATAAAAGACTAGCCTATACAGTGTGGAGCACATGTATTTGATACCATGCTAAAACAGGAATATAAAATCATAATTTGACAATTGATCTTAATGCCTTAATTCAAAAAATGAGTAAAAATCAAACCGCCAAGGACACCAATTTTCTTTGTGATTGAAGAATGTATTGTAAATAAATAAATGTTTTCCTTAAATGCTAAGGGAAGGAAGTATTTGACCCCCTATGTAACCCTATGGGAATTTAACACATAGGGTTAACATAGGGGCAGGCAGATTTTTATTTTTAAAGGCCAGCTATTTCATGGATCCAGGATATTATGCATCCTGATAAAGTTCCCTTGGCCTTTGGAATTAAAATAGCCCCACATCATCACATACCCTTCACCATAGCTAAAGATTGGCATGGTGCTTTTTCCAGTAGGCCTATTAACCTGTTTGATTTGCATTGAGCTCAATGAGCATCAAACAGACACTGGCTGGCAGCAGCATTCTGATATCAAATTATTTTGTTAACTGAGATATAAGAATTCTAGAAGTTGCAATAGATGGTTAGCCATGCTGTTAATGCATTGCTACATGCTAGTTATAGATATTAACCCTTGTAGGCCTAAGCTAACATGGGCTTGAATAAATGTGCACTTTAACTTTACTGTATATGTTTAATTATGACTATTTAAGTTATGTTTGGGACATATAACCGTGTTTTGGGTCGTTAGCTTCTTTTCCCAACTTGTCGATGATCAAACCAGTTTCGGCTTACATCCATCCCCAAAACAATATCCCAAAAATGAAATTTGCGCCTAAAGGAAGCACGTTCCTGAACAACTGTTTTTCCTCTGACTGAATACCCAATTTCCATACATACTGTTGTACCTTATGCCTATGCTGTCTTACATTGTCTCCGTCTGTAACGTGGAACCTAATTGGCTGATTCTAGCTGGTGCCGGAAATGAGCACCCATAAAACGCTATTTTCATAAAGATGGCAGTGGTCAATTTCAAACTTTTTTGGCTGAAGTAGCTACAGTAGCTTGGCATGGTCCATTGAAATTAATGTGGTGGGACTTAGTCACTCTCCACCAGCATTTTTCTTGTCTCATTTAAAACTACAGTGGATATGAAACTTAAAAACATAATTGGTTTAAAACAAAAAAACACAAATAGCCTATAGGCCTAGTTAAAATCTGTAGCCAATGTCCAGTCGCATGTGATGCATGGCCACTAACCCACTTAAAAACATGATTATGGCGAACTCACTGCTGACATCCAGAACAAGAAAAAAAAATGCAGAAAGACAAAGGTATTTATTTACAATTACAAACACAACATGAAAATACTGATGATCGACAACAACAACAACAACAACAGCAGCGAAGCACCTTCAGATTCACACCAGAAGTCATAGGAGACCTTGTATATAGCAAAAGTAATAGCTGTATTGAACAGATCACATAGTATAAACTGAACGGAAACAGCAACAAAAACCTTTATTACACTAAGGAACAGTTTAGACTGATTTAGAAATACTGCAAAAGAGAGATTTAGACGCAAAAGCCCTGCCATCAGCTGAGTAGTCCTGGATTTACAATCGGTTCACAAACAAAAACTCGAAAAGAGCCTCATAAATTGAGATGGGTACTGTCTAGTACCATGGCTAATCAACGGGGGGTGACAATGAGTTCGTATCGGCGGGGTACATTCCCAAAGCTGCTGAACTCGGGCTTTATGTCCAGACCGCATGGTCCTCCAGGGGTGCTGAGGTGGAACTGCTGCACGATGGACACCAGGAAGAGCAGGAGCTCCATCCGCGCCAAAGGCTCACCCACACATGCCCGCTTACCTGAGAAATACACACACACACACACACACACACACACACACACACACAAACACACACACACACACACATTGCATAATTTGGCAACGCATCCCATCACCCTGGTTGTGTTGTGTTTTCCTGTTGTAATCCTTTTATATATTTATATATTTGAATAAAAAAAGAAAACAGGCAAACACTGCAATGTCGCCTGCAAATCTGAAAGCCTCACAGACAGCCCCTCTGTGTATTAACCACATGACAGTGTTATAGCCTATGTAAAATAAAAATATATTCAAATAAATCAGAATTTAGATTGTGCTTCAATCAGAAAGAAAAATGAAAAGAAATGCATTCCCGTGTATAACCCATCACTGTGTATTCCTGAAGCACTGAAGCATTCCGTTCAAAGCGTATGCTGCAGCAGTTAATAATCACTATAATCAAGTAGCAGACGCGACAGTGGCGCGTCCTGTACATTTAAACAAATATCTAGACCAGTCTTCTAAAATGGATTTTACTTGTCGCAAATGGTACGCTTCAGTTACGCACCTTGTATAGCTCCCCTGTGAGACTTTGGGCAAAGTGTGTGTCTAGAATGCAGTCTAGAATAGACTACAAGCTAAGATTTGTGAACCTCCTCAATTATAGCAAGCAAAGAAATGTTTTTTTACGGCCACAAAGATATATCTACCATTAATGTTACCTATACAGCCTACATTTGCCACTATAATGCTTAACAAAGTTAGAATTAAACTTGTCTTTACAGACTTCTTTCAGACAACAAAGACACCAAACTCCACACCTGCAGAGAAGGCGAAAAAGGCTGGACTCTTCTTGAAGTTGCCATCTTTATCCAGGAAGTGGTCAGGGTTAAAGGTCCAGGCATTTTCCCATTGGTCCTCGTCCCTGAGCACAGAGTGCAGCATGGGGATTATCACGGTGTCCTGCAAGGGGCAGAGGTCAGGGATCAGGAAGTTGATGAGGAGAAACAACACTCAAAGAATCAAACAAATGTATGGGATTCGTTTGTAAAGCAAACATGGCAGTACACATATTCCGCCCCTTCCACTTCCAAAAGTTGACGGGATGTGAATACATCGTCCCAGTCAGTATGTTGTGAATACATCGTGCCAATCATGTGTTGTGATCTCGCAGCTGGAGCGAGGTTGGTGTTGTGAAGCTTTGTGCAAGTGCAGCTCTGCCCAAGGGGGTTTGAATGTGCCAGCCTTTAATTGCAGCAACAGTACATTATTCAATGCTGTTCAATTTAACGTTATTCAGTGATTGACCGATTTATCAATGCCGATGCCATTATCAAGCCTGCCTGTCTGCACTCATGTTTTGTTTAATCGACCTGGTGAGCACTTAAACAGTTGTTACTGAATATTACAAAGATCCCGTTACTGTAAAGTTAACCTATTCTGGAGCCAAACCTGGGTTGTCATGCAGGCTTGTAGGCTGTATAGAACAATGGCAGAGAGCAGAGCAAAAGGTGTTCCACTGACTTGTGAAGTGGACAGACCTTGGGGATGGTATAGCCCTTGAAAGAGATGTCCTTCATGGCATAGTGGGGGAGATTGAGGGGCACAATGTCCAGGTAGCGCTGGACCTCATGAATGACAGCATCAGTGTAGGGGAGGGACTTCCTGTCTTCCATTTGTGGAATGCGATGAGCACCAATCACTGTCTCGATCTCCTTATGCATGTGCTCTAGAATTCAGATAGACAAGATCATTTGTTTATAGATATGCATAATTGTACTCATAATGTATCTTGGAAATTGACATACAGTATAAGTCTGTCTAACTGTTAGTAAATGAACATGGCTGCACTTCTAAAGCATTATGATGTTCTAGTAGTGTGTGTGTGTGTGTGTGTGTGTGTGTGTGTGTGTGTGCATGTGCGTGCGCATGCATGTGCCTGTGTGTGTGTGTGTGTGTGTGTGTGTGTGTGTGTGTGTGTGTGTGTGTGTGTGTGTGTGTATATTAGAGCCCCACCCTGTATCTCTGGATGTTTGATAAGAATCATCATAGCATATCTCATGGTTGTGCTGGTGGTCTCTGTGCCAGCAAAGAAAAGGTTCAGGACAGTGGAGACAAGGTTATCATAGCAGAACTCTGTGGTGGGAAGGTCTTTCTCCTGAGACAGTAAAGATACACACATATGGCAAGTGAGAAAGCTGGGATCCACTCGTAGTACAGCATGTCAGTCCATTCTGCATACTTTGTTAAGTTTGATTACCGTAATTTCCCAACACAACTTTGACCAACGGCTTATACATTGATTTTGCTAAATTTCTTCAGCTATGAGGTTAATACATAGGGGCAGTTAATATGGTATTAATGTGGTTTTGTTTCTTTTAACTTGCATAAAACACTGGCCTGCGGCTTATAGCCTACACCGTGCGGCTAAAACACAGGAAATTATTGTATGCGTATTGTTGCAGGCTATTTCTCATTGAATGTCAGACATGTAACTAAAGTACATGATAGAGTTTAATGCTAATACAGATATGTAGCAGTGTACTTGGCAGATTAACGGAAAGTTCAAAAGCAACATGAGAAAAAATGTCTCTAATACATCCTATGCATTGCTGAAATAAGTGACTGAATACACCTCTCAAACAGGAACAGCATGTCCAGTCCACACAACTCATAATGGCCACTTTCATTCAGAAATATGCGTTTCCTTTTTGATCAACTATGCATGTTAAAGGTAGGGTATGGAATTAGCTTTTTTGGTAATTTTTGCAAAATCACTTGAAATCCTATTCCTAACCCACTTACAGCCACTGAGTTGGAAGCACTGAAATGGAAATTAAACATGTCAATCATCTGCGGAACGGGCAGGGCTCGAAAAACTCCAGCCAATAGTATTCTAAACCCCATACCATCATTTCACAGCTCATTCGTCAATCAAACGGTCTTCCTCTTCCTCCTCCCCCTCCCCCCCGCACGCGCGACCATTCGTGCACATAGCACGAAAGCTGTTGACCGCGAGTCAGTGCTGAAACGAAACTAACTAGGCCTGCTTCACGTCCCATAATGTTCCCCTCAAGTTGTATGTGTCACACTTCATTTCTATACATAATAAGGCAGCGGATACCTACGGAAACTCAATCACCCACGCAATAAATAAGCTATGTAGCAAATATTACATTTTACCGTGACTCGAAGAATGTTGTAAACATGAAACCGAAACTTAACCGCTTGGAGCTACAGTGGAATAGGTGAACCAACGGGCCAGCACTAAACTCGGATATTTCAGAAGATAAACGCCCTGGTAAGAACCAAACCAGATTCTGTTCAAATATACACACCTATGGCTACTGAAATATGTAAGGTATATCAAATGTTATTTTGGTGTATTAAAATGCATCGTTGTTTTAGAATTTCCGAACGAAAGGGCTGGTAGACTAAGGTGCTTTTACCATAATGTAGGCTATAAAATCATCTACCTTGTCTGATTTGTGGAACTATTACCTACAACCCTTTGGAGGTGAATAAAGAATGTAATTGGGGAAGTTGATGTGAGCGATTGTATGGAGACTAGAGCTCATATAGTGCTGTAGACGCCAGGCTGGCATTTCATTTAGCCTGGCTCGCTCTCGCGCATAATTTTCGTTGGTGCATGAATGTGCGTCCATGGAGGGCGGGACTTGAGGTTGTATGTATTCAAAATCTGCCGGCCGTTTTGCGAATTCCGTACCCAACCTTTAAAGGGTATCATTGTAATATGAAATGTATTGAATTATATTGAAATGTTTTGAAAAGTATGATTACTACCGTAATTTCCGGACTATAAGCCGCACCTGAATATAAGCCGCACCTGCGAAATTTAGGGAAAAAACAAATGTACATATACAAGCCGCACTGGACTATAAGCCGCAGGTGATGGACCGTAACCTGTAATAGAGCTAGACAGTCCCGCCCAGCTCCCGTTCCGGAAGTAAGATTCCAATACAATTTCTCCATTGACAACTGGAGAATAAGCCATAAAATCGTAACTGTCCATGGTAGACTTAAAACCAGCTGCGGCTTGACTAAGCGATTGTACATGCTCATATAGATGGCAAAAGTTAACGGGGCATCAATCTTGTTTTGAGAAAAAAGTTTAATTCGCGATTTAACGAGAGAGTAGGCCTACTACACTACCCAACATCCTAACGTTTAAAGCTGGTGAAAGCAGAGCCTTTGATTGGTAGAGATCGCCGTTACCATGGTAATCCCAAACAAAACGTATAAACATGGAGACCAAGAAAAACCCGGTGAAATTTGCTTCCTTGGTCTCTGCTGACGTCTACGTGATAGCTCTGTCCAGATCTTTTACTGTCTATGGAAAAAAAGCCGCGGCTTTTACGGTAATTACGGTACATGATCTCCTCTTCCATATGGGTTTACTCAGCTAGCCCACTCTCCATCATATCGTTTGCCTACCTGCTCAAGTCTGATGAGGAAACAGTCGATGTAGTCTCGAGGGTTGTCTGGGTCCAGAGTCTCCTTGTGCTGGTGGATCTTCCCTCTTACAAACTCCCTAAGTTGGTCAATGCGTTGGAAGACTTTTTGGTGGGGGCCGGGTGCGTGAGACATCAGCCGGGGAAAGATGTTGTACAGCTGTGGGGAGGAAGGCTTGTCTAGTCTTGCTTATCTTACGGACAATAATGCACTCTCTGATGCACTTATACACTCATTGATGCACTTGTTGTGGTTGTTGTTTATTGTTGCAAAATGTGTTGTTAGAATTGCTCTTAAAAGCTTACAAATGTTTTTACCATGTTGTAAGTTGCTTTGGTTAACCAAATGTAATGTAATGTAATGTAGGCTGGATTAGGAGAAACATAGTCCACACTGGGAACACACGAGTGGATGGGTAGTCCATAGTGCGCTCACACAGATTTTCTGTTTAATATCTGGATCTTTTTCAAACTAATCCTTCCTTAGTGTTTGAATATGACCCTTTGAAGATTACTGTGTATTCTGTTTTTGAAGAAGGACCTCATGCTGCTCACCCTAACTGTGTAATTGTGCAAACGGGGTGTCAGAAAAATGTTTTAGACAGAAGGCTTAACGCATGAGTGCAAGCATATAATGCTGTATCCTTCTTCTTCAGATGTTGAGAAAAAAGGGGAAACAGTTATTGAGAGATCAATAGTTCCCACCCCAACCCCAAACTGTTCACCCCACTCCCCTCCGGGAGGTGTTTCAGATCTCTCCACCTCCAAATCAGGAGGTTCAGAGAAAGCTACAGTAATTCAGTTTGGCTGTCACCCTACTGAACTCTCTACATCCAGGTGACAACCAATTAACTCTGTATATCACATTGCACTTTTCCATATTGCACAATTTTTGCACTTTGGGTTAGATGGTTGTCTTTGCACTTGCACTCTGCACGATGATAATTAAATTGAATCTAATCTAATCTCAGCATAGTTATGAGTTGTTTTTGTTTGTGTCATGTTCCTAGTGTTCCATGTACCTGTCCCCATGGTGTACTTCCGAAGCGAAACGCATCTGAGACAATATGCAGCAAATTCAGGAAGTTGGCGTCGTCGTAGCTGAAGCGCTGTCCGAACACCAGAGCGCAGATCACATTGGACACGGCACGGCTCAGGAAGAATGTGGGGTCAAACGAGGCCGCTGAAGAAGAGAGAGAGAGAGTGATGTACAATAGAGAAAGTATGTGGCCCAGTAGTCCCAAGTAAGATCATGACGCAAGGCATGTTTGTGATACCCTGGTACAGGGTTCATACGTTTTTAAAAAACCTGGAAAAGTTATGGAATTTGAAAATGCCAATTTCCAGGCCTGGAAAGGTTTTGGAAAACAAAAAACACCCCAAAAGTTTTGGAAAAGTCATGGAAATCTGCTTTATCCAATTCAACTCAGAAACATATCTCATTTGGGCAGGTCATGTCTCACACTTGCGTCACAACCGATTGGCAAATTTTTACGTTTTGAGAGCATTCCTTCTAGGTAACCATCCCGTTATCTCACACGTCATATCTATTATTAATGTAGCACTAGTTGATGTGAGGTTTTGAGAAATATAAGGTCATGGAAATTTGTGAAAAAATCATGACAAAGTCATGGAAATTCTCTGGTGGAAATGTGTATGAACCCTGCTGGTATATGAAACTGTCTGGCTTTGTCTCTTAATCAAATTATCATGTTTGTTTGCCACAGACTATGGTTGAAACACACACTCAATCAAACACACACACACACACACACACACACACACACACACACTCACACACACTCACACTTGGTTTCTCTCAGGCTCTCCAGCAGGTGTCGGCTCTCCTCCTGAATCCACTGCTCCATCCTCTTGCGGCCCATCCCAAAGTCTCTGAGCGTGCTCAGTGTGAAGCGTCTCAGCTGACGCCAGCGCTCACCGTTACTGACGGCCAGACCTGAGGAAGAACATCAACAGACTGCATTGATTTGACAGCTTGATCAGTAACAGCCAGATTGGTGATCAATAACCAAACTTTTGGGGGCTTGACAAATGCAAAACGATCATGAGACAAACTATTTTTCTTTGACATAAAGGCTGACATAAGATAGGCAAGCATGATTAAATCATACTTAGACAGCTTACTGCATATGTGAGGAGCTCTTTTGTTTTTTTGTGTATTTCAGGTCATATCAACGTGCAGTTGTGTTGTATTGATTGAGAAAAGATAAATCAAATAACAATGACCAAAATTTCATCGAAATCCATCCATCACTTTTTGAGTCATCTTCCTCACAAACAGACAAACAAACAAACCCTGGTGAAAACATAACCTCCTTGGCGGAGGTAACAAAATGATAAAAAATAAAGGTGAACAAAAAAGATGAACAATAGAGGATATGGTTTTGGAATCAAATTCATTTGGAATCAAACTCAAACTCACTTCATAGATTGCCCACAATGAATAGTACAAACAAATACACTGAAAACCTTAATCCTAACTCTCAAAATACTATATGCTATATTTTACAGTGTTTACCATTAATTTACTTAATGTAAGTGGTTCACAACAATTTAAAACATGGGCGGTGATGGCATCATCTGGACACCCCGTTGACATTTTCTGGGGCCGCCAACATACAATATCAGCCACCGCAGACTGATGTTACAATCAATAATACTGTGAGAGTGAAAACTAAGTGCATGTTGTCCCTGTTAATGCTATTGTACCAGTATACTTCAATTCATTGAAGCCCTTTAAAGGTGTGATGACGCCCCTGAGAAGGAATATTGTATTTACGATCTTACCGTATCCCCTGACAACCCGGTTCAAGAACGGAACTGGTGCTCTTCCTGTGAAGTCATCAGCCTGGTCCACTAGAGCCTCCTTCACTGTCTGGTACCCACTGAGGGCCACTATCCGCAAAGGCCCAATTTTCATAGTCATGACCGGCCCATACTGCTTACTCCACTGAGAAAGAAAAAACAGAATCATGTGAGTGTCATTATGTGGAGTCCCTCTGTAAGGTGCTCTCCTGCACTGGGGTGAAACCTTGTCCTAAATTAAAGCTTTTTGCCAATAGAATTCCCCATAGAAGTTCTCTTTCATGTCTAATCCTGCCTAATCCATGCATGGCAGACCTGCCCTTAATGTTTATGGTCCTTTTGGAAGATTGTGTGCTCGTGGTGAAAGGTTAACTTTCTAACACGACAAGCAGGGTCACATTCTTTTCATGCTCATACTTGTGAGCACAGCTATGGTTGGATAACTTTGCAGGCAAACCCAAAAGTGCTACTTTGCTCACCTTCATAAAAGTCTTATAGGGTGCGTTCTTGTCTACTTGGGGCAGGTTTCCCAGCAGGGGTAGTCCAGGGGGGCCTGGGGGCAGTCGAAGCCCCCGTGCCCCCGTCCTCTTCCAGGCCAGCAGCAGGAGCAGCACCAGGCCAGCCAGCAGCAGCATGCTGGACTCAAACATGATGCGCACACACCTCCTCTACAGTCAGCGAACGCTGGTCACAGAGTTCCTTTCCTCTATCTGTGTTTCTTCTAGCTTCACGTTGTGGTTACCTCTCGCGCCCTCTGTCTGTTGTTATTTCTCTCTCTCTATCTCTGTCTCTTTCTAAATATCTCTCTCTCTCTCCCTTCTGCCTCGCTCTTTTTCTGTATCGCAATAACTATGTTTGGCTTCTCTCCGTTTGTCTGTCTGTCTGTCTGTCTGACTGTCTGTCTGTCTGTCTGTCTCTTTTTCTTACATCCTGTCTGTGACTTGTTTTTGCTCCTGCTGACTGTTCCCCACTGACTGAGGGAATTTATATGGAGGGTGCTGTAGAGGAAGGGAGGAGGCATTATTTACTAAACAGGCATTGGTTAGAGGGGAGTCATGTGACCACTTGTCCACTTTAACTTGTCTGAGAATCGTTTGGGTTCCTGTAGCTGTTGTCCCCATGGCTCTGCCGTGTCTGTAGGGAGTGCCTTATAGGCCAGTCAATCTAGCTCAAAAAAGGGCCAAAACTTAAACTAATTGCAATAGTAATGGTTCATACTTTTTATTGATCCTTAAACCCTCCTGCATCACATATTAAAAATCTACCCATTTATATTTAGTGGAACATACTTTTATTCAAGGTCAAAGGTAGCAATTTCCAATGCATTTTGCCATTGAGATTTACTACAGGTGAAATGGGTAAAATTTTAAACTATATATATCAAATTGAAACTTTCACAGTTGTTTACTCACATTAAGGCAAAGATTTTTTGTATTGCAAGTTTTCTGAAATGTGATGTTTAGATATGCAAATGAGACCAGTTTTACTTAAATATGCAATAATTTGCATATATTTCTAGAAAACTAAATCTGAACAATAGGTACAGTCAACTTCAAAATAATTGCTGAATTTTGCTTCTATATTGGATACCAAAAGCCTATGCAAAGGGAATATTTGATATCACTTCATATCACCTCAGAAATGAGGAAATCAAGTCAAGTCAAAATCAATGCGTTTCAATGGAAGTACATTATAGAACAAATGATTGTCAAAGATATGGTATGATGGAAGTATCTCAGTGCATGCCAACTCACTTGATATGTTGTCTAAAGGTCAATATCTTCCTTATTTGACTTGGCATGTGACTTGAGATACTTCCATCATACCATATCATTGAAAATCATTTGTTCTATAATGTACTTCCATTGAAACGCATTGATTTTGACTTGACTTGATTTCTTCATTTCTGAGGTGATATGAAGTAATATCTAATATTCCCTTTGCATAAGCTTTTGGTATCCAATATAGAAGCAAAATGCAGCAATTATTTTGAAGCTGACTGTACCTATTGTTCAGATTTAGTTTTCTAGAAATATATGCAAATTATTGCATATTTAGGTAAAACTGGTCTCATTTGCATATCTAAACATCACATTTCAGAAAACTTGCAATACAAAAAATCTTTGCCTTAGTGTGAGTAAACTACTGTGAAAGTTTCAATTTGATATCTATAGTTTAAAATTTTACCCATTTCACCAGTAGTAAATCCCAATGGCAAAATGCATTGGAAATTGCTACCTTTGACATTGAAAAAAAGTATGTTCCACTAAATATAAACGGGTAGATTTTTGATATGTTAATTAGATATACCTAGGGATCACAAAAAACTTGGAATGATTACTATTGCAATTAGTTATGGGTCAAACGCTAGATTGACTGGCCTATTAATCAGGGAATCATGCTGATTAAACTAAAAGTTGCACTGCACCATCGAGTTTAAGTTATGTATCAAAAACAAGTGTTTCTCTGCTTCTGATAACTACCGACTGTTGATTCTAGTGTGCAATGACCTGGATGGGAGATCATGATGATTTTCATGAGTGCCTTCCAAAGTAAATCAGAGCTGAACCCTCACCCGGACGAGTGGAGTGAAGTGGTAAACATGAGCACCTGGGCCAAGTTTATTTGCTGACACCGTTCTTCCTCTGAACTCTGTATAGATATTGTTCTGATAACCTCTGGGCACAGTAAAATAGCAGAGAAAGAGATAGATATATACATAATAATCCCAGAGGGAAATAACATTTCCACTGGCTCAGCAACAGTGGAAAAGCACATCAAAGGCACATCAAAGGTGCATATTTTCTGTCTATGGTAAACACTTTTGGCAATAGTGTATATCTGACGGGCACCATCAAGGATGGTCATGCTTTGACCTTTTTTGTAGGGGTGCTCAGTGTTCTGGCCTGTACAGACTACATTATTTTTTGTCTTTCACGATTATCTTTTAGGATTGACCATTTCAGACTAGGCGATCAGAGAACCACAAAACCTTGCCACATCTTGGTCGTAAGACTGGCCACATTGCAAGATCATCTATCATAGCCTTCTCGTCGCGTTTCATCAGTGTCAGTGTCAACACGGGAGTTGTAGGAGATTCCCCAAAAATTCTGACATGCTATACTTTTGGTCGTAAGGTTGTGGAATGTCGTAGACAATAAATCGTGGGTCGTTGAATATGTCACATTACAAGACGCTTCCTCCTTCGAGCGTCATTCCTGACTTTGAATATTCGGACACAACAACGAAAAATTGTCGTCCACGACACAATATTGGCAAAATCAGGCTGAAATTGTGTAGTCTGTACAGGCTATTAATTGTCCAGTTTGTCATCCAGCTGCAGCCCACGGTTCTTGTAGGTGCCCACTATCTCAATTTCACCCCTTTAGTTTTTGTAATGTTGAGCTGCTTTGTAGTGGTTCGAATGACGCAAGGCAACCAGACTCACCATGCAGACTCCTGACATTGGTTGTGTCATCAGCACATTTCTGAATGGCACAGCTCAGAGACGGAAGTCCACCGTGTAGAGAGTGAAGGGAGGCCAGCCCCATCCCTTTAGGTGCTCCTGTGCTGCCACATGCAGTCTCAGGTGTGACATCTCAGCAAATGCGTAAAATGGCACGCCAAATAGCTTTTAAAGTGCTGTATAATCTTACACTCACTGACTTGGTCAGCAATGATGTAGGAAGGTGAATGGGAGAGAGGTGGGGGGGCTGCAACAAGGGCTGAGGGACAGGGTAGACAATATAGAGGAGGGAGGAACCTGGGTCGGGAGGGGGGTGCGGAGGAGGGACAGGGGAGGTCCTCCCCCCTCCTCTCTGCTCTTCTGTGTTTTACAGCCTATGGTTCTCATTCCTTTCCAGACCTCCCGTACTGTATGTTTCTGTTCCGGCTTCTTCCTGTAGTTGTGTTTAGCCTCTCTCACACACTGTTACAGTTCCCTGTGTGCTGAGTGACTTCATCTCCTCTTTGAGTGAGAGAGAGTGAGAAGTGCAGTAGTGCTTTAAAGTCAATTCTGTGACTTAGGCCTACTGGAAGCCAGTGCAGAGATTTGAGAATTGGAGTAATTTGATCAGTTCTTTTTGTTTTTGTGAGAACTTCTGAGAACCCTATAGCTGCTGCATTTTGAATCACCTGAAGCTGTTTGATAGTCTTCTTAGGAAGAGTCCATTGCGGTACCCTGCTAGAGATAAATGCATGAAGGAGTTTTTCTAAATCATGTTTTGACATCAGCCCTCTAAGTTTGGCAAATGTTTTGAGGTGGTAAAAAGATGATTCATTTTCATGTGGCTGTTGAAATGCATTAGCACACCAAGATTTTTAACAGCCTTTGCTTTCAATCCTTTTGTGTCAAGGAGAGTGGCAACCCTGAGTCTTTCCTCCTTTTGACCAAATATAATTACTTCAGTTTTTTCTTGTTTAGGCTACTTTAGCTGTAGAAAATTGTGAGACATCCAGGTGTTGATTTGTTCTATAGGCCTACACTGACACAGAGATCCAAGGGGACAATTAGTAGTTTGGCAGAGCTAGTACATTTGAGTGTCATCTGCATAGATGATATGAAATCAAATTAGTTTGGATGCAACTAATTGCAGCAGAGGTTGAATAATAGGCCCCTAGGCTGCAAGATCGAGCCCAATTATGTGCAGGCAGGAGATAGGCTACATGAGATACACTCATAGGAAGAAATCTCGAACAGATCCACGACTCAAGGGCCCAACCCATCTCAGTTACAGTGAAGTCATTAAAGCCTTGAAAATCAACCTTCAGTTCCAAATCTCGAATCAAATTGGCCCCTCCTGACAGAGCGTGCCTGCGTGAGAGGCACGTTCTCCTGCGAGCTTCACAGTCTAGAAAAGGAGGATAATATAAATATAAAAATCATAGATGTGATTGTGAGTTGCGAGTTGCACGGTTGCAGCCTTTGCATTAGTTGCACCAGAGACGGTTGAAAAAGGGTATTATTGGTTGCACTAATGCATATTGGGATTTAAAAGTCGAGTAGCCCACTTGTGCAGCCCTAAAACGCAATCTGCATTAATAGATTAACTTACACACCAGTGGCAGTGGGTCTGAAAGAAACACATGCATCCCGTGATTAAGTGGTAAAGTGTCATGTAGTGAATGGTCTGACACACCAAAGATGGCGTGAATATGAGAGCACAATTGCACGCACTGAACTCACTTCCTCCGAACCTTTTCTTTATTTACGTCATTTCCATCGATTCCCAAGAAAACGAAGATGGCGGCTGTTGTAGAGAGGGTAGATGTGGGTGTAGGAGCTACGGATTCTGATTCTGTTTCTCCCAGATTGTCCACTCCACCGCCAGATCAACCACACCAGAACAATCCGCTCCTTGGACTTCCAATAGTGGCCATCGAGACGATCCTGAATTTCTTGTCTTACGATGAAATAAGCCTGCTACGCCTGGTAAGATGGAACAAAAACAAACCGTGTTGCGAATGCGGGATCTGCTGCTGAAAGGGAGTGCTGTAGACTCAGCCCACTCTCTCTCGAGCTGGGTGTTTATGAAGTTTTGTTGTATGTTTAAAAAAATGTTTATCACGCATTTATATTGCTCTATGTATGGTAGGAAGCTCATGTGATGTCGTGTTTACTGGACCTTGAATTTGGATTGGATGTTTGTCCTTCGGCGAATATGGCCCTCAGCAGAAGTTACCCTAGCCCCCATGGTTAGCTGTTCAACTACGTTACATGTAGTACCAGCTACCCAGCTCGCCGTTGTAAGCTACTTTGCAGTTATCGATTACATTGTCAGTGGCACGTTTGAAATCATCGTATTTTTGGCAGGACTCCTTTGACTGACTTTGGTGTTGTTGTTGGTCTCTTAAATTACCTCCGATTATATCTACCCGCAATCCTTTTGTCAGTTTTGCTGATCTTCAGAAGCTAGCTAGCCACTGTTGTAGAACTGCAAAACAGCGGCGCTCT
Source organism: Sardina pilchardus (assembly GCF_963854185.1). Classification (NCBI taxonomy): domain Eukaryota; kingdom Metazoa; phylum Chordata; class Actinopteri; order Clupeiformes; family Clupeidae; genus Sardina; species Sardina pilchardus. Next base: position 18,458,551 of record NC_085011.1, read on the forward strand.
TGGTAGCCTTTTTGGAGGATTGCTATCTTTAACCACTTTGTAAATGAGACTGTTTATGTCAATATAGATAGTACAAATCGGGTAGGTAACGTCAGCGTTAATTAAATTGCTGTTGTTGGTGTACTCCTGTAGTGTGTCGGATATTATTCGTATTGATATGTCTAACGAAATGTCAGGCACTTAACACATATCCACTGTCTGTTCCAGTTGTGATGCAGTGGACACCTCAGATCCTTGATCCTTACTTAAACTCTCTTTCCTCGGCACCTTATGAGTAAATGTGGATAGGGTGTAGTCGTCAAATGCCAACTTCTACACGTAGGCCTATTGCATCCAGTAACAAATCATTTAGTGATGATGGCATCATAGCCACAGCTCCACTTGGATGGATTTTGAAAAGCATAACTGTAAGCACAATGTCAGACCATAACCATTATCACAAATTATACACCACACATACAGACCAACAGCAGTAATGCTTTGTGAACATTTCAATCCGCCTATGGTAGCCTACTGTCCCTGTACTTGGGGACAGTAGGCTACAGATTGATGGGTCTCACCTGCCACCCTGCGTAATATGTATTTTGACTGGTTACTCCCATTAACTTTCTTTTGCTTCAGTTGATGTTCCTTTGTGATATCAATTTCCTTTCCGTTTTTCAATTCACCCAGTTGTACTATTCTGCTCTAAGTTTTCCACTGTGTCCACTTGTGGAGAGCCTTTATTGCTGGCAATGCCTGTCACAATCTCCAGGAGTCAGTTTGTAGATGTCTTGGTCTACCTTCATTTGACATCATATGGAGCACTGCTAATACAGCCAAAATCTTCTGATTGTATGTTATCTTGTCTTTGCATGCACTAAACTACTAGCTCCACACTTCCAGGAATTTATGCCAATCTGTATGCTACCTGAGGTCATTGACCTGTGCTCTGTGTAACCATAATTGCTTCTTCAACCCTTCTGCAGGTCTGTAAGCGTATGGACATGATCTGCCAACGCATGCTGAACCAGGGCTTCATTAAGGTGGAGCGCTACCACAGCCTGTGCCAGAAACAGGTCAAGGCTCAGTTGCCAAGGTCAGCAAAAACTTAACAGCCTATGAAAGACTCGTGAGTGTAGTTACTAACTTGCATTTATTGGTTAAAAGGTATCGCCAGTATAGCCCAAGATGGCTTCTTAATGTATACATTTGTTTTGGACAATCTTTTCATTTCTTGGTATGGTGGAAAGGTGTGTTAACTTTCTGTAAGGGCAGGGCTGCATGACTGTGTTTGTTTTTCTTACCAGACTGGTTTGTAATAATGGTCATTTATTTCGTTTAGGCATATAGATTATTGTCAGTTTGTATTATTAAATATACAAACTTATGAGACTAAATGATTCTACGAGCATGCAAATGTGCATCCCGTTCAGTCACTACAAATTAGCAGGTGCACTTTTACAAAGAACAAAGCACTTACAATTGATTGTTCAGTTAGGTAATTTATCTTGATGCCTGTGGCGCCATGAAGAAAATGACTGTTGTCTCAGGCTAGAATCAGAGTAATCCAATCTGCAGCTGGCTGCTCTCGCCACTGCTGTAACCGCAAACGAGCCTGCTGCATCGTGGGTAATTAAAGGAGGGAGGACATGTAGAGCGGATAGCTGGGTTGACACTTTAGAAACATGCAGCCTTGGAAATAAATGCTCAAAATAAATATTTTAAGGGGGCTGGTGGCTTTCAAGTAATTGAATAAGCATGAGGAACCCTGTGGCATCAGCAGACTGACTTCAGGTTCCATATTAACTGCTGAGCTGTCAGCTCCAGAGGAGGAGGCTCTAACCTTTAAACGCAACCGGTTTGGATATGTCAGATTGGAACCTAGGAATACCACTAAAGTGTTGTGTGTCGAAGGCAGGTGGCTAATCGACCAGATTAAGTGAAAATAATTGTAATGGCTTTGCCCTGAACATGTCATCCAGTTAAGGGTAAAGCCTGCCTCAAGGTTAGGGATATATATGCCTAACTTTGTGCATTTATGCGGTCTCCTTGACAGAAGGGAATCTGAGCGCAGGAACCACTCACTTGCGCGACATGCTGACATCCTTGCTGCCGTGGAAACACGTCTCTCCCTGCTCAACATGACCTTCATGAAATACGTCGATTCAAACCTGTGCTGCTTCATCCCTGGAAAGGTGCTGACTGAAATTTAAGTGCACACTGTATCAAATTCTAAACGGCCATAAATCATTTTTACTTTTTGGATTTTGATGCAGATTATATTGTTATCTGTGAGTTTCAGAATTCATGCCAGATTGGACAGTTTCTATGTTACAGGAACCCACGTAGACTAGCTAGTCAAGCCAGAATGAGTGTACCAATTACTAAATTCAGGAGTAGTTGAACTGATAAATAATTGGACAAGTTTTTTCTACTATAATGAATTGCTTATTAGTGTGTCAAATGATAAATTATACTGATTAGCCATTGTGCACTGTCTGCCCACAATGGTCTATTATATATTAATTTAGACTGTCTCTCTAGTGATTTGCCACATGAGGGCGCTCTCGTCCCAGATAAGAAGCAATGACAATAGAAACATCATACAATGTAGTCATACTGTGATGAAAATAGAAGTGATTTTCTGTTAATGTTGTCCTCAAGCAACCATGAATTTTCAGTGTTCAGTAAAGTCCAATTCAGATGCACTACAACCACCAGTAAAAGTCTTTAGACAAGCACACTGAAGAGTATGAGATTCTGTACAGAACCTGTAGGCAAAGAGCTGACGCGTCCTCTGTGATTGGCCGGCAGGTGATTGATGAGATCTACCGCGTGCTGCGCTACGTGAACTCGACGCGAGCCCCTCAGCGGGCCCACGAGGTCCTGCAGGAGCTCAGGGACATCTCCTCCATGGCCATGGAGTACTTTGATGAGAAGATTGTCCCCATTCTTAAGAAGAAGCTTCCGGGAGCGGACCTCTCGGGCCGTCTCATTGGCTCTGCTCCAGGTAGGGTTGATGGTGAAGTAGATGGATCCTGTGTTTGATATTGCAATGTCTCAACCTTAAATATACCTGCATGTATGTATTGATGTACGGTTGATAATAGAATACCTGCTGATGTCTATGTCTATTTGACATTCATCAGGAGATGTTGTCTAACAAGAGTGTTGATTGACTGTAATAAATAGATGCTTTATCAAGGGGAATTTAGCAATACACTAGTTTACATAGACATACAGAAGAAATCACTGACAATAATTATGAAAATGCTGTGGTTAGATAAGGGTCTATTCAACTCCGATTACAGGCAGGTAACTGTGATGCAGTAAACACAAGTCAAGAGCTGTCATTGTAAGAGTATGTGTCCATGGGCTTAGTACAAAATGATTAGGATTGCTATAATACACAAAATATCAACCAGTAATAGATAAGGAACAAAATAATGGCAATGCCGTGGTAAGTAGCTCTGTAACAGTAGTCTGGAGTCATGTTGTTCTGATTGGTTCCTGAATGTGATTAGGGGCCAAGCCGTGGCCTACTGGTTAGGGCTTTGAGCTTGTAACCGGAAGGTTGCCGGTTCGCTCCCTGACCAGTCCATGGCTGAAGTGCCCTTGAGCAAGGCACCTAACCCCTGGGTTAGTGTGAGATTCACCTCACTGTGTGTTCACTGTGTGCTGTGTGTGTTCTCTAATTCGGATAAAATTGGGTTAAATGCAGAGAACGAATTTCCCTCACGGGATCAAAAAAGTTTATATACTTATACTATACCATGCTTTCTTAGTGGCAGGCCCTTCCACCTCTCTGACCACCATGTCTCTGCTGGCGAAGAACACGCCGTCGCGCTCCGAGATGACCAAGGTGCAGCAGCAGGTGAAGGTGAACGGCGCGTCCATGACGGCGCTGCGGCGGGAGATGCAAGAGGTGCGCGTCAAGCAGCTGGAGCAGCAGAAGCAGCTGCAGGATCAGGAGCAGAAGCTGCTGGAGCAGTCGCAGGTCATCGGCGAGCAGAACGCCCGGCTGGCCGAGCTCGAGCACAAGCTGCGCGAACTGATGGACCGCGCGGTGGGCGGCGGAGCGGCGCCGACGTCTGCGATGGCTCGGGCTTCCACCTCTGCGGCGTCGTCATCCTCCTCCTCTTCCTCCTCCTCGTCGACAGCTGTGGCTATGGCCAGCACGTCTGCAGCCGCAGCTGCTGTTGCCGTGGCGGCGGTAGCGTCGTCCATCACGGGCGCCGTGGTTTCGGATGGCGCAGAGGAGGACGGCGTTCCGTCGCTCAAGCGCTCCAGGAAGAGCCTGGATCTCCCGCGTCAGTCCAAACGCCTGCGCAGCAAGAAATAGACAGACATTAAGTTTTTTTTTTTCTTTCTCTCTTTTTTGTTTTGTTTCCCTGGTTCAATTGTTTTTTTTTTGTCAGTACTTTGCACCCACATGTGTCTGGAAGAGCCATGTGGACATGAATTCGGAGAGGGAGAGTCCCGGGGGTCGCAGTTTATTTTGCATGTTAACTCTACTGCTCCGAGACTCAATTACACATACATACATAGAAGTGTGTACAGACATAAGCCCAGCATTAAATCTTTCAGTTCTTTTGGGGGGGGTGGGGGGTGGGTTGTTAGGGCATACCAGGGCATGAATGAATCGCCACACAGAAGGAAAAAAAAGTGCTTTTCTCAGTGCCATGTAATGTACAGAAAGAGAAAGCCCTGAAGCCAATCGGGAACACACAATAGGAAATCAAGCCCTCAGAACTGCCTGCTTGTCAGTCATTGCTGTATGTAACCTCTGTTTAAGTGAGGCACATGAAGAGGTAGCGCTCTCATCGTGGTGAAGTTGTGTAGATGGTTATGTGCCTTTTTGTTGGCACTAATATGTAGCGTTGACCACAGACTGTGGCCCTGTCTGTGTGCATGTGTATATAGATATATATTTAAACCTTACGAATCAAATCAGCCAATCCGATTAGGAGAACACTCTGATGCCTGGTGTCCAGGGTGATTTTTGCGTTGTCTCAGAATCAGTAAATTCAAAATAAATTGAAGGGTTCATCCAGTGGAGCTTTGTCTAAATAAAGCCAATTATGTAGTGTAGGTAGCGCCTCTGAAGACGTATGCCCATCAGTCATAGCATACAGGGCTGGGCTTAGGGAGCAGTGTTGGGGCTTTTGTGCACATAGATGGAGTGTAACCCTGTTGTCTTGCTTCAGTTAAAGTAAAAACATCAACTACTGATCCAGTACCATACAGCAGAGTGTGTCACTGGTTGCCTGTATTCATGACCGTATGATGAGCCAAGCCCTGTATTGGTGCAATATAAATGGCTGATTTTTTTTTTTTTTTTTCCTTTTGTTCAGTGTAATCTCTTTTGTACTATTACAACTTTGGACCAGTTCACACTCAATGAGAAGGTATACAGAGTCTACGGAACTAGAAAAGTGCTCTTTTGCTCAAAGTGCTGGAGAAATTGCTCTTGTAGTGTCCAAGTGAATACGGCGTGTTTGTTGTACACTGTCTGCATTTGGGGGTTCTTCCATAGTTCTGGCAGCTGTAGCAGCTCTGATGTTAATGCAGATGTTAAACTTCATACTTTGACAGAGGTGTTCATCTGTAAATATTCCTTACTCACATTTAAAGCATCAAAGCTGGTCTCCAGAGTAACATCGAAAACAACAATCAACGTTAGTGTTAGCACCTTTTTGGAAACAACTCTACAACTATTAAATTGTTTTACCAAAGTTCGATTAAGTGAACGCCCCAAAACCTTGAAGCAACATAGCGCTAATATGGCATTTGACAAATTATTGTTGCTTGTTCATTAAAGATGGGGTCTTTTGTTATATATGGAGTCTGTGAGATGTTTTCATGTAGTCCATCACCAATGAAAAGAAATTGGCCACATGTGATGTTTTATGTAATGCCATCACTGACTCATCAGATCACAAAAATAACTTTGTCTTGGTCTGGAATGTTATCTGTGTATACAATTCATCCTTGAGAAAAACTGTCCCTTTGGAAGAATTCATAAAAGTACCTTATGTCCCTTTTAACGTCAACAGTCAGTGGTGGACTTGAAAATGAAAGGGGCAGTCGCTGGTCAGGTTTCTCCAAATAAGGACTGAAACAAATCTTCTGTAATTGTAAGGGTTATGTTGCTTAACGATCTGCTGACTTATTGCCTTGGCCAGTTGTTCTGTGATCCCATTGCCTGGATCTGAACATTTGTTTGGGCTGACTAACACCCAGAGGTAGCAGTCTCTAGCCAGCTCAGACTGTTTGCATCCCATGGAAGTGGTTGGCACTGAAACTCTCCCCGAAGAGCTCCCCCTTCCAATGCCCTAAAGCAGTCCTTGGCAGTGGTTTTCTTTACTGATGTATTCTGGGAAATGCAGTAATCCACTGAAAAGCTCAGACTAGACTCAAAAACAGGGCGCAGTGAGCAATGTAATTGAAGGGATGCGCGCAAACCTACATTTAAAAGTGTGGCTCAATGCAAGACTGTCTCAGTTTAGAAATGACTGTACTGTAAACTTCATGTATTTCAAATTTAGATTGTGGAATTATTTCATGTATGTAAAAGGAAAACCTAATCTTGTAATCTAGCCTGGTTTGGGCTTAAACACATGGTTTGTTGCACACATTACTGTTACAAATGTACAAATGAAACATATTAAACAGAATTAACGTATCAATATCGTTCCCTGTGCATTAATCAATTTAATCTTGCTTTGTCACTTCAGTTTTATAATTGATATTGTCCAATTAGAAACTAACTGCTTCTCACAGTTTAACCAGATTGTTTTGTATCAGAATGTTCACAATCTTGGTCCAGTCTCTGTTCATCTCATTGTATCTTCAGGAGCTGATACCCACCACAGAAATGTTGTCAGTTCCACGTTTAGTAGAGCTACAACATTGTGCACTAAATAACCTTTCTATAGCCTAGTTATATGTAATGGTCAATCATTTCATGAGGTGTAATGCAATGAAAGTGCAATTATATTGCAATAAATTGCTTTCAGTAGCCTAGGCCTACAATCCTACGGTGGTTGTAGGAAAATAGAAACATTTCCCTTGAAATTGGAAGCCTATAAGCAACCTGGATAACTGGAGTATCATTGACTTTAAAGAGTCAAAGATTTGTAAACAAAATCAGATCAAATCCCATTGACTACCAATCAACTAATTGTCTTTAGAGAGTAAAGGTGATCCTGAAATGTTTGGTTAGGCTACATGCCATTGAGCTGAATTGTTCATTGGTGGACTGCAAGTGAGGTCCGACATCGTGATATTTTGTTCATTGATAAATGAATTACAAAACATTAGGCTATGTCAACTGTCCTGTAAAGATATAATAGCAACTCTGTTCCTGTACGCTATGCCGACACGTTGCTGTTGATATTGAGCAACAGTGTAACTCCTAGAGAACTGTAATGATCAATAAATAGGCCTATGATCATTAAATAAGAACACTTGCCACTGGTTGTGTGATTGCCTAAGGTTGCTCAAAAAGTTCCCCCTGGTACCTACTTTGTTCTCGGTATGTCTAACCTACTTCTTTTGCAGGCCCAGTTTGAAATTGCTCCTATTTGTGTGACATTTGCCATTATTCAGAGACAAATGACAGCTAACGCGAAAAAGGCCAATATCTGACACTTACAAGTTACAACAGCAGAGAAGAGGTGAAGTTGGCCCTCCCACTCTGCTGCGCTGTTCGACTCAAGGGGAAGTCTCTACTCTCCACTCAATTTTTTCAGTCCGAGTAGGCATGATTTGGGAGCGGACTGAGCGGCGTTAATACCCGGTGTCCACAGCCTACAGAGCTAGCTGCCTGGGTTGGAGGGGTTCGTCCTGAGGAATTGATTCGGTGAAAAGTAGTCTGTGGCATAAACAAGAAACGAAATGGGTAACAAGGTTGCTCGGGAAGATTACGAATGGGTGTATACGGATCAGCCCCACGCCGACCGGAGGAAAGAAATTTTAGGTGAGACAATCATTCCTGTCGATTCGTAGCAGAAGGTGTTGTTTGTTTCTCATTTACTATCTTCCACATAGTTTTGAGTCATTTAAGTCTTGCACAAAAGTAATGTATTTATGTTATCGCTTTAACACGTTATTTGTGACAAAATATAGCGTTTCTACAATCACACGTTAATAGGCTAACGTTCATCTTACCTAACGTTAGATGATGGCTAACGTTAATGTTAGCCGGGTAACTAGCAGAAGTAGGATAACTTAAACGTAGCGATATTTGCTCAAGGCACATGTTGTGTTCTGATACACATTATGTAAACATTGTGTTATTATCTAGTCAGTGTAATTTGCTACTAACATCTAGTTCATAACAATGGTTACCTCTTATTATAACCCAACGGTGTTGCAAAACCTCAACTATGTGACTAACGTTAACTAGGACTTACTTTAATAAACCAACATTTGCTGGTTACGCAACGTAAAAACGTTAACGTCGACACAGTTGTCGTTGGGTCCTTAACCAACTGTATTTGAAGTTATTGACCATGATATTAAAATAAAACGTAAAGGCTTATTCGGTACTATTTTAAGGAGCATGCAATACAGTTTGCGGTCACGAGTGAAGGGGGAAACCGTTATGTCAGCTGGGTGGGAGCTAGCTGGCTAGGAAAGCTAACGTTTCTTCCAGGCCACTCCCTGCGACCCAGCGCCCTCTCTCTAGTGCTCTGCTTGGACCACCAGTATGCAAAAAGATTGGTTGGCTAGCTTGCTAGATTTATGTAAAATGCATCTATCGATTGCTAACGTTATCCAACTAATGCGAGGTCCCTAGTGTTGAAGAGACTTTACTCTCATTGTTTGACACTAGTCTCACATTGGTTTGAATAATTAATGCATTGGATAATGAGAATACCGGTGAGAGATTAATTATTAGCCTGCCAGATTAATTACTCTGAAAAGTTAAGCTATTTCCCACCACTTGCTGTCATTCATTTGCTAGATATAACATTAGCTTAGGCCAAAGTATTGCACAACCTGTCTGCTGCCGTTACTTCCTGTTCAGTAACGGTAGGCTACCTCTAGCAATGTGTTTCTTTTAGGTCTATGGGTGGGCCAGATGAAGTTAGAAGTTGTCAAAATATCCCCTAGCTTAGTGTACTTTTCAAACGATTATTTAACTATTGCATTGTATGCTTTTATTTACTATTACTCTTTGTTTTTGAGTATGTAAAGCACATCGGATGAATTAAATGCACTATATGAATCAGCTGTTTCGTTTTATCACTAGCTTTAAATTTGTTTGTTTGGTTGAAGACTTTCCCAAACAATCATTGTCAGGAAAGCACAAAATAGTAAGACCAATTGAATCATGAAACACTTGGGAAGGACTCCGATGACGGTCACGTGATGGTGGGTCAAAAATGTGTGTTTCGTGTCCTTAGGACCCAGCTCCAAGCCTTTTGTTCCATTGTAACAAGGACAGCCTTGTGTACAGCAAGCCTGACCTGTGTCATTTCAAACTTAATTCAAGATCGCTTCTAACAACTGAACCTCCTATGAACAAAAAGACACTAGTCATTTACATGGACTAAAATGCAAATTGCATAAATTCCTATGGATCTCAGTCTGTTGTGAAGAGGGCAGTCATTACAGTATGTTTTATCTCGAAGAAGCAATCAACCATTGTAAATTCCCCTCTGTAATGCTAACATGGCAGACCCTTAGGTTAATTGCTTGGTGGAGAGTTGTCCCATTGTGAATTGCAGATGGCTTGTCCATGCCATAAAGCAGCCATTGAGGTAGGAGACAAATCCCATCTGAATAATTCAGAAGCAAGTCCCTTGTGTGCTTACCACAACAGTCAGGGGACATGGCGAGGACTTGGTCACCGTTGTTCAAGAAGGAGGATAATAGAGCATGAACAGGATTACAGCGCCTATCATTGGGGGGAAATGTGTTTGTAGTGGTAGCTTTGGATCAGGTATTGTTTGCCTTTTTCACCAGGAAAAAGTGCATGACTCTCCATCCTTGGTTTACCTATCCTCTCTTGGAATGATTTGAGTAGCTTGTTAATGCATTGTGAAAACTTGAGTGCACACTGTCTGTACACATCAGACATCGGTGAATTGTGTTACATATAATCAATGGGGTCAGTCAGGTCCTGTTGTGGAGCCTTACTTGGATGACGTGTATGGTACACACATTCTGCCATGACTCCACTGTCTAAATGTTGAGTAAAGGACCGCTGTTTCATGACCTGCTTTGATAAGAGAGTAAGAGGGGGGGGGGGGGGGGGTGGTGGTGGTGTAATAAGCATGTAGAGCGGAGCTAGACAGTTACTTACTGTAGATAGATAGTTGGGCTAAATTTGGAGTTTGCACAGCTCAATCTGTTGAATCAGAGTGAGTGATGTGTGAAAGCACTAGTGCCTATTGCTACAGCTCAAGGCTATGGTCAAAGCCCCTGATTTCCTGTTCAGACATGGTGCATTTGCTTGTGGTTGATTGTACTGTATTTGAGTTGCCTGTATCTTTATAGCTAGGGTAGTAGACATGTGGAGGCATAGGCCTACACATCTCAACTTGAGGGGCTTAAAAAGTTGGTTACATCACAGTGCACATACACACATACACTCACACATCCTTCTGGCAGGATGTGACATGTTGGTACAGGGACAAGTCCACACACACACACATACAGAATGTCTTTGAAGCATAAGTTTTGTAACGCCTAACAACAGGTCGGTGACACACCAGTCAATGGCCTGTTATTCAGTCAACAAGTTGAACTAAAGTAATCAAAATCACTTTTTTTAACACGATAGCAGATGCATATAGTTGTTTTTATGGCATAATAAAAATGTTCTTATAACAAGTCTCAGCTGTAATGGAGTTTACTGAGGTTGTGCTCTTGTATTGTTCTCCCTGAGCTGATAACACTGGCACTTTGGCTGATTGCCGCCGGTCCACCCATTGTGTGGTCACTGTAAAAACACAGTCATGATAACCTGGTGTTTTCTTTCCCGTGTTTTCTTTCTCGTGTGCTCTTTCAGCCTCTCACAAAAGTTACCTTATTTATAAAGCACAAAACTTTGATTTGTCTTTAGGTTGGACATGTTGATGTATTTTCAGAAAACGGGCTTAGCTTAATGGTTGATTGCTTTGTTAGTTGTTGTGTGAGTTTCTCGTAGGTTAATAGGGATATTTTAATTCCTATCTCACCTCATTAGCTGAAAGGTTTTGTGTGACCAGCAGTGGACTGAAGGTGCATATTCACATTGTGGGCTTATCTGTAGGGCTGCTAGCGTAAGCACACACAGTGGTCAACATGACCTTGCTAACCGTCAAATTTCATATAGGAAAGCATTATTTTGTTAGATGTGGAAAAAAATGCAATTCATATTTTGGCAAGCATGAATTAGAATCTAGCTAAACTTCTCAATAAGTCTTGATGAACCCATCGCTTCTTTTGTAGATCTGAGTGAGTACATTATTTTAATTTAATTTATTCACTGTTGTCCAAAGTGACTTACATATGTCAACTATATTACAAAGGATTACATTGTCCCCAGAGCAACAAGCGCCTTGCTCAAGGGCGCAACGGTTGAAGCCAGGAATTGAACCCACAACTTTCAGGCTGCTGCGCGCTAGCCCGTCTCCTTAACCACTACACTACCAGCAGGTAGTGTACCACCCAGGTTCACTCCTCCTTAACGAAGTGGTTTTCAGGATGAATTTGTAAGGTCGCTACAACCAAAGATGATAGTAGTAGCCTAATTACAACTTCAATAAAGTTATAATCATCATATATAGTTGTACTGTCTACATTTAAGAAGTTGGCAATATCACCTCGTTGTCATCTCTTATCAGTAGGATTTTTATATTGCTGATGCACCCACTGATTATCATAACGAAGTAATTTTAATAACATAACAGTGGCACATGGAGTTTTTCCAGCTTTTCCATCTGTCTTGAACACCTTACTACACATCTTTCCCTTCCCTTATTGATGCCCTATTATTGACATATGAGCTATAGGCTTACACGTGAAGTCTTGTGATTTAGTGGAGGCGTTGTTCTTACATCTTTACAGGAGAGGGTGTGGCACATTGTTGGGACCTGATTAAGTTACCTTCAGATGTGGCCCTTGTTGAATTGTCACACGTTGGTGTTGAATGCACACATTCTGTCTCCACCTTGGTCACATTCCAGTAGTTGTGTGATGCCATCTATGAGGAGATAATCATAGACTTGTGTCACGGCCCATAACCAGTTTCATACCAGTAAAATGCTAAATGGGGGAAGACATTACATCGTTTTCTTAAGGATTATTAATTTGGTCGGTACCCTTCATTAAACCCTTAAGAAGTCAGAATCGCATAAACCCAAAGACTGCCAGTTGTTCCACTCCATTATCTGAATCCGTCAAATACACAGTGTGATAAGATAAGCTTCTGTAATGATGCCATTGTTTGCTCAGGTTAATCATTTGAATAGTGGCTTCTGGGATATTTTTACCTGTCATTTTGTGATGGACGATTTGCATTAGGGCTATGAATGACGCTCGTAAAAAGCATACGTTTATTGCAGTGCCTGATGCTGCTGAGCAGGAACTGCAGAGCTTGGTACTTGGGATAGCATTCACTTGTTGGGATAGCATTCACAATCAGGCTGTTTTAGACCCATCTGATCATCAGTGAATGGAATGAAGATCCCCACACAGATAGTATTGTAGCCAAAATTTCCAACTCCCACTTTGGCATTCTGTGAAATGACTGAATGAGGCAACTTGTGTAGCTCGTGTAGCAACCGAGGAGGTAGAAGGATTATATTGCGCTTAGATGTGAAGTTTTAAGACGGGTGTGCAAAAAGTTGTTAGTATGAGCATGGAGAGCTTGGCACTCCAGAAAGACTGCAAGACAAAGTCTTAGTAAAAAGGGGTTTTTTTGTAAGAGACAGAAGGAGCACGAGCAGACGTGTCCACCCTCTAGCTTTTCTAAATGCTAAATGCTCAATGCTTGAATAGCAGCAAAGCTTAACTTATTGTGTCCACATACAAATGTAATCTGACCAGGAGGTTACCAGCAGGTTTACCAGCTTGTGGGTAGGAAGTGAAGCCTTTGTTGGAAGTGTTTTGTAGTTGCCACATTTCAGCATTCAGTGGCCAGTGGCCACTGCGCTTGTCCTGTCCCTGGTGAGATCACAGAGAGTAAATAGGACTCCACCTCGGACGTTGCCCAAGCAGTCCTGCCGTGCCCGGACATCTTTCACTGAAGCCAGGAGTCATAGTGATACGAATGAATGAGTGAGTCACACTCCTCGGCTTCCCTGAAACGGACAGGAACGGAACCCTCCCTTTCCAAAGAGCTGGAGGTAAACACTGTAAGAATATGTGGGCGCTGCGTCATGCTGTCTACTCTGCTGTGCCGTGTGGTGCAGTCTGACTCAGTCAGAGAGCTTTGCCATGCCAGCTAATGCCTTCAGGGTTGGAGCACAGCTGCGATGGAAGGCAGGCCTTAAGGTTGCAGAGATGACATGAAAGGGCTGGACTAACCAGTTGAATGTCTTCATGTGACAATTACAAGAATGAAATTGAGCTGAGTTGCAGGCCACAAGGGATTGAAAGCTAGTCTATAAATCTAGACTCTTATCCTATTGCGTGGAGAGGAAATTTGAAAGACAACTGTTTATCCCACCCCTCCGGTTGAGCCCTGCCTACGGTGAGTTTCCAGACCCTACATCTTGATGTGGGTCTGGCTGGTCAGGCTAGTTGAAAGCAGTTTTGCAATTCTGGCTGAAGTCATGCTGAGTTGCTGTACATGAAGAAAGTGCACCCAGCAAGTACAACTAATTTCTCATCCCTGTTACTGCATTGTAATTTCATTTTATAACTTTTTTGAAATTCTTCTCCAACAGCAAAGTACCCAGAGATCAAATCTCTGATGGGTCCTGACCCCCGTCTGAAATGGATCGTCTGCATGATGGTGGGCATCCAGTTTCTGGCCTTCTACCTCGTGAAGGACCTGGACTGGAAGTGGGTGATGTTCTGGACATATGCGTTCGGCAGCTGTATCAACCACTCCATGACGCTGGCCATCCACGAGATCTCCCACAACACGGCCTTCGGCAACAACCGGGCCAAGCTCAACCGCTGGTTCGCCATGTTCGCCAACCTGCCCATCGGCCTGCCCTACTCGGCCTCTTTCAAGCGCTACCACCTGGACCACCACCGCTACCTAGGAGGCGACGGGGTCGACGTGGACATCCCGACAGAATTCGAGGGCTGGTTCTTCAACACGCGTTTCCGCAAGTTCATCTGGATCATCCTGCAGCCGCTCTTCTACGCCATCCGCCCGCTCTGCATCAACCCTAAGCCCATCACGCATCTGGAGCTGGCCAACACGGCCATCCAGCTCGCCTTTAACATCGCCCTCTACTGGCTGTGGGGGGCCAAGCCGGTGGTCTACATGCTGGCGGGGTCCATGTTGGGCATGGGCCTGCACCCTATCTCAGGTCACTTTATCGCCGAACATTACATGTTCCTCAAGGGCCACGAGACATACTCCTACTATGGCTCACTCAACCTTCTCACCTTCAACGTTGGCTACCACAACGAACACCACGACTTCCCCAGTGTCCCAGGCCGCAGGTTGCCTATGGTAGGTTGGTTGGGTGGTCCTGGGTTTATTATTTGGGCGTCAAATGGAATTCTAGATACTTTAAGTTGGGATAGGTATACATATTTGGTGTTTAGTGTACCGTGATCAGTTGTGATTTGGCATAATAAAAGCAACACACAGCACATTGCCTCAGGCTTGAAGTGACTTGCTATGATTGTCATTACCGTTCCTGTGGCAGGCAGAGCCAGGTGATAAAAACAAACAAGGCAACACCCATACTCACAAACATGTTGCTGTACTGTACTGCAAATCAGTTAATGAAGCCAAGCCAAATGATACGAAGTGAATAGAATTGTATCAAATTAACATGCATGTGTTTGTTCCTTCTCAGGTGAAGAAAATTGCAGCCGAGTACTATGATGACCTTCCTCAGTACACGTCGTGGGTGAAGGTGCTGTATGACTTCATAATGGATGACAAGCTCAGTCCATACTCACGCGTGAAGAGAAAGCTTAAGGGAGATATTAAACAGGAATGATTTTATTTTTTAAACTACATCATTGTCTGTGTATGCATCTCCCTTCTGCCTCTTCCTTTCCCTGCCTTTTACATATTTACACTCTTTCAGTCAAGCCCCACCCTTGGGTATCATGTCAACACCAGCGTAACTTCTGAATTCATAGTTAAGAGTGTACACTTTGTATAGTCCCCGCAAACCTACAAATTACTACTGTCTATACACTGGCAAAAATATCTTTCTATTGCACATCAATGCTCTCTTGAGCTGTTGTGTTGTGAAAATTATTCCGCTAATAGTTCAAGTGTAGGATTTTGTTTAACTCTCTTGCTTTGGAAGAGAGTATACTGTATGTCTTAAGATATTTTGTGGAAAACAGGCCAAAAATAAGTAACAGAATAGAAATTATTTATAACCCATGTGTTATTAAAACCTTTGTATATTTTTTTCTGAGCTCCAATCAGATTTTGACCAACAGAAAATGATCTTGTAATTTTTATCCATTTGTGTTATTACAGTCTGTTGTACAGTTCTAAAAATGAAACTGTAGCTGGCAGAGCAGTTGCTTGAGTAGGTTACACTCCTGACCTCTGCAAACACACAAAGAAAGAAAGACTGTTTTGGTAGTGTGTGTATGTATAGTCAGCGGGCGGCCTTGCAATCTGAAACGCGTTGCATTGCATATCTCTCCTCTTATTGGTTGCTTGTTGCACATGCTGTCTTTACAAGAGTTGGTTTACGAGGTCACTCGTGTTTGATGTACCTTGTAGCTTACCTGTAGTGCCTGTAGGACTCTTTTGTTGCTTCCTCCACCCTCTCAATGGATGCTGTGTAAGAGAAAACTGACGGAAATGGGTGGAATTGTGGATAAGATCCATCCCGGATCCTTCCCAGATTACGCTGCTGCGTGTGATCAGATTGCATATTGGGAGTCTGAGTGTTTTACCACACCAGTAAAATCAACACAATGGGAGCGGTACCCAAAACTACCAATACAATGTGGTAGTTCAGTTGGTATTTACTAATATACAGCATGCTGTATACTATACCTACTGAGTACTTAAAGGTGGTTTAAAGATGTGGCAGATATTTCCTATGCTGTGTGTGGCTTGCGGTTGTGTGCCTGTCTGTTTGTGATGAGAGATTTGAAGATAGCTGAAAGCAAATCGTCCATATTTTTTTTTTAATATACTTTAAAGATGCATGTAGGTTAGGACCATATGTGGCCTTGTGGAATGTTGTGCAGACAGTGTTGACTGATCACCAACATATTTTGAGATCACATCTTGTATGAATTTGTCATTTCACTGGAAATGCGACAATGCTTTAAATAAAAAAAAATCTTGATGTATTTCACATATAGGTTAGCCGTGTGTGCGTACATGCGCGCGTATGCGTGGAGCAACTAACATCCCTCCCGCAGCTCTGAGGTCAAGAGAACCAAAACACCTCGTCACGTCTGTGAAAGAATGTTGTTTGTGCGTCACTCTAGTTGCTCTCCCTTCTCCTCCTGTAATTTAGCGTATGCAGGCTCCCCTCTCGATCTCAAAGACTGATTAACTTTTTGTTCAGCCTTTCAAACTGTGTCCTTAACATTAGCAAGGCAGCCAGTGGCTCTCCTGGCTCCCCTCTTATTGCCCGCCCCTCAGGCCTCTTAAGACATCCGTCTGCTCTCACTCTCCTCACTGTTCACCTAAAACATTAAAAACTATAACCTTTGCTTTAATGAATCGACACTTTGGATCACGGATCCTGGTGTAAAATTGCTTCGGTTGCATTTATTGTAATACAGACAAGGCCGGCCCTGTGTGTTGCACAACCAAATCTTGGGCCTAGAAGAATCTCTTTTGATTCAGTTTTCTTTTTTCTTTTTGTCTGAATGAGTGTAATAAGGATCCAGTGTTCAAGATTCAAGGTTTTGTTTTTAGTATTTATTTTATTTAAGGAATTCTTGCTTAAATACAGCACATGGGCACAGCAGGCCCTTTTTTGCTTTTGAAATGTGTCCTGCAGGTCACCCTGTTGTCCATGCCCTCCCCCTTCCATACCCCTTGTGAGATGCAGTCAGAGGAGTGTCCTTTGTCAGTATTATAACAGCCTGGGAAGGTGTATCCCCTCCTCTTCCTCCTATCCCTCCTAAGCTGGAAGCACATACAGTGTAGCCCCCCCTCTGACATCTTGTGATCTGACCTCAGTCAATCAATGTCAAAGTTCAAAGGTCAAAACAAGTCGGCTGTTCTGACATGCACCCCATGGATGGTCACTGAGTCAGGTGAGAGCAGATAGTGATGATAAGAAGTGCTTCCCAGAAGAACAGTGATAAAAAAAAAAGTGTTTCCGAAGAAGTGATAATATTTATTGCTTGAAAGAGTTAAGAGCAGCTGTAACACTTCATGACTGGGAAGTCTTTGAATCTATTGAGTTTGAAGCTTTGACACATGGCTCACCTGTACTGGATTCAAATGCCTGAGTCAGTCTGGGCTGATATGCCGTTTTCAGTGAAATTCACCTGATCCTGTGGCCAACCCAAATGATGATAGCCCGAATGTTAGCTGCACTTGTGTGTGGAGACTTTTTTTGGGGGTTCCATGTTTTATGTAACAAATGTTCTGCTCTGTTGCACCCTCATGATTTTATTAAAGAATTGAAATATATTTTGTATTTTTGTTTTACTTAACTTAATGGTTGAAGATGCTGATGATGCATAACTTGCCGCATTTGACCTGAAAGTAAAGCAGTAACTTCAAGTTACTGCTTAACTTTATGGTCTAACGTGGCAGCTGCCACGTTTCAGCAGTATGCAATGGAACATGTACACCTGTGTAAATTTAAATGTATAGGTGGTTAGATCTTTATCTTTATTCGTTTATGTGCATTTAAAACAAATGTTATGAGTTGTTAATATACAACCCTACTGTCAATAGTGAAAAGAATACAGCCCTTGTAGACAGAGGGAAGTTTATTAAAAATGACCTAAAAAAATTGTACTAACACATTTTAGATCAACAATGTTTCCACTTCCTACAAACAAATCGTCTCAAAGAAACAGCTTGGCAGGATTGATATGCTGTTTTTCTGAAGGTTTCCTGAAGTGAATCACGTCCTCAAGCACAACTGGCAAGGACATGTAGTGACAGCTCCTCATCTGCTCAGAGATTCTTTCAATTTTTCATACATGACCTGATCCTGTGAAGAACACACAAACATCTTGATGTCTAAATACTTCAGACAGATTAGGTCATCTGCCTAGACATTTCTGGCACGAGCAGAGCTGGTGATCTCTTTGATAAAAGATACGGGAATTCATGGCATGAGTGTGCTGCAGGCCTTGCAGGCTCGCTTGGCCTCTGGGGTTGACAAACTCAGGAAGATGTAAACACTAATCTAATAAAATCCTGAACAAGCCTGTATGCTGTGCAAACATTCGCTCCAGTGAGACTCAAAAACACACAGACGCACACAATGGTTTCGATTCAGAAGCTAAACAGACAACCAAGCCTCTGTGCCAAGACGGCCTTCGGAATGACCCAATGGGTCTGAAGCTGCAGTTATGAGACAGTTACACCCCCCCCCCCCCCAAAAATCACCACCAACAAAAAAAACACAGGACGCGTGGGAAACCAGATGAGGTCCCCGAAGCCAGTTCGCCTGTAACTCAAACCGATGCTGGCTAAGACAGGAATGACAGGTTTGCCTGGGAGCTGATCTGCATCGCGGTTACTAAACAGAGTGTGTCTGTGTGTGTGTGCCTTGTGTTGGAGTGTGCTTGCGTGGCAAAGGAGCAGAAAGGGACCAGCAACAGTGGCTCTGGGACTGAGGTTTAGCACCTTCATGGCCTCAAGCACCCAAGTGTCACACGTGTGACCTGTTTGGGGACAGTAATGTGAAGCGTGTTGCACAGAGGAGATATGCAAGACTCTCAGATTAAGTCTGATGCACTACATACCTGCAGGAATGCCAGATTACAGGCATATCTACAACATGTCTCTAATGCCATACAGTCATACCAACAAAGTATCGCGTCTCAATACCTGGCATTCATGTATCTCATCAACACGGACCTGCCATGGAACAGGACGTGCTTCTGGTACTGAGACACTATGATCTGCATTTGGAGAGTGCCAGGTTCAGGAGATTTTCATTCCAATCAAAGTATCAGCACCCGTTTAAGTATGGGTCATTAAGTAACAAAAAAATCCTTCATGACAGCTCAGTTATGTTAGATGTGTGTAAAACCGCTCCTGTCTACTTAAGCATTTTTTCCCATAATTTATTTCAACCAAGCTTACCCACGTTGGTTTTAGCAGGCGTGTTTGGTCTCACAACAGCCTCACTGTTTATAGGAAAAATGATCCTCACCTTCTTTGACACAGATGGGCGCACTTTCTTAAAGGCATCCTCAAAGTTCTGCTGACTGACAAGGATGTCTTCAACCGGACCAGAGGTAAAGGTGTGGCCTATCAATAAAGCAAGAGAAAGAATATGAACAGTGTCTAAAAAAAAACACTATACTGCATGCAAATAAAGACAGATGCAACATGTATGCAAATAAACAATAACAGCTAAACAGTGTGATACACACACATGGATCTCATCAGGCAAAACTATGGTCTAGTACAGTGGTTCTCAAACTGTGGTAGCCGGACTCTCTGTTGTGGTACTCTGGGAGTCCCCAAGATGTTTTATTTCATGAAGACAAAATAAAGTGATATAGAAATATATATAATGAAAAATCATTCAATTTAAACTAGTTTTTTTTTAGCTTTTTTGAAAAAACAAAACAAAACAATGCAAAAAAGTTTGTACAATGTAAAATATATTTAAATTGGCCTATGCTACTGTATTTTAATGCTGGTCATAATGGTGGTACTTCGAAAGTGAATTGTTCTCTGAGGTGGTACTCATTGTGAAAAGTTTGAGAACCACTGGTCTAGTACTTTTGAGATGAAACTGGAAACTAAAATGGTTGCCTTGTGTGTGGTGTTTAGACCTGGCCAGGGGGGTTGGGGCCTTAGGAGCGAGGACTGTACCTGCAAGGGTGGAGGCCGGGCGGGAATACAGGTGAGCTCTCAGTGCGTTCACTGAAGCCTCTCTCACCAGAGCGGACAGATCGGCACCCCTGCACAACACAGGCATGTCAAATACAACTTCCCTCCTCATATTCTCACATTTAGTGAAGGCAGATCCTATTCTTCAGGATCCCTCTCAACACAATGGTGAAGCTGAAGTTTAAAAGCAATTAAGAATTATTTGAGTTCATTTTATGTGATTGGCCTGGCTTCAGGAATAATGACGACTGAAGCTTACGTGAAGCAGTCACAACGTTCGTCCTGCGCAATCTTTTCAAGATCCACATCTGCCTCCAGATGAGGTTTGGTACCACTCTGAAAAATAAAATACCACAATCAAGAGTTTTAGCGTAATTTTTTAAGGCCAATCAGTCAGTTGCTTTCAACTGGAAAATTCAATGTGCACGGACAATTCAACTGATCAATTCCAGACTTTCCAAATCGACCTCTAGTAACACATTATTGTGTTATGTGGAAAAGCACAGAAGCCCTACAGTAGAGAGAAGGGAGGGCAATTATAAAAATACTCAAGAGGGACTGATTGAGCCTGACAGGAGGTTACAGATCTGTTGTTCTAAGGGCCGTTACCTTGGTGATGGTGAGCAGGATGGCGTATCGGTCCTTAGGGGGTGGCAGGCCCACGTACAAGGTCTTATCCAGGCGGCCTGGCCTTAGCACAGCCGGATCAATTATATCTGCAGGGAGATCACACTACATGTGTAAGATCACACTACCAGTAGAGCTTAACCTGATCTATGGTTGGATGCTTTTTTAATGTTTGTAAAAAAAAAACATCAGTGGAAAACAGTGTGAAAAGTCTATATATAAATATCTATATATAAAAAAATTAAAAATCTAATAATAATAATAATAATAATAATAATAATAAATATATATATTAGCTGTGCTCCTCACAATGGATTAATGATATAGGATGTATCTCGATCAAAAGCACTTTCTGATGTAACAAAGTTTTGCGCACCTGGCCTATTGGTTGCAGCCATGATGAACACCTGCCGGCGAGTTTCCAGACCGTCCATCTCAGTGAGAAGCTGGTTGACCACACGCGCACTGGATCCAGACTACACACACATCATCAGAGCTATTATCAAATGACCACCACAGTCGTCATGATCATAATCAGTCATCTACAGTAATCTCCTGTGCACAAGCCGCATTGTGTATAAGCCAAGTTCAAAGAAACAAAACCATATTAATACCATATTACAGTTTTTTACAATCACTGCTACTACTTTCAGAACCTTGATGTCATTTTTCACAACTCTAGACACAAAACTCACAACCAATGATCAAAATACACATTTTTCAAAACTCTAACCCTTTTCTCAATTGCTTGGATACAATACACATACAACATAGATCATTTTGTTCATTCAACAAAAATCACCTGTTCAAGATGATACAACTTAACATCAAAGTACTACTATTTCAAAAAGCAATTCACACATTACATTTCAAATGAGTGTCTATTCATTTCCTTACAATGATCTAACTATCAATTGATACAACTCAACCATGAATGATAAGTAACTGTTGCATTACTCTTAATGCATAGTTGTATGGAAACAGACACACAATCTTCCATGTTTACTGCAAATTATGAAAGTTTCAAGATACTGTAACAAGATTCACGGTCACCAATTAGCGGGGAGCATGAACCAATTAGACTACAATATCCATGGATGTAGCCTAATATTTTACAATGCTTCATCAGGCTGTCTTGTTTTCTATTTCATAGCTAATTATTTTGACTTTAATTCAAATAAATATAAATGTTGTGATTGTACTGTAGTGTTTTGCATCAATATATTACAAACTTTGTTCAATGATTCCACTATGTCGGTAGTATTCTCTCTACTACTGCAGTACTTTTACAGAGATGTATTTACTGTACTGTACATGTAGTACCATAATGAAACCTGTATCACCTATTTTGTTCTACAATATTTAATGATTGTACGAACAATGGCACAATGAAACGGTTGCTTGTGTGCGGGTGATCTATAGTTGTGTGCGGGTGATCTATAGTTATGTTTCAGTGGTATTTCACAGTAAATTTGTTTTTTGAACCAATGATTGTGCAATTGCGAGATTTCTTTGAATATGTGAGTGCACAATCCAATGTTTTCAACATTAGACAGCCTGTGTTACAAGTGATAACCGTTTTGAGTTTTGTGTCTAGAGTTTTGAAAAAAGACATCAAGGTTCTGAAAATAGTAGCAATGTAAAAAAAAAACTGTAACTGTCCCAGTGTATTAACCTCATAGCTGAAGAAATTTTGCAAAATCAATGTATAAGCCGTGGCTTATAGTTGGGAAATTACGGTACATCTAAATCAAGTAAAACCTCTTAAGATTCACTGAAAGATTAGTTCCCCAACTTGTAGTTTTTAAGAAGGAAGTTGGTGATGTTTGAAAGTGCGGGGGGGGGGGGGGGGGGGGGGTAGGAGGGGTTAGGGGATACTCCTGAGCATCACCTCGTGTCCAGACCGGCGTGGACAAAGCGCATCTATCTCATCAAAGAAGATCACACAGGGGGCCGAGTTACGCCCCCTCTGAAACACCTGTCGCACGGCCCGCTCACTTTCTCCAACATACTGTGACAGAGAAACAGAGAGAGAGGGAGAGAGAGGGAAAGAGGATAAGAGAGAGAGAGAGAGAGAGAGAGAGGGAAGTTACACCAAAACACACCTGCTGGTCTTCACACCTCGAGGTGTTGGTGGCATCATCCTCATCTTTCTAGCAACTGAGCTCGAATACACTGACTAAATAATGAGCATCGCCACGGCTCCAAGGTCCCTGAAAGGTCCCATCCGGAGATCAGCTTCTCCAACTCTTATTGTTTAACTCTCTGATCCAGTTGCCTCTAGCACAGCATATCATTAACAATGACGAGGAATGCAAGGACTATCCGTCTTATTGTTTACCTAGTCTTCCTCTACAGTACTTTAGCCAAAGCAATGAGACAACTACTCTGTTATGCACTGAATGTGTTTATACCATAGATGCAGTTTGAATGACAAATGTCATGTGAGACTAAGTTTTGACTCACCATATTCAGCAGCTCAGGACCTTTGACTGAGATGAAATTGAGGCCAGACTCATTGGCAACTGCCTGTTGCAAGGAAACATGTAATTGTGGTTATTAACCAAGTCTCAAGGACAGCATACACAAGGTTAGAATTCTGTAGACATGTGTATCAGCTTAGTCAATAGTCCGCCACTTCAGTGATGTCCTCTAACATGTTGTTAACCTTGAATACCAAGTTATTGCTATTTACAGCCCAATCCAAACGTCATCGGAAGGAAGAAAAGCACATTGCCAATCACAAAGTTAAGTTCTGATGGATGTCATTGGGTACTGCTAAATTACAACGAAATGAATAAATAAATGTAGTTTTTGACATTTTTCACAAAATGTTTCATGTAGTACACAGCGATAAAAACAAAAAACAAAACAGGTCTGGTAATAGTAATAGAAGAAACTTTACTTTGGCCAAAAGGGTCTTCCCACATCCTGGAGGCCCAGCCAACAACACCCCTGCTGGGGCACTAAGACCCAGTGCTTTGAACTGTTCTGGGTTGCGGACAGGAGCCTATGGACACACACACACAGACACACACACAGACACACACACAGACACGCACACACACACATAACAAAGTTACTTACACAATTGCCCTGGCTTCAACCCTGCTTGGACAATGCCAACATTCATGCTGAAGTCCACAGAGTGAGGACCAGTAGGGCAGCCCATCAGAAACTGAGCCTGCATGTGATGACTTGGATGGGGCTGGTTTTAGGTCTCCAGCCAATCATATTTCCGTTAACCAATTGCATGCATCCCAGCATCACTGACATGTACAGGATAGAAATACCACACATCAGGTTACAACACTTTCACTGAGTTGAACAGCATTTCATTTAGTTACATCAACAACATTAACTAGGTTAAACTTAGCTGAATTTAACTCAAAACACCAAAACAGGGGGGTATTTCAGAAAAGCAGAATTAAGACATCCAAGATAAGTGATAAAGCTAGGCTTGACATAGCTCTGTCTGGTCATCCCTGCTCAACTCGTCTCACTAACGCCAATCCAGGATGAATAGGAGTGACTAGTAATTCAGGGTCCGTGTTCTTGTTTCTCCTCCAAAGAACTTATGGTTGAAATAAAAAAGACGCGGAAAATAGCATCATTCACACAAAGTGAACAACCGCTTTTGATATAGGCAAACAACAATGTAAAGTTTTCCTTATTTGAATGAGGAATCATGGCTATTTCTGTAACATAGTGGGATTAGGTGTGGCAGACCAACTGAATGCAAATTTACGTATGCACCCACACGTGTGAGTGCGTCCTTGTCTCGGGACGCAACGTCATTAAGGAAGCGCTTGCCACTGCAAAGATGCACATAGTATGACTATATATACCTTTATTTCGTCTTTAAAATCGAATGGACGTCTGATTTGAATGACAGCTAGCTGAACCAATCAGACAATTATAATAGAATAGAATAGAATAGAGTAGAATAGAATTACGGATTGTTCCGGTCCTTTTCCGATTATGATTGGCTGAATCGCGTTTGATGCCGTTGTAAAATCCAACACAAGCATACACCTTGACTGCATTTCATTCTATAGTAATGCGCTACCACAACTTGCACAGAATTTGGAGCATAGATATACAGTGTGGAGCACATGTATTTGATACCATGCTAAAACAGGAATATAAAATCATCATTTGACAATTGATCAAAAAATTAGTAAAAATCAAACCGCCAAGGACACCAATTTTCTTTGTGATTGAAGAATGTATCGTAAATAAATAAATGTTTTCCTTAAATGCTAAGGGAAGGAAGTATTTGACCCCCTATGTAACCATATGGGAATTTAACACATAGGGTTAACATAGGGGCAGGCAGATTTTTATTTTTAAAGGCCAGCTATTTCATGGATCCAGGATATTATGCATCCTGATAAAGTTCCCTTGGCCTTTGGATTTAAAATAGCCCATCATCACATACCCTTCACCATAGCTAGAGATTGGCATGGTGCTTTTTCCAGTAGGCCTATTAGCCTGTTTGATTGGCATTGAGCTGAATGAGCATCAAACAGGCTAATAGGCCTACTGGAAAAAGCACCATGCCTTCCCCTAGCATTAGCATTAGCATAGCATTTAGGTAGAACATTTATTTATTTACGATACATTCTTTAATCACAAAGTAAATTGGTGTACTTAGCAGTTTTATTTTTACTCATGTTTTGAATTAAGACATTAAAGGTGCACTATGTAACTATGTTGGTTATGGTTTCTCACTAGTGTTTTTTCCTATATGTTTCCATACACATGTACACATTACAAGAAGGGGGACTTAAGCAAGGGGGACTTAAGAGTTTACACACCAGTATGGCCATAGTCAGCTCCTCACGGATGTCCTGCAGAGCACCCACATCTTCCCACGTAACATCAGGCACGGTGGCGAAGCCCTCCCGCTTGGCAGAGGGCTGGATGCTGGCTAGGGATGCCTGGAAGTCCGACATCAGAATGCAGAGACCCTCCAGCTGCTCCTCTGACAGGGACTCAGTCCTCTTCAGCAGCCAAAGAAGCTGTTGCAACTCCCCCTAGTGGCCAACAGTGGAACAGCAGCAGCGCAGAAAACGCCTATTATCTGATCGCTTCAACATACACCAGTCAATTACAAACAAACACGTATGCATATATGCCCATGAAATGCATTGATATGTGCATTGGTAGGGACTATGCAGGCAAATAACAACTGTGATTACTCCCCAACCTGCTCCTGCATAGCAATGGTCACTGGCTGCTGAGTCTCCATGGGTTGGCACTGTTCTGTCTGGTCCAGATCCTCAGCAGTGCTGGTGGTTGGATCATCCTGCGCCTGGGGCTGTGGGTCTCCAGTCTGCTCCTGGGCATCGGGTGGTTGTGAGGCGGGCATGTCAGCAGGGATGGCACTGCATCCCTCATCCGCCAGGGCGACGTCATTCTCGTGGAGCTCCAGAAGGACGCGATTGACGGCGCTCATGGCGGCCTCCCGGCACAGAGCCATCAGGTCAGCACCCACATACCCGGGCGTCAGACGCGCCAGCTTCTGGTAGTCAAAGTCCTCTGGCAGCTTCAGCTTGCGGCACAAGGTCTTCAGAATCCTTAAAGAAGGGAGATGCTTTGTCATGCTTTGTCACATGTTAAGAGAGAAAACCTTTAAAAATAACACGTCTTACGGGCAAGATCTGGACTCCAATTTGACCCCTAAATATCCCTGATTTGGTCCAGGATCAAATATTTGTCCAAAGAACAAGCAAGAACAGAGCCACTGATGTGTGCATGACTTGCAGGCAAAGGTTGAAATATCTGAAGTAGTCAGCTACAACTATGCACATAGGGTGCAGCAGCCGTGATCAAGTAGAAATGACTGCATTATGACTGATAATTCTTCATCTCTAGTAGATACTCACCTGAGACGAGCACTTTCGTCGGGGATGCCAAGACAGATCTCTCGGTCAAACCGGCCTGCCCGGCGGAGGGCTGGGTCCAGAGAGTCTGGGCGATTTGTTGCCCCGATCACCAGAACCTGGGCGGGAATGGTCAGAGAGTTCAAGTCTGGAGGAGAAAGAGGAGAGAGGGAACACACACACAAGTCTGTTGAGTGACACTTTCAAGTACTCTCAAATCTCAGCTCGGTCTTTACACAGGTTATCATTCACACACCCACTTCACTCACCATCCATGCAGGTCAACAGTTGCGCAACGATCCTCCTCTCCATGTCTTTGGAGGCCACCTCTCTCTTGGGTGTGATGGCATCAATTTCATCAATGAATAAGATGCAAGGGGCACTTTTCTACAAAACCCAAAACACAATTTTAGTCCCAAGTGGTAGACGTTAGAATGTTTGGGCTATTTGTATACATTTTTAGATGAGATGAGATTAGATTTGATTCAATTTTATTGTCATTGTGCCGAGTACAAATACAAAGTCAAGTAACCTTAGAGGGGATTGATAACATCTCTTACCACAGCCAGCTCAAACAGCTCCCTCAACTTTTGTTCCGACTCCCCTGAAACGCCAGACACCAGCTCAGGGGCAGACACCTTCAGCATCGGGAGCTCCATCTCCTGAATGAAGAATGTAAAAAATCATCAATGTGTGTGCATTTACAATTAGTTTGCGTTTACAACTACAAGTAAACCTACAAAGCCTTATATTTAAACACCTCTGCCTGATTCGATTTCCTCATCTATAACATGTCACATACTACTGCTCTTAGTAACTTGCTTCATCTTTAATGTTGATAACAATCAGTCAACACCTGACAGGTTGTTCATTACCTCCGCCAAGGAGGTTATGTTTTCATCGGGGTTTGTTTGTTTGTTTGCAAGATAACTCAAAAAGTTATGGACGGATTTCGATGGACTTGTCAGGGAAGGTCTGATCCGTATCACCGTCTGGATCCAGGGGACGGTTATGTTTTTGCTTGGCGGAGGTTTGCGCTCTCTGAGTGCTTATATAGTTTTGTTAGGTTGTGTGTGGAAACCATATCTTGGAGATGGCCACATCCTTACCCCAGCTACAGCTTGTGCCAGCAGGGTTTTTCCACAGCCTGGAGGCCCATGGAGAAGGAAGCCTCGTGGGGGAACCACGCCCAGCTGCTGGTACACTTCTGGGTGTCGCATGTGGACAAGTAGCTTACAGACTTCCTGAGACGGGGAATGAGCACAAGCCAAAAAACATCAGTGCAGTGTTCATCTTTCTGATTAGAAAGAATAAGAATGAACACATTCAGATATGTGCACATACCACATATCTTCTGCATGCTATATCACTGCTAAACAGCCTTTAAGTAACTACTCATAAAACGTAGTACCAAAATATCACACAAAACGTAAACAGATTACATGGCACTAGCTTCATATCATTGGGCAACTCCACTCCACAACCTGAAGCATACAATACCGTGGTACAATAATAATCAATTTTTTTAAATTCAACAATAGAACAGAAATGTAGGAAATATTTTTTACTCCAAATATTGTTTTACTGAAACCAATCTTTGATTGTTGTTTAAGGTGTTTTGACACATCTGATTACATTACAAAAGGCCAGACAAAAATGGAAAGTAATGGAAGGAAAGAGCTAC
The DNA here is from genome assembly GCF_963854185.1 of Sardina pilchardus. Taxonomy (NCBI): domain Eukaryota; kingdom Metazoa; phylum Chordata; class Actinopteri; order Clupeiformes; family Clupeidae; genus Sardina; species Sardina pilchardus. The sequence goes on from NC_085011.1 coordinate 18,486,887, forward strand.
GAGAGAAAAAAAATCATCAAGGCTACAGACACATAATACAGTCAAATACGGATGTTCAAATGAAAGAAAATCAACTGAGAAGAACAAAAGCAGAAGAATATTAGAGGTGACTACCGTCAGTGTTTCCTCGTTTCCACCAACATCCTCAAATTTCACTGTGGAGTGCTGCAATTCTGGTGCTTTGGTCTTTGCTGAAAATGTGGAAATGTAGACATGTGGGGAAACAAATATTCACTTTAACAATAAACAAAACAGCTGTTGTTGGTCTGTAGAGAGAAGACACATTTGCTGGGGGAACTACCTTGTTTTGCCAGAATTTGGGCCTCAATATCTGCGTCATTTTCTTGAGATTCATCTTGCTTTCTTCTTTTTGACTTCTTTACTCTGACCTTTTTCTTCTTCTCCGTCTCCAGCATAGAAACATCGGTTTGTTTCTGTAGGAATCAAACAACAGAAGAGGGAGATGCCAATTTCACTGACTAATGTAACTACAGTGATATGCACATGGTGCACTGTTGATTTATAAATTACACGTGTTTTTAATGATATTTTAGATCTAATCGAGTAAAACGAAATTAGGATACGTAATCGTGAAGATACATACATTTGTGGATGGGCTACTAGGTCCATCATCACACAAGTCAATCAAGATATTTTCTGGTTCCACCCGCCGCCTCTTGTCAATGAACCAGCCTCCACCCGACACCACTGTTCCCGGAGTTAGAGGGGTAGACGTGCCACTGGCGCCCCCTGTGGGCCGGTCTTTTCCTGGAGCTGGTGCTGGACTGTGTGCCTGTCCTCTGGTAGGTGTTCCATTCTCATCAGGGTTCCCTTTTCGGTACAGTGACATCAAGGAGTTGTTCATGGTATTTGTGTGCTGTAGGATTCAGGATATAATGATTCAAAATCATTCAGGTTTTAAGTTTTCAAAGTTTTAATCTGTGCTTTCAATAACCAGTTAATAACTCATGGCTTAGGTTCAGTTCCTAAAAAACAGCACATTAATGTACCTGATGCTCCTGTATGTCATCTTCACTGTCAGTAGTGTCATCTGTTGCGCTGCTGCCATCTCTGTGGAAAAGACAAAATGAGCAAGTAATGAGGTGAAAGTAACAAGAGGTCTCCCCTGAAAAGGCATAGTGCAAAATAGAGATGACATGCAGTATCTGGGCTAAAGAATCTGAGCTGAATAAATATCTTTACCCATCGTCCTCCTGACCATGTCTAGCCCGTTTTGCCAAATGTTTGTCTTCCAATGCTGTGATGTCAGAATCTTTGCTTATCACATCGTATACTGTAACATAATTAACACAATGAATTAGTTAGCCAAGCATATATTTTAACCATACCAAAGGCAAATCTTAATTATTTTTATGTTAGTAAGCTCACCCTTCTCCACTTGTATTCTAAAGGCTGTTCTGTTTCTCCGCCCATAGTCGAATCTTTAGGAAAACAAAGACGAAAAAAATTGACTAGCATACATCATTGGAATCCATAATTTCAAAGACAACGTTTAATATTCACTCACCTATACTGTTTCTGAAGATCAGTAGATAATGTGGAAAGGTCCACGTATTCACTGTTCTTAGACTTTAGGTACTGAAGAGAAAACACAGAAGCCTCAAACAGCGTATGTAAACAATGTCAAACTGCTTTCACTCAGCTTGGATCCTGGACGTTGTGTGTCTAAATGACTATTAGATTTTCTGAAATCATCAACAACATTGGAATAACTTACCTGCTCAATTCTCTGTTTCAGTTTATAGTCAATGCCCATTTTGATGCTTTTTATCGCCCTTTAATGGCTCATGCCGTTTATACTCCAGAACGAATAACACGTAAGTTATATCTGAACACCAGTTGATTAGCCATGGGTCATCACTAAAACTATTGTATCAGTGTTCACTCGTTAGCTGGCTAAACAGTTCACGTAAATGCTGGCTTCATTTTCAAAATAGGCTACACTTGCGTTTACATATAGAGAGATGAAGTAGGCCTAAATAGTTTGTTGAGAAATACCTTATTGTCATGAAGTGGTTAAATAAGGCAATTCATTCATGATAGGCTAGAGATAAATATTCTTGTAAAATTAATTTCACACAACTACACTCACGTTGACATCCCTACACATCAGTACCACGTGAATGATGGACCCTGAAAAGAAGGGCTGTTCAATGAACTGCCTGATAGAATATGCGCGGTGGAAAATAGAAAATAGAAAATGTTGCCATTATTATTAACCATCAGCCTGTAGTGCAAAATAAAAAATAAACAATCAATCAAACAAACAAACAAACAAACAAACAGATCTAGACTACCAAGAAAACGAAACAATAGAGCGTTCAACAGGCTATCTTAATGCAATACACTCGCCAAACCACACGCCAACCATGGCGCTTCACACAAATATTGGCTGGCATTCCAGCCTTTCTTTTCTGATTCCAGCAGGAGTTGAGTGAAGAGATAGGCTAGAAATCTGGCTAGTCAGGCTAGTGAAGAGATATTTAAGAAGGGAAAAAATAGTGATTACTAAAAAGAACAAATATGTGTGGCTCAAGTATTGTCACCTCATCACTAATATTTTGTAGAGCCTCCCTTTGCCAATAAAATGGTCTTCTCTTAACATCCTTTTTTTTTTTGTAGGCTATGTTTTTTTTTTTTTTTTTTTCTCTCTCAACCTGGGTTATCAGCCCAGCAGCATAGGTGAAAACCAGCACAAAAAAAGGATCAAGGGTCAAGGATGAGTTTTTGGATAATTTGTAGCAATCACACAACACAACCCTCAGCCACACCAATCAGAACTGCACCACAGTAAGCCCATTTCACAGTGTCCAGGGGTGCCTCTCAACATCTCTCCTCGATCCTCGATGCTCAGTCCTCGAGGGGCGTTCCCGCTGATCTATAACTAACACTGGATATACTATCCCTTTGTTGCCACCCATCATTTTTTATCTAGATCAGTGAGGACAAGGAAAGGGAGGGTGTATAAAATCCCTAATGAGAGGCACCCCAGGTGTCTGGCCTCATTGGAGTTAATGCCTTAATAGTAGAACATCTTGTTTTTGTCTTTCATTGTGGACTCTCCTGTTTCACAGGAAATTGGTACACTGGCGGCATCTTGTGAATTAGTTTGTATAAAACCTAAAATAGGGGAAAAAAACATCAAAGCAAAACATAAAATAGCAGGAAAAAGCATAAAACTTAAAATACATTTTAAAAATCAAATCTGTTGAAATCAATTAAAATCACAGAAAAGTAAAGGCCATAGCTGCTGGGACAAATAAATTATTGTATCTGTTAGTCTCACAATTTCCTGTTGGAAACCGCTTGAATGACAAGTGGCTAGGCAACCAGGATTGTGCAGTCCTTTTTTAGAGTCCAGGGCCCTGTAACTCGAAAAATCAAACGTAACTTTACGTTACGCATGGCTTACGAACTCGTAAATCATAACGATCCGGGTGTAACTGAAACTTGTCGCAAGTCACACGTGAAATGCACGCAACTTAAACTGTAACTCGAAAGAGAAACCACAGTAAATGCTGTAGTAACGAGGGGAATCAGCGTCCGTTTCCCCCTGACATCTTGAAAATGCCGTGCGTCCATGCTAGCCTAATTAATTAACTCTCACTGAGGTAGAGGGATTTAAAAAATATTTTATTCTCAAGCTGACGAACACAACGATACATTCTAGAAAGAAGATTTGGGACGTGAAAACAGAAAAAGTAAACAGCTGGGTGAGGAGCACACAAGACGTGACTACAAAGATCCTTAATTACTGGCGCTTTAACCCTCTCTGGTGAGGCAGGGAACGAATGATTGCTAAAATAACGGAGGCGAAGAGAATGCCAGAGGGCAAGCACGAATGCAAGCGACAGTAGCCGTGATCCTAGGTTGTTCAGACACTTACGACAGCGTTACGTGTGGTATGAAGCAGTCGTAACTTTTGTCTTAAGTTAGGTTACACGTAGACTTGCGAATCATTTGAGTTACACGCCTATCTTTTTACGATAGGCTTAAGATATGCGTAACGTCTAAGAGCAGCTTACGTGTGCTTCGAGTTACAGGGCCCTGTCCTTGTGCAGCTGGATGAGGTCCTTAAGTGGCACATCCAGAGCACACACTCTAGAGAGTGCATTTCCCAGATGATGTGATGTCAGACAAGGCTGTCCAAAAGTCAAACACTTTTCCTTGTTCTTCCTAGCCTGGGTGTTACCATGCTGCCTTGTGCGCAAAGTGGTAGGCGCTAGCCAGGCTGTTCTTCCTGCTACTGTGGTAAAATGACAAGGACTGTCAATGTTACCAGCAAGAACGCAACCTCCCTTTACTTTTGAACACAATCCAGGCCTGCGATTTTGCTATACATCTTCACTATGCCTCATAATAAATTAATGTTTTAAGCTTGTATCAGCTGTCAAATGAGAATATGAGGACAGACTAAAACAGGGGTAAAACATTTTAGTGCTCTCAACATTAAATGTTTACAGTAAAAGATGCAGAACCAGTGAAACATTTTGACACACAGACTAATTCCTACCAACAGTACTCATGACATTGAGAAATGGAAATGTATCAATGGATTTCTCCTTTATAAAGGTCAAAAGTAAGAAATAGTAAAAGTAAGTCGGTTTCCATAATTCCAGTGCAAAGATGTCAGGTAAATGGTGAAGAGTATAAAAGATAACATAAAGGCTGTTCTGTTATTCTTCTGTTCTATACCAATAAAGAAACCTGAATAAATGGGTGCATGCATGTCGCACTTGGTTCAGAGTGAGCACGACATGAAGGGGAGACTACACCAAAGTATATTTTACACAACAGTTTATTTATTAAATTAGGTATTTGCAAAGTCAGTATGTGTAAGGCAAAGCAAACTGTTTAGGTCAGTGTAGTACAAAAGGTAAAGAGTAGCTGCAGTCAGCCCTGCCAAGAGTTTGCGAGTGCCACATATTATCATGGGCTCTTTGGGGGCCCCATGTCAGTGCTGGGCCCTTAGAATTGTCCCACTCTCGGTCCCGCCCCTGTATGAGCCACAGTTTGCAATAGATGTAGCGTGCAGAGCGATCGGTCTAAACACAGGAAGGTGGTCGTTTCAGCCCGATCTGCTGGCGATTGGATTTTGCCCTATTAGTGTAGGTGCGTGTGTGCATGCGTATGCCTGCCTGTCTATGTGTGTCTGTGTGTGTGTTTATGTGTGTCTGTGCTTGTGTGTGCTGTCTGCATGTGTGTCTGTGTGTGTTAGTTAATGTGTTTGTGTCTGTGCTTATCTGTGTGTGTGTGTGTGTGTGTGTGTGTGTGTGTGTGTGTGTGTGAGTGAGGGTGTGTGTGCCTGTGTGTGCATGTATCTTTATGTATGTGTGTGTGTGTGTGTGTGCAAGCATGTGCGTAGTATACGGTCACTAAATGTACACAATATATTTATTTATTGTGGTCCCCAATGAACCAAATTACACAACAACTTGGCATACATTCAGAGGGTGTTATAATGATCCTACAATGCAAGTTTGGTGCAGTTTTGAACCTCAGCCAAACCTGTGATTACAATGCCTCATTTTTAAATTTGTTTATTTTTACTAAGTGGCACTATACATTAAATGAGTGGTTATGGGATGGGTTGACATGGCTCCTAGGCCCTACTATTCTCGAGATATTCACAGAAAACTTTGTCTGGCCATTTACAGGCCAGTTGGTGTACATTCACTAAATGTACACATAAATGCATTTATTGTATGGCCCCCCATGAACGGAGTTCCACAAAACTTGGCATGCATTCAGAGGTTGTCATCATGATCCAATAATTTCGTGCAGTTTTGACATGTCAGACAGATATAGGCCTACCTGTGATTACAACACCTCATTTTTGCTTTTTCATTTTTAAGGTGGCGCTATACTGATCTTTCAGTGTCCCAGAAAATTGAAAAAAAAAGCTGTTTCGCTGCGCGGCAGTCATAAATAATAAGCCATTTGATAAGATCAAATGAAATTGCTAGACTATTAGAAGAAAACACCTGATAGGAGCTGGATATATTAGGATTGAGGTCAGTGATTTAATGTTAGGCTTATCTCTTGTGCATCAACCTACCTGTTTGCTAATTTTATACAATGCCTGTTATACACTTGCTGATGACACTCAGAGGTTATTTGCTGGGGGATATAATATGTTTTGTTGAGTGTCACTGACACCATTAGATAACAACTATTAGATTAACTAGCTCAACAACACAGGTGACATACTGCATATTTTTGACCATTTCTGAACTGTGAAATTCAGCAAATATGTTTTGTGGTAGTAAACTTATTACAGTATCATCATAACTATTCCACCTGAGTGTGCATGTTGAAAATTCTGAAATGCAAAGTAGTTTAGGCTACAGCACCAATATTTCTATCCACATAGATAAAAAATAACCAGTTTTCATCCTAGAATTGCCCCTGCGCTAAACACCATCACTTAAGTGACTGATATACAGCTATGGGTCTAACAACCTCCGACAAGACCATGGGCCTCTCTCAACATCCCTCCTCAATTCACGATGCTCGGTCCTCCAGACTCGTTCCCACTGATCAATAACTAGCACTGGATAGACTATCCCATTGTTGCCGCCCCATCATTCTTTAGATCAGTGGGAACGAGGACCGAGGAAGGATGTATAAAAGATGAATGAGAGGCCCCCCTTGTAACAGACAGGTCGGGTTCCCATCATCACTGCTTGTCAGACTCAGATGAGATCCTGCTACATCAGCCAAATTCCCATGTTGACTTTGGATGTGTTATGAAGACAACCGTGGTCTAGCCCGATTGCGTTTCCAGGGCCCATTTCACAGCAGCCTATAACAGACTAATGCTCATGATAGACGGGGCCTTGATTTAGTGTTCAAATGGTCAGAGTCCAAAAAAAGAACATGTTTTAATTTGTTTCAAAGGGTAAACTAATAATGTAAACGAGGCAGGTAGGAACTAACTAATTCAATGCCTACTGGGACAAGACATACGACAGTGTTCATGTTGTGCTGCTATTGATAATAGAGAGAGATTCAAGTGGAGAGCACTGATTTTATCCTCCCTCCAATTAGCTCTTTAATTAACACACTAGAACATCCACGGCTCCTCCTGCAGGCCAAGAGAGGAACAGAAACAAGCCATGTGGTTGCAAACAGCTAACACCTGAAGGTCAAATGTAAGCACAATGCATATAACGCTTAACTGATGTACAGTTAGAGGAAGAGAAGTCACTTCTGGCATACGAACAATCAACACTATCACTCCACAGGGATGTGTAATCTCCCCACTGCTCTTCCCACACACTGCATTTCCAAGGATAGCTGTTAAACTTTGGAAATTTGCAGAAGTCAGTATGGTCAACAACAGACTCAAGTGTAGCCCATGCAACATCAATTCCATATTTAAAAGCAAAAAAAAAGAAAAGAAGAAAAGACAAAGTTTTTTGTACTCTGACAATCACCGTTTGTGAATGTGATCTGTCCATTTAATCACTTTGGGGTGTAGGCTATAACGTGCACATTTGTCTTACATTTAGACGCATAAACACACACACACACACACACACAGGCACACATCTAAACATAGGGGCCTACTATAAAATAGAGTGTAGCCTAATGACCAATTCTTCACTTTCCAGCAGCTGAAAAAATAATCTTGAGCTTTTGTGTCTTGCAGTCTGTCCATGTTTGAACCAGTTTAATCATGTCAGCATTCATATATGGTCAAATATCATCATAGACTATGCAGTCCATGGTAGCCTACATCTACACTGATTTTCTTCGCTCGCTCGTTTTCACCTCCTTCATATGCTTTGTTGGTGTGTTGTTTTTTTCCATACAATGAACACTGACGCTAGGTGGCGAGCTTTTTCCGCACCCGTGTGAGGATTTGACGTGTCCCTTTCACTTCCTGCTTCCTATTCATCGGACAGTCTGTTTTGAGGATTGTGGCTGCCGAAATAGGTTGCATTTCGCTAACAGCCAATATGGGCTATAAATGACGAAGTTAAATACAGGTTCATGCCAACGGTTCGAACACGTATGCCAAACAACTCATTGAAATAATTTGTGTAAATGTAAGTCGTTGGGTAAACAGCTGGCAAGACATCAACGATGCAGTTCTCTCCCACCAACGGAGATTTTACCTTCGTCTCATCGGCTGACGCTGAAGGTAATGTGTAAGGCCCTGACACTAGACTGCCACTTCAGTATTATCTCCATGGTTTATTCCGTTAGTTCAGTGGACTAATGGTGAATTATGTATGTATATTTAAAGTAGTTTTCGTTTTTTGTTTTCTGACCTTATCTGTGGCTTCCTTTGACAGCCGATTTCACGTCCAGAGCTAATAGCTAACGTTTAGCAGGCTACTGGTAGCTTTTGACTGACGCAAGTTAGCTTTGTAGCAAAATTGGCTAACTTACTATGTTGTTTACCTGGGTTACAAAAACATACTTTTGCTACAGTTGTTTTTGAATATGAGTTTCTTAGGGCTATATTAACATGCGTCGTTAGATGAAGTAACGTCGTCGGCAATGCAGAATCCAGCTACGTTTTTGCTGTCATATATCTAATACAACTAAACTTCTTTGATTTAAACCTTAATATCATTTGGCTTGTGTTGTGCTATGAAATTACGATTCTAATGCTTGACCATGTATATTTCCTCTTTGTTCGCAGAGCTCAGCGGCACTATTGATGCTCCAGATATTAAGCTAAATATGGGCAGTGATAATGGAAAAGACGCCTATGCCACGACCTTTCTGAGACAGCGAGGGTATGGCTGGCTTCTGGAAGTCGAGGAGGAGGACTCTGAAGACACTAAACCCCTCCTGTGAGTTTGAAGCCTTTCAGTATGTTATATTGACTGTTCACAAATATGCGGAAATGTTTCAAAGTCTCTCAGTTGAAGTTTTGAGATAACATTGATTGAAGCAAGTTTGACTACTCCTTCACAAAATGTTCTGAACTACTGTTTTTCTACTGTAGTGAGGAGCTCGATATTGACCTGAAGGACATATACTACAAGATCCGTTGTGTTTTGATGCCAATGCCCTCTCTGGGCTTCAACCGACAAGTGGTACGAGATAATCCAGACTTTTGGGGACCTCTTGCAGTGGTGTTACTGTTCTCCATGATATCCATATACGGCCAGTTCAGGGTAAGGAGAATATGTTTATATGGACAACAAGGATAAGAACTTTGTTTTTAATGCATTTTAGAATTGACTTGCTATACTCATTAACCTAATTTTCATATGGAATTAGTATTGGACATTATGTGTGTTGTAGGACAAAGTACATGATTTCAGTGAGTTTCTGGATATTAATAATACATTTTTGTATATTGTTATCCTTAGCTGTCCAACAATAATTGACTGGAAATGTCAAACTGTTTAATAATCCGAATTTTAGTAGTTTTCAAACAAAAGGAAACATACCGATGGAAAGTACAAAAGTTTCACGCTTAATGTAGATGAGATGACTTTAGGTTCAGGTTTACTACAGTATTATGTGTTTGATAAAGATGCAACATAATTGACCAGTAAAATTGCACAAAGTAATTTGGATACTAATATTAAGTAGTAATCAGTCTACAGTACACATATGGCATTAGTAGCCTAGGTTGTATTAAATATTACATGAATGGAAAATATTATGTATTGTAATCTTAAAATGCAATTTTATATAGGTTGTCTCTTGGATCATTACAATTTGGATATTTGGATCATTGACCGTTTTTCTACTTGCAAGAGTGCTCGGTGGAGAGGTAAACATTAACACCAATCTCAGTGAAAATATGACCCATTCAGTATCAAATTAACACATTATATTTAATCCAAATTGTTACATTCCAGTGATTAATTCAGAAATGCTGCACAATGTTGATTGTGTTTTGGTAGGTTTCATATGGACAGGTCCTTGGAGTGATAGGATACTCATTGTTGCCACTTATCGTCATAGCCCCTTTGCTCTTAGTCATTGGGGGATTTGATATTGTCTCAACACTAGTAAAGGTGGGTACTATTGATCCATACTTACTCTATTCATCTTTGGAACGCTAGCTTGAGTCATTAAAGTTATTTAGGTCACAGTAAATATGACTATTAACAACTTGTCTTTATGCCCAACCCCCAGCTTTTTGGAGTATTCTGGGCCGCTTACAGTGCTGCTTCACTTCTCGTTGGAGATGAATTTAAAACGAAGAAGCCTCTTCTCATCTACCCCATATTCCTCCTGTATATTTACTTCCTATCCCTGTATACTGGTGTCTGATGAGGCACTTTAAATGGACATTCACATGTAGCACCATAAGAAGTGGTGGAGATGCCCAGAAGATTGAGTCCTCCAGACGAAAGGACATTTTTTCTTCTTCTACATTACTTTTAAAAAAAGAATAAGGTCATGATTTTTATTACCCTGTGGACAGACTTGGAAATAGGGGCCGAACATTTTTTGTTGTTGTTGTTGCTAAGGTGTTTAAACTCATATGTTTTTTTGTTTTTTTTTCACTCAATAAAACACCTTTGCATTTTATTTGTAATCCCTGTAGATGTTTTTTTTTTAAAGAACTTTTTTTTAGTTTCAGAAAATGTGCAAAAAATCGATTGGGGAACACAAGTGAATATGATTTAATCTTCCCTCAGTGTACTTTTACTTTTTTTTTTTTTTTAATTTGTTCAGATGATTCAGTCACGCAGACATGACAAGGAAATTAATTTTTCTTACCTTGCTTTTTGGGGAGAGGATAGTATTTATGTGACTTCAATTCCAAATCCGGTCTAAATGAGATAACTGGAAGACAGTAGGTGTGTAATAAACAATGTCTGCTAATTAATGGTGCCTTTTATTAGTTATTACATCCACCAAGGAGGTTGTGTTTTTGGTGCCGTTTGTCTGTCAGCAGGATTATGCAAAAAAAACTACTAGGCCAATTTTCATGAAACTTGATTAAGGTGCGTATCATGGGCCAAGAAAGAACCCACAACATTCTCCAGATGTTTAGAATCATGGGATAGATCCAGAAATAATTTTTCATTTTCGTTAACATTGTGGCAGAGAGCATTTTGTCTTGGTGGAAGTCTGCGTTCGCCGAGTGCCCTTCGAGTTTTGTATGGTTGTTCAATGGTTTTACTACACTGGTATACATTTTGAGAGACGACAGCCAAAATGTAATCTTTGTTGTATAACATGCAATCCTAGATACTTTATACATGCAGTTTATGTCAAAATGATGTTATGAAGTCTCTTGGGAAAAACATACTAGAAAGTGATGTAATATATATATATATAAATAAATATCCTGGACCTAGAGAGAAAAGGTTACTGAGATTAAAGGATCTTTGCGCAAATATGCTTCTGAAATGTCTTTTCCTCATTCTGTTTTCTTTTAGTGGATTAGGCCTACTTATTAAACTGGTTTAATTAAACAACAATAAAATAGGGTACTAATACTTACAAATAGATTTCAGCTTAGTGAGGTGTTTTCTTTCCACAATTTTACTCTACTACACTGAGCTGGTTGGTTGTGGTCATCTTGCTCAATTCCTTGAAGTTTTGCCAATGGCAAGTTTTACATTTACATTACAAAACGTAACCAGAATCATCCTTTGGAATATATTTTGGAATGTTTTTAATTATATAGAGTAATAAGACTACTTATATCATTTCTGCGTAGACTTGTGAAGGGCTAGTAGTAGAACCTAGAGTAGTACAGAGAAGATTAAAGCGTAATGAAGTAGTAATACAAATTCGAATTCCATCTGTGCAGTCAGATGGGTGGTAGTGGTACGGTGGTACGTACCCCACAGACAGTAATAAAATATCAGCAAGTGGTACACACACTACAAATCATCTCTCACATCATCCTCATGCCTGTGTATGTAACGGAGTGCCCCTAGCGGTATGGCGTGAAGCTCCGTAGCCCTTACGCTGTTACGCTAATCCCGTCCACCTAATACAAAATCCATTGAGGTGCGCCCGCAGTTTTCCTAGTATCGATGGTGAATAGTTGCTGCTGCGGCAACGGGAGGAGGAGCAGAAGCCGCGGAAGAAGAGAGCTAGCAGTGGTAGCTAGTACAGCGGAGGTTTGGGATTCGGTTTTTACCTTTTTACTCTGACTTGCACATACAGAGCTCCCTGAAACAGAGCGGGGTTGGGAAAATAAAGTGAAAATGGCGGCCGCGGCCTCGCCGGGCTCCTGCTCGTCCACCTCCTCAGACTGGGTTGTGCTGAGAGACGGTTGCCTGCGTTGCGACGAGGAGGGCCTGCGAAGCCTCTCCTACCATCCGGCCCTCAACGCTATCCTGGCCGTCACAAGCCGGGGGAGTATTAAAGTAATCGACGGCACTTCTGGTGCCATACTGCAGGCCTCGGCTTTGCACGGTAAGTTTCAGATGTATTGCTGGTAGAAAGTAACTGCTTGTAATGGTGTCATAACACGTTTAAGTTTCTCGACAAGTCAAATGATATTTTTGGGCCTGCTAGCTACGGTTGATTTGTCTGATTGTCAAGTGTTGTCGAAAATAGCGTTAAATTTAGCTACTTAGCTTATTTCTGACAAAAGATCGATGTTTAAAACGAAACATTATCTTCGTGTGGACGTTTTTTTCTGTATGTCATGTAAGGAATCCGACTTCACTTGCTCAGAGTTCGGGTCGAGGAAGCCTCCTGCTAACGTTAACTGCTTTCAAGTTGACCAGCGTTCGCTAACGTTAGCTTAAATGGTGAAAAGCTAACCTGGCTAGCCAGCTAGTCACCTGTATGCGGGCTAACCAGGAACGAGTCAGCCCGCACTTAACATTGCTGCCAAACGCCATAATCCTACAGAGTCCAGAGTCCAATATTTTCCCAGCTAACATTAGATTAATTTATTTTGCACCTCAGATGTTAACATATTACTTAGGTATGGCTTAACTAACGCAGACTTCAGACATTGTCAAAGGTTTCGTGTTTTCTTACACAAGGCAATGGTGACTGGCTAGCTAAGTTAGCTGCCTTGATCCTGAACTGACGTTAACGTTGGGGATAACGGCAACATTAGCTAACGAATGTTATTCAGCGAGTGTGCGTCCTGTGTCAACATGTAACAGATATACTAGCTAGCGATAACTGGGTTAGGGATTGCACTCTGGTGATGGCTACCGTCATTTAGCAAGGCTGTTATGATTGTTCTAACGATAGCACAACACATCTTGTCAAGGAGTCTGTTATGTTGTTGGGTAACGTCAACCTGAACTGTTACACACACGGGCTCGTAGAGTGTTAATCCAGCTAGCTTCTCTAAACGCATTGTAACGATATTAAAGTGCATTTGTGAACTAGCTAGCAATGTATCGGTAGGTACCCTGGTCAGATGTTAGGACTGACATTAACCCCACGTTTAACTCGTTTACCATTAAGGCAGGCTGGCGTTGCGGGCGGCCTTTATCAGCTCTCAGCGTTACCTGACAGTTGCTATTCATATAGGGCTGCGGTGCTGCTGGGAATGTCTGTTTTTCAGATTAATGTAAAAACATGTTGGATTGAAATGGTAAGATGGTGTTTTGCCTGTCTGGATAGAGCAGCATGTCGACATCAGTGTTGATCTGCAGTGATTTATGATCACAACTGTAACCATATCGCGTGTTATATAAATATCAATGTTACTGCATTTTTAAATGCACGGTACAATTGTAAGAGTAATTAATAGCTGATTTACTATTACGTATTTACGCAGGGCAAGCTAACTTCCAGCTCTCCACTCCCTCACATCTACTGACTACACCCCTCATCAACTTATCCATTTTACTTGTGCACCATCATGGTCACATGCCTGTAATACGTGCTGTGAAAGTGCTGTTCCATTCTTAGAAAAATGCCTTGGACCATTTATGCATGCTCTCTCTAGCATTTTGAATTATCTGAAGTAGTGTGTCAGTTTTACCACACACACACACACACACACGCGCACACACACACACACGCACACGCGCACAGGCACACGGTTCAGTTCAAACCTTTGGACAGCACACCCCAACAAATGAAATGGGTGTTATCAATCAAGGTCTTCTAATGGGTGTTGAGTCACCTTATGTCTGCTCACTTGTATTCATTACTGCTGCTATAGAGCAAAAGTACAATGGCATTGTGATTTCTTGTAATATATAGGCTGTTTAGCTTATAATTTACCGAAATGCCACATAGTTAATAATATAGATAACATTTCATCATCCACATACATGCTCATCAAAACTTAAAGGTCTTCAGTTTCTTCAAAGACCACCAAAACAAAACAGTGTGTCGTGACCCAAACCAATCACTGAGCAGGTAACCTACAAATGGCACAATACGTTTTTGTGTGCATGGAAGTTGCTGTGTTGTTGATTTATACCAGTCACACCTGCAATAATTTCTGCTTGCCTGTGTTTAGCTTCTAAGGTGTTAGTTGTGTTGTAGTTATTGTTAGAATACTGAAGTGCTGCCTTGTGCTCTATTTCACAGCTCTTAAATGGCTCCTGTCCTTTTCTATTTTTTTCTTGTGGCAGACCATTACATTGATTTTTAACTTTGTGGCTCTTTGCACACTTCTCCTCCATTAGGGTACTTTAGGTCTAATCTGTCTGCTATTGTTACATGTTGTTGGGGACAATTTGTCAAATGAGCTGAACATGGCCATCAAGTTCCATCTATGTTAGTGATTAATAACCTCAAGATAAAAATTTGGTCCCCACAATAATAGTGTTTGTCTGGCTTTTGGCCAAATTGCATTGCTAACTGGGGGGAAAGCATCAGAGCCTAATTGACAACTCTCACAGAAAACTATGACCACTTGCAATTTGATGCCCTGTTGTGAATAAAATTTTATGTTCAATCCAGTTGCCACCCAGTGGCTCAAATAACACATCAAAATTGTGTATGTACTGTAACTACTTAAAGTGTGTTTCAGTTGAGATCAGTGTGCTCACAAGTTATAGATTATAACTCATTAATTCTTGATCTGTCCATGGTTTGCCTGATGATGTTGGGTAGGTGAGTTAACGTACACGTGTCACAGTTGCATCAAGCTCTCATTTAGCTGTTGTCTGCTTGCTCTCTCAAACTTTTCTCAACATCTTTGTTTCCCAGGTGATAAGTTGTAGCAAATACAAATAACCACCCTCTGAGACCTCTCTGAAAATATTTGATTTTAAATTGATAGCACTTCGTGCTGTTCCTCAATTATGCCATCCTTCAAAATATATGGGCATACTGCACCATCAAAATAAAACCAAATTGGACAGGAAATATCCAATCATGTGATAAATATATGTACATGTATAAATATAAATCACGTGATTGGGAATAATAATAAAAACATTAATATCTATATCATGTTACTTTTCTTATTTCAGATGTGCCATTGCATATTGAATAATAGTATGAACCCCTAAAACGGCAACAAAAGCATTGATACAAAACAAGCAAAAATGTTGAAGGGGGATTTCTGATGCTAATTTTTCACAGACCTCTGTAACATACCAAATCAATCTATAGAAAATAGCTTTCAAGACTTCACTCAGAGTTATTTATAAGAGACTGGGCCTAAATTGAAAAGTTTGGGTAAAGCGCAGTCTGAAGTCTAACTGGAGTTTACTAATAGCTGTACAAAATATATTAATTTAATACAATGGGTAAGATCCTAAGCACACGCATCAGTAGGTCAGATAAAAGGGGCCTGTGCCATGGGATGGCTTTAGTTCTTGCACAAGAACTTTAGACTGACTTTGTACTTTGCCCAGCATCCAAATGTGTGCTTGTTGCTTTCGTTTTTGATGCTCTATCAAAGAAGTTGTTGAATTGTTATAGCGTAATTAGTCGTAATCTTAGGGTCCACCTAGGAGGGAAAAAAATCCTGTAAGAGCTTGCTTTCAATTGTCCCGTTTACATGGACACGTTTCATCTGATTACAAACGGAGTGATTGCTCGATTAGAAGAAAAATGCCTCATGTAACCACCTCAACTGATCGGATTCAGCTTGATCTGACTAAATCGGATGGAGAGAGAGGTGTTGTCCTCTGTTCTGTTCATCTGATGGATCTGAAAAATCCACGCATGTAAACAGATACTCTAATGGTTGGAGTACATTTTGTTGCAGGTACAGTGGTATAAACCAGAGCCATATATGGCTCTGGTATAAACTAATTAAGTTTCCATGGCGATCAGGAGCTTCTAAATTATGAAATTCTTTTTCCATGTAAACATGGATTAAACGCCAATCGCTTTATTTAGCATTC
This sequence comes from Sardina pilchardus, assembly GCF_963854185.1. NCBI lineage: Eukaryota > Metazoa > Chordata > Actinopteri > Clupeiformes > Clupeidae > Sardina > Sardina pilchardus. The sequence goes on from NC_085011.1 coordinate 18,503,137, forward strand.
ATGTAAACAGTTAAGTTGAAATCTTAAGTCAAATTAATTTTAATTTAAAAAGAAAAAACGTCCATGTAAATGCAGCTAATGACTTGGGTTGTGTTGGATTTATGCAGGTGAGTAGCCTGAAAGAAAGAACAAATGATGAATAAATAAATATAATGGGCCTTATTCATATCCAATGTCCAGTGTATGGTGGCATAATGTAACTTACAAACTCAGTCATTATACCCGGTGGTTGAGACTGTAGGCCCTGCCCAGAGTTTGGCAACCTTTATTATCAAATGAGCCATTTTTGACTAGAAATTAAAAGAATAATAACTTTCTAGGGGCAGCAGCAATATTTAAGTCCATTAAATGCAAGTAGTCCTCAGCCCTATTGGTCTGAATTAGCTTTACAACAGTCAGGGTTAACATTTTATTTTTTATTGTATAACTGAAGCTAATTAAACGAGTTGAGGAGTGGTCCCAAATAGACTGCTGCATCTTTAAGTAGATTCAAAATGGTTCTCATCTTCTATTCCCTTTTTACCTGGCTCAAACTGGATCAAGATGTAGGGTCTGGGAACTCACCGTAGGCAGGGCTCAATCGGAGGTGTGGGATAAACAGTTGTATTTCAAATTCCCTCTCCACGCAATAGGATAGCGCTAAACGAATCGTCATCTTGTTTTCAAGTAGCAAGATGCTTAACGGTCGCAACTTCTGGTTGCATGTCAGTCATTATTATGTTAACCCCGCCTACAGACTCTATACACGATGTGATTGGTTCGGTGGTCTCTGCCTTAGATTAGATTAGATTTTCTGCCGCTAGGGGCGTCTAGATTTCTAGGCTAGCAAATTTTTCTAGGCTAGCAAATTTGTCCAAGCATTTAAATTGATCTGTTTTTACTTCACAACTTATCTTTTAGCATTTCTAGCTTGTCAACTTTGGATGCTATCAGACAGGATGCCTTTTGCCACGAGTTGTGCTATATTTACATCAAAACGCGGGCACTTTTCCGCTTGGAGTTGAACTTTTTTCAATTCGAGGTGTTCAGGGTGAGGCGCACCAGGCGCAGGGCCTCGGCTTGCTGACCCTTGGCCTTGCCTAATTTGCACTCAAAAGTACATCCGCGCCATCACAGTTAGTGTCATACAGAGGGCTAGTGTTAGAAAATGTTTATAGTTGCTTACAATTGCCTGTAGATTCCCCATGGAATGATCTGGGGTTCCCTGAATCAGACACATTGCCTGTTATCATTTCTTTGTTTTTAACCATGTCTCTAAGTGGCAGGTGCACTGAATCATCATTGTAGATATCTGATATAATCATACAGTGTAAGATCACTCAATAAAACAAAGTTGACAAAGTAGCCCAAAAAAATCTGTTTACTTAGAATTTGGTCACAGTGGGTCAAGAGCCCTCTTGACTACTACTTTGTTCTTAGCTGCTAATTTGAGCATTAAGGGGACTGTGTACTTCAGACTCTTCTGGTTGACACTGAATGAGATGAGAAAAATAGAGGCAAAATTGAAATGACAAAAAGCGAAATAAGCATGAGATTAATTTTAGTTGATTCAACACAGTAATGGCTTCTAGTGAACACTGAGTCTACAGTTTTTTCGTTCAGCTTCAGAATTCACATTGATTTGTGCTAAACATTTACATAAGCATTTTATTACCCCATGTCTGTAGACAGCTCAAGGGACTGTCTCTTCACTTGAAAGAGATCATTTCTGTTCAATGCTAGCAATTAGGCATAAAAAGAGATTGCCATATTTGCGGTCTATTTGCATGGGACAGAGATCACATCCTGCATAGTGCATAGTCTGCTGAGTCAAAGGGCTGTGGGCAGTTGACAGTGAAATAACATTACGTAATCCTGGGAGCCAGACTGGGAGCAATCAGGATTGTCCCTAAACAAAACAACTGTTGTTGATGTTTGTAACCCCCCCCCCCCCCCCTCCCCACTCACCCCCCGGTCCACCATCTGAGTAGTCAAGTAGTCGAGAGGAGTCAAGACGGCTATAGAGTCAAAGGTTTTGTCTGGAGAAAATGAATGCTTTGGAAAAATATTTGTATCTGTCTTCTGGATGACATGCAGAAAATGGAGAGTATGACTGAGTGTAGCTGGCAGATGCATTAGGACAGGAAAAGATCTATCCTACTTCCTGAATGGACTCTGGTAGGCGGGGTATGTAAATAATCTCAATAGAGTGGTTTGTTTTTAGGTTTCTTATAGCCCACTGTTCTGGAACTGTAGAATTTTATTTCAGTGATCTGTGCATATCCTTTGCTTAATTTTCATGCAAAGATCCCAAACGGTAGAATTGTAAGGTGACTCTGTGACCTGTATTCTGAAGGTTGCTCTGCCAGAACTGTGCTCAAGGCTAGTGTAATAACTGTAATTGTCCTCTGTGGTGCTCTGGTCATTGAATGCATGACTCTGTGGTTGTTCTTTATCCTGTGAGATCATTCTCTCAGGAATGGTACTGTAGAAAGGCAGGGGGGATTGTGGAAGGGGATATTTTACTTGATGAGGATCAGATCATCTGTAGTTATCTCTGGAGAGGTGATTCTTTTGAATAGCCTTCCTTGGTATTCTCTGTGTAATCGACTTGAGTGATATTATGTTCTACCAGGAGGAAGGACATTTAGATGTGAATATCTGCTGACAGAAAGTGTCAAGAGTCTTTAGAATAGGATTGATTTGTCTTCTATTGCTGCTCATACACCTGATGACTTTGAAATGATTTGAAAGACATTTAAAAGACAAAAATCTGACACTCACATCTCACAGATTTTATAGTTAAGTATTTAGAAGTATATATTGACAGGACATTGGGCTATACAGTGAAATACAAATGATATAATGTAGCTGCACGGCTGTGCCCAATTTGCCCCTTCCTGTTTGCCTTTGGTGGGAGCTTACTTATGTTTTTTTTATATTGTCCATGGTACTATTTACATGAGCCAAGACTGAAAGACGTAATGTGAGGAAAAGATTGTCTTACAACAGTTCAGACAGTCACCTTAAACTAAGCCCATTTTCTGTAGACAGAATGCATTAATGTCTTGATGACATCTTGTCTCTTGAGTGATATGTGGTGTACACAGTTGTCAATGTCATAATCAAAATATAAAATGTTGTATTGTCCGTTGTGGGTAGGAATGGGAAGGGGGGAAGAGGTGGGAGGGATAAATTATTATTATTATTATTAATTAATTATTATTATTATTAATTAATTAATTATTTGATGTGTACGATTTACTATCTGTATCGGTTTTGGAGACACTTTCTTACAAATGCAATGTTTTTTGTACATTGTTGTAGCAGCGTTTGCTAACTCCCTCCCTGCCCTTTCACTGCTCTGCTCACAGCTAAACCCGGGGGACGCGTCAGGTGTCAGTACTTCCCGGCGGTGGACAAGGTCCTGTTTGTGGATGACTACGCGGTGGGATGCCGGAAGGACCTGAATGGCATACTGCTTCTGGACACGGCGCTCCAAGCCCCGGTCTCCAAACCGGAGGACATGGTCCAGCTGGAGCTGCCAGTTACCGAGGTAAGGCTCTCTTCAAGATCCCCTACAAACCATCACCTCATCTCACGTAGCCTGTCTATCTGACCCCCCCCCCCCCCCCCCCCCGCCTGCCAAATACCCTTTAATATCTAGGCTATGCTTGTTCTCATCCCTCCCTCAGTCTTCTTACCATTCACCTGCCATTCTAGACCAGCCCCCAGATTCCATTGTAAGTGTCCAGAGACCTGGCTAGCAATGTCACCCTATGGTGCTGTCACTGGTAGCACACACTCCCTTTTTTCATGACCCCGAAATTGTGGTTCTGAGGCTGCCGATTATTTCTTGTGCCTTAAGTCTGCTATCAGGGCCCTCAAGTCCTGGATCACAAATCGATAGTGTATCCACATGAGCTGGACCATAAAGCCTCCTCTATACTCCACTGGGCTTTAGCCAAGAGGCAGCTAAGCTTGTTGCTGTTTAATGACCTCACCGCACAGGGTTTACTTCAGCCTTAACATAGGGATCACATAACCGGTAAGACAAAGGAGACACCAATGTAATGTAGACAAACTGGTCCACCTCAGGCCCGTTTGGAACAGGGAAGTGACAGAGAAGTGTGCCGCTCCCTGCCATGTATAAGGCGGGCACTTGAGCCAGCGTTTGGGGACGCACGAGCACAGGAACAAAACTTGAAGAGGCGCTGCGCTCTGCTTGTAGTCAGCCTCAGCCCTGAAATAATTCATGATGCATATCTTTTTTACCCTCTTCGTTTAGTTTTTCTCTCCTGGTCCCTCTTTCTGCTCCTAATCCACTTAGCCCTCTTTCTCCCACCGTCTTCCCTCTGTTTTTCCATATTATATCATGGGTCGTGACAACAGTTATGCTGGGTATCCAACACGGTTTCCCTGCCTTATTAGTCAGTATTGCCTTGAGTAATGCTTGAACTCCATGACATGTCGCTTTTCCTTTTTTTAAAAAGGAAAGGCTGTGTTCCAGTGCATTGGTTTGAATGCAGCAATATCCTTTGTTGCTAGATTTAATGATGGTACATGTATGGTAAAAGATCTGGTTGGATATCTAGACTTAAAATAGCTCTTGAAAAGTGGCATGTGGCATGTTCCTTATGTAGTCTAATATTAGTCTTTGACTCTTTGGAAAACCTTTTTAGTCCCAGCTTATATCTAGATGGACACTTGGAGAGCACAGAGCTTTTCCTGCCTCACAATGTTAAAGAAAATGATGTTCGTATCCAAAATAAAATCATTTCTCGTTAAAGAAAATGAAGGGGAAAAGTCTACTCCAGAATTTAAATCTTCAGTGTGTAGCATCTAGTGGTGAAGTGGCTGACTTGCAACTAATTGAATTCCACTCCAGTGTGGAGAAATATGGCAGCCGGCAAGTTGAATAAAAACACAGTAGGCTCTCTCTAGGCCTAGTGTTCTGCTTGTCATTTTTGGGTTACTGTAGTGGAATGAACAAGTGAATCTTGTATGTTCTAGATTCATTAGATATAAAATGAAATGTTTCAAGCCACTTTTTGTCTTAATATTTTGAAAAACTGATTTTCATGAGCTGTAAGCCATAATCAAGATTAAAATGAGAAACGGCTTGAAACATTTCACTTTATTTATATATATCTAATAAATCTAGAATATATGAAGGATTCCCTTTTTGAAATAAATAGGGAAAAATGAACTTTTTCCACAATATTTTTTGAGACTCAGCTGTAGACTACATGTTACGCTACATTACGTCAAGTGTTCAGATGCAAGCAAATGATGGGCGGTGCTTCCTGGCAAGCCCTGTTGTATTGTAAATGATTATGACCCTCCCATATAACCTTTATCGATGACTGTAGAATGAACAGATTAAACAGAAAGAGCTGTGACGTGAGTGTGTGTGTGTGTGTGTGTGTGTGTGCGCGTGCGTATGCGTGTGCTAGAGTTGCTGAGGGCCTCACGTGCCTTGCCCCCCCCCCCTCCCCCCCTCCCCTTGCCACGCGTTGACGTGTAGCGGGCGTGATCCCAGTTAGTGATCCCCTTTGAACACTTGCGCCCCGAGACGCTACCTGCTCACACTACCCGCCTGAGCCGACTGAAACCTTTTGATGTCATGAGCCTGCAATCAAAGGCTGCTGTGCTCGCTCTGTACATGTGTGCATAGTACACAGCCAAGACATGTGGGCTGGTTAATGTGTCTTCATCAACCTTACCCATCCTCCCCCCTCGTCAGAAGCCTGTTATCTTGTCGTTTCTTGTTGTAAGCTTGTTGCTGAATAGGCACTCTTTGTTTAACAGACTAATCTGCAGTAAAGTACTAATTGTTCCAGCAGCGTTTACAGGTGTAAATAGCAGCTTTACATTTCAGTGAAAGACGAAGGTGTGTGTGTGGTTGTGGTTATGTGCTGTTGTCATCTGTAGCCATTTGAACCCGTGACAAAATGAATAGACATTGTGGAGGTGATCTGCTTGCTCAACCCTTGACTGTATTCTTACGGGCGTGTTTGTGGTTGTGGTGTGGCATAATGTTGTATGGTGAATGTTGTCCAAACACCATCCCAATCTAAACCCTTAGGGATGCCCTCTCCTCTGATCCCTCATGTGCTGGGGGTGAACACGAACATAATCCCCATCATTATTTATGAGTTCTGCATAACAAATGGCACGCTTCCCTTCTGGATGTGTGTTTTTGTAGTGGTTCAAAGACTGGGTAGAATTGGATGTACTCGCCCTCTATGGCAGAGGGGTGTTACTTGTTTATTTTGACCACACTACAGTATGTATGTATTGAAGAAGAGTGTTTCTGTAGGGCATGACCTAGCATGCAGGTGTCCATTCCCCACAGCTTCCTTGTGAATGAGAGATGGAGGTTTGTGAAGGACCACACTCCTGTAAGGCTGTGACCTGTTTAGTTGTTTGTTTAGGCAAGCTGGCAAACGATTTCCAACGTTAGGTGCGTTGAAATTCGCAAACATAGGCAAACGTTTGCACACAGGTTTCTGTTTGCCTTGAGTTTTTGGCAAACGTTTGCAAACACTCGACAGTCTGAGGAGGCAGTTCTGAATGGATTGTTAACACCAGATCATTCAAATTTAACTGCTCAGAAAACACGTTCATCATAAACGATTGCCGAATTTAAACACATCTGTTATCATAATCTTTAAGTACGCCATAATCCACCTCTTTGTTTGATTAATTCCTGGACTCTCATCTTTGTCCTCCGTTTTCTTCTTCAATTTCCCTCACATGAGGAGTTGCACTGTATTGAGTCATCCCTATCCCCTTTTAGAGACTGGTCAGGATTGGTGGATTCCCCAGGAGGCCGCTGTGAGCTATTGCCTGCTAGACTGTGCGGAGGTGCAGTCATTAAAGAAGCCCGGTGACAGCACCAATAGTCTGTGGTCTCTCGCTAACTTGCTAGCTTGAATGTGGCATGTACTGGCGGCTTAATACCTCTGCTCCTGTGAGAGAGGCTGATGGCCATCAGTAGGTATAGTTGTGCTGCCAGTATTGATCGATCAGGTTCCCTGCGCCTCTTCTGCAGCCGTGTGTGTGTGTGTGTGTCTGTGTCTGTGTCTGGTATCACCTCAGTTTCCTTTGTCTTGAAGCAGAGCTAGCAATGTTGGGTGAATTTGTTGGGTAATATTTTCTTCCTCCAGTATTTGTTCTTCATAGATAGATGTGATGATGAAAAAAATTATGATGATGAAAAAGACACATTTATGTATGACGCAGTCTCCCAGCAGAACTAGATAAGAACCGCCACTCAGTCCTGCACGTTTTTCTCTGCAGAAAACAAATCACACTTTAAATTTCTTTCCATCCCCTACTCCATCCTCTACTCCTGTGTGTGTGTGTGTGTGTGTGTGTGTGTGTGTGTGTGTGTGTGTGTGTGTGTGTGTGTGTGTGTGTGTGTGTGTGTGTGTGTGTGTGTGTGTGTGTGTGTGTGTGTGTGTGTGTGTGTGTGTGTGTGTGTGTGAATGTGTTATTCTCTGTGTGTATGTGTCTCTGTGGTTGTGGTTTTGTGTATGTGACAACCCTGCTTGTGCTTTTTTTTTAAATCCGTCGGCCTGTTGATGGCCGTGTCCACCAAGGTGGGTTCTGTACACTCTGTGAAGAGAAATATAGACATCCATAAATTAGACAGAGCATGAAACATGGTGTGAATCCAGAGGTTGTTATCCCCCCTATATATGTTTTTTTTTTTTTTTTTTTAATAAAAAGCCAAACATTGACAAAACCTATGTGCACTGCTCACACTGAGATGTTATACCAGATAGGCTCTGCTGTATACATGTATTTTATGTTTGCTCTACCTGCAGTTGTAACGCCCATGCGTGTTGTTCTTGTGATGTTTACCTCTGATGTGTTTGTTTCCCAGGCCCAGCAGATTCTCTCAGCATGCCTGGAGAAAGTGGACGTGTCCAACACCGAGGGATACGACCTGTTCCTCACCCAGCTCAAAGAGGGTCTGAAGAATACCTCACACGAGACGGCCGCCAACCACAAAGTGGCCAAGGTGAGGAGTGCCACCGCTGCTGCTACAGCTACACCTACAGCCACAGCTTCTTAAATCTCTTTCAAGAGTCTTTGCAATTGTCTCGGTGACGGCACTTAAGCACAGTCCTGTCATGTTTCTGTTCCAGTCAGCTGCTCACTGACTCTGCTTCCACATCCTGTTTCAGTAAATCTGCTGATGGTTCGAACAAATTCTGTGGAGGGTAGTGCCTCAGGGATAATTTTTGGGAAAAAAATCTTAAAATTATTTTGTTTTTAGGTACTGTATGCTATTGCATTACGCTTGTACTTTTATAAAACTTTTCAAAATGGTGTCAGTGCTATGCTACTTGTGCTACGGACAATATTTTGTCTAGAAAACTGAGCTGATGAAAGGGCAGTGAGAGCCTTGGAGGGCATAGTTTATTAATTAAATAAATCTGCATAATCTTCACTGCCTGTTCGTAGTAATCAGTAGTCCTATACATCATTGCCTGACACCAGAGGACCTGGTATTCCTGGAGAAATTAAACCATCGCTGTTGTCTTAGTGAGAATCAGTTTTAATTTATCTGTTGAACTGCGCTTGTTAGACCCCCAGAGTCCCAGCTTGCGACCCACAGCTCAACGAGCCGTTTCCATGTAATGCCTCCCTCCCCAAACGGAGCAATTAGAAAAGTGACAGCAGCAATTAAAATATGCATTAGACAAAACGCCCGCAGTGAGCCTACACATGCTCGCTCTCCACCTTGTACGACCTGCTGTGAAGAGGGAGGTAGAGAGAGGTGTGTGTGTGTGTGAGATTGAGGGGGTTGGGGTGGCCGAGATGGCACGGGCAGCCCAAAGTGCTGCTGTACTGATGAAAGCCACTCTTATCAATTATTTACCTGCCAGTGCAAGGATTTTCCCTGGGAATGTTTTATAGAGGTACTTTATTAAATGTACAGCTTTGACCATAAATGTGTGTGTATTTATGAGAAGGTGAAACTACAGCAACGACAAAAAACCCCAAAATATGATGAAAGCAGCCTTTTTAAATCCCTACAGCAGGAATATGGTCCTTCTTTGTGTGTGTGTGTGTGTGTGTGTGATTCAGACTGTTCTTACTTATCTTACGCACATTTTGCATACACACGTTAAACGGTACCGGCTCGACACCAGTAACAAGATATTTGACTGCAGTAAGCAGCACACACAGAGAGGGCGGTAGGTAGTGTGTGTGTGTGTGTGTGTGTGTGTGTGTGTGTGTGTGTGTGTGTGTGTGTGTGTGTGTGTGTGAGAGAGAGAGCGTGCTCTGTCTCTGCAGACCATATCAGCATATCAATAGCCAGAGTGGGGAGCAGGCACAGATACCCAGCTCCTCCTCCTCCTCTTCTTCCTGCCCCCCCTCTCGCTCCGTGCCCAGTTTCCTCCCCTGACAGTAAAGCACATCAGAGAGAGAGACAGGCGGCTGCTCCCTCCCCTCCACCACCAGCACCACCACCGCAGCAGCAGCAGCAGCCGCCAAGTAACAGATCCCCCATGCCAGGGCTTCAGTCACACCGCGGAGCTTCCTCCCTGTCCACCGCAGTGGCAGTCCCGCACCCCACACCACACCCCACCCACCCATCCCCTCTTCTCACCTCTCCGCCGCCTCCTCCGCCGCCTCCTCCCCCGCCTCCTCCCGGAACCCCAGCCTTATCTCTTTTGTCTTGGGTGAGCAGAGCAGCGCGCTTGGATGCTTTCCTCTCCGTCCTTCCCAAAAGCCCAAGCCAGTGGGGCTGTGGCCAGAGAAATCCATAGCCTCACCCAAATCAGTGGAGCCGCTGCCCAGCCTGCCCTCAGCTGAGACAAGGCCAAGTGGTTCATTAGCCACCCATGTGCCCCCCCAGACCCCCCCCCCCCCGAAATGGGAAGAGACCGAGGGAGATGAATAAATAACAAGGGCTCCTGTGGGTTAGTCTAACACCAATTAGAAAGACTTTTGCTCGGGACCCCTCTTTCACACACTCACTCACTCACTCACTCACTCACACACACACACACACACACACACACACACACACACACACACACACACACACACACACACACACACACACACACACACACACACACACACACACACACACACTCTGTTTCATCTTAAGAGAAAAAAGAAAGAACAAAGGTGGTATTATTAAAAAAAAGTGAAGAACCTGTTTTGAATTACCATGAGGCTGATGGGGTCTGTACTGTTTTTCCCCCTCCCCTCCAAAAAGGCACTCCCCATTTTCTAGCTGCCTGCTATGCTTTTAATACTGAAACGCATTGTTGGCTGACCTCCAGACATATCCCACATGCCATCTTGGGGAGTTTTGACTGGCATGTGTTGCATCTTGAGTGTGTCTTCCACTGTGTGCGTGTGGGTGTGGGTGTAGTCCTAAGGTGTGTGTGTGGGTGTGTGGGTGGATGTCCTGGTTGTGTGTGTGTGTGTGTGTGTGTGTTCTCGAGTTCTCTGTACTCACAGTGAAGTCTCCACTTGCTTCCAGGAGTCACATTCACCTGTGTTGTGTCATGACAGCAGCCAAAACAAAAAGCACACGTGCTTTCGCAACACCTACTGTACACAAATACAGTGTTTGTACATGACTGGTTTCATCACTGAAAAAGCCCTCTGGAAGACACACCATGATGTCAGACATTTTGGATCACATCAGATTCTTTTGAGTGCTTTGTAAAGCAAGATGTCATCCTTCATTTTATTCCCTTTCTGTTTCCCAGCTGTATTCTGAGCTGGCGCACTGCAGTGAAACATAATAATTTTTTAAACTTCGAGCATTCTGCATTTTCTGCCAGCCACAAGAAAGGCTCCGGGGGGACTTAATAGCAGTCAAGCACACACTCCACTGTTTCCTCCTCCCAGCCATGCTCTGTTTTTGGCCCTCTCCTGCATCACGCCACTTTAGCAATTATACTGTGCGCTGGTGATGGATCTCCCTCTCTGCTCTATTCCTGACCCCCCTCGTAGAGTTCCGCATTCTTCTGGAACATTCTCCGTCCTCAAGCCAGGGTTCCTCTGCAGCAGCAGGGCGCAGGGACATTTGACTCTCTCCTCATTAGAATCTGTATGGCCACTGCTTCACTGGCCCGCCATTGACCATAGTGACACTTGGCTTGGATAATCAATCTGACGATATCCTTTCTCTCTCTCTCTCTCTCTGTCTCTGTCTCTCTCTCTCTCTCCTGCTCTCTCGCTCTCCTTCCTTCCCTCCTGCAGTGGGCGACGGTGACTTTCCATCTCCCGCACCACGTGATCAAGGTGGTGGCCAGTGCCATCGTGAACGAGCTGAAGAAGATAAACCAGAACGTCGCTGCCTTGTCTGTGGCCTCGTCCATCATGGACAGGCTCTCCTACCTCTTACCGAGTGCCCGGCCTGAGTTGGGGGTGGGACCCGGACGCTCTGTAGATAGGTGAGAGAACCCCCAGACGCCACACACCAGAGGTGCATTCAAATTCGCAGCCGTGAGAGAATGTCTGCAAACAGTTTTCCCTTAGCCTTGTGGTTTTCGGGGAACAACAACTGCAAACAGTCTGAGGAGGTAGTTCTCTCTTCAATTACTGTAAGAATGGAATGTTAACACCAAGTAGCTCAAATGTAACTGTTCAAAGAAAAATCTTCACCACAAACGTTTGCCGAATTTGAACGCACCTCTGCTTACAAACAAATTGTTGCTCATATTGAAGTAATGTAACGGTAGCTAGCTGGTATGACGAGTAGCAGTATGTACGTTAAATATACCTTAAAGAGGTTTCCGAGGAGCTGCAAGTTGCTTGTACGAATCCGAGCAAGTCTACACATTACAGGGTAAACCAAGTCTGCTAACTATAACTGCGTTGTTGTCCAGATCCTTGATGTACAGTGAGGCAAACAGGAGAGAGACGTTCACATCCTGGCCGCACGCGGGCTACCGCTGGGCGCAGCCGGACCCCATGGCCCAGGCGGGCTTCTACCACCAGGTGGGTTGTGTCTCCTCAACTGCTCTTTCTCCTCTCTCTTCTGTGTCCTTCACTTCCCTTTGTGTTGATTATTCTCTCTATTCTCTGTAATTCTCTCTGTCTGTTCAGCCCTCGCACTCATTTTTTCTCTCTCTCTGTCTCCCTCTTTGTTTCATGTTTTCTCGGTTGTGCTCTCTGTCTGAGGTTCTCTGTCTGGGTCTCATTATTCTGTTACATAGTCATTGTGCCTTTGTTCAATGTCGAGGCGCTTTTTAAAATTCCCTCTTTTGGTTTCGTTTTTGTCCTTGTCTGTGGAATCCCCAAGATTCCCCAGGCTTGTTCAGGCAATTGAAAGGTAATTCCCCTCGGTTTTACCATGGCAACCAATGAAACGGATTACTATTTCCTTCTATGGAAATGGCAGTACATCTTATTCCCTTGCCATCGAGTTGCTATACCAACAGAATAAGTGGGAGACAGAAACTATTCAAAACCATCAAACCCACTCAACCTCCTTCAGGTTTAGGTCCTGCCATATAAACACTATCGCTAAATTTGTTATATGCACATATTGCCCGTATTCATATGTTTATTGTTTTATTGATGAGTGAGATGAGAATTTCAAATCAGGTTGATAATGATAGATCATTGAGACACATGAAAGCCTTCGCTCCCCTCGAGACCCGTTCAAATGAGGTGCTCCAGCTTCTTTAATCATCCCTGATCCATTATTGATTCAGATCTAACGAACCAAGCCCAGAGTCTCACTCACTTCCCCGCCTGTGTGTCTGTTTTTGTGTCTGTCTCTCTGCAGCCTGCCTCCACGGGCGATGACCGGGCCATGTGTTTCACCTGTAGTGTGTGCCTGGTGTGTTGGGAGCCCACTGATGAGCCATGGTGAGTTAGCCCACTGCATCCGCTTCACGCTTTGATTCTCACCTATGTATTTGGTAGGTTAGCCTAAGTGGTACAGAGGTCATTTTCATTGAATGGCGTATACACATAAAAATGCGATGTGTAAGATCATAAGGGTTGAGTCTGGGAAATGCGGAGTTGTGAAGGGGAACCTCGGTTGATGTCTTGTTTTTTTCCTTCGCAGGTCGGAGCACGAGCGACATTCCCCCAACTGTCCATTTGTCAAGGGCGAGCACACGCAGAACGTTCCGCTGTCAGTAACCCTGGCGACCAGCCCGGCACAGTTCCCCAGTCCGGACGGCTCGGACAAGATTGCCTGCTACGGCTTCGGCAGCTGCCCGCACTTCCTGGCTGCCGCCACCAAGAGGGGCAAGATCTGCATATGGGACGTGTCCAAGCTGATGAAGGTTTGCATCGACTCTAATAGTTATTCAAATACGAGCGTACAATAGTGCCTATTTGGTTATTGGATAGTGCCTATTCTTTATTGGAGTGCCTATTCTTTATTGGAGTGTCCCTAGTGTCCTGAATCTTCAGCCTGAACTTGAAGTCTCTTCAAGTGTCTCGAGCCATTGATTTCTGCCACTTTGACGTCTCTTCATCAGGCTGCAAGTCTCATGTCCCGATCACTGACCTTGTGATGCTTTTCTGTTTGGCTGCTGCAGGTGCACTTGAAGTTCGAGATCAACCCGTACGACCCGGTGATCCTGCGGCAGCTCTTCCTGTCCAGCAGCGAGCAGGGCCTGGGCACCGAGTCCCGGAGGCCCACTCTGGCCTGGCTGGAGGACTCGTCCAGCTGCTCCGACCTGCCAAAACTTGAGGGGGACAGGTACGGCCTCGCTAGACGCATCTTATTATTTTTCATTACAGTATGATCGTCAAAGGACCATGCCATGAAAAAGCTTGGAGAACCACTGCCTCAGACAAAGTTGATCGTGGAGGGTCTGAAAAGATGATCAGTCAAGCACCCGGGTCTTTGGGATGTCAATCACATGACTGAATGCAGCTAATGGGCTGGGTAAAGCTAGGACAGAAGCTGTCAAAGCGCAATTAGTGGGTTTTGTAAATTGCTGTAATTACGATACGAGTCTTGGCGTAATAAAAGAGCTGAATACTGTAGTTCTAATAGGCCCTAATGAAGGTGTTTCATTTGGCAGTGTCAATATTAAGGAGTATTGAATTCAGTGTTTGCTTTCTATAGGTGGTACACAAAGCTTCAGGGTGATTGAATGAAAACAGCTACCGTCTTATTAAGCTGAAGATGTTTGTATGCCCATTTTTAGAGATCTGGCATAAAATCAGGATGCTTGGCAGCCGTCGGGGCCCATTTTGTAACCATAATGAGGCAGGAGTTTTGAAAGATCGAAATAGATCATCAACTCTCACCAACCCACAATCCCATCTGTCAAACATGAATCACGTCTTCTGAAAAACAACCCCATGACAGCCGTTGAGCACTCACTGTAACCTGTTATGTTCCCTGTGTGTGTGTGTGTGTGTGTGTGTTTACAGTGATGATCAGTTGGAGGACTCAGACAGTGAAGAGCATTCCAGATCGGAGTCAGTCACAGGTACGGAGCGTGTTAACGCAACTTAGCAGGCGGTGGATCCCGCCTCTTCTCCCTCCATCTGCACTATGCTGTCACATCTCACTCGTGCGTGTGTGTGCGTGCGTGTGTGTGCGTGTGTGTGTGTGTGTGCGTGTGTGTGTGTGTTGTCCTCAACACCCACCTGCTGAGTCTGCCTGCGGTGGCTGTAGTTAAATATATTGCTATCCCACTGGGGTCTAACAGTATGCTGCTCGGTTAACATGATTAACCCTGTGTGTGTGTGTGTGTGTGTGTGTGTGTGTGTGTTGGGTAATGTCACGCTGATTTGTTATGGTCATGCTTATGGTTATGGTATTTATCAGACACTTTGGTCCAAAGCGAAATTTGTATAAGTCGTATCACATGGGGTAATGTTTTGTGTGTAAACATTACTGACTGGCCTGTTAGAAATTATATCATTGCACTGGAGGCAAAGTGCCCTTCCACTCAAATAGTATAAACGTGTGACTTCTACATGCAGAATAAGAAACCATATTAATACCATATTAACTGCCCCCATGTATTAACCTAACCTCGTATAAGTCAGTTCCACTGAAAGTACCTGGAGAACAAAATTGAAACAAGTACAGCTATAGCTTTTTTGAAACCAAACTCTTCAAAAGTAATGTCCAGGTTGTGTTATCTGTGGCCGTTGAGCTAACAGTGTGTGTGTGTGTGTGTGCGCGTGTGTGTCTGGTCAGGTCACCCGTCTCAGAAGGAGAGCCTTGAGGTGAGCCTGGGCGTGACGGCGCTGAGCGTGCTGCAGCAGCCGGAGAAGCTGCAGTGGGAGGTGGTGGCCAGCGTGCTGGAGGACACCGTCAAGGACCTGGAGGAGCTGGGGGCCAACCCGGCGCTGGCTCAGGCCAAGGCCGACAAGGCCAAGGAGAAGCCGGCCGAGCAGCACAACATTCCCTTCCCCTGCCTGCTGACGGGCGGCCTGCTCAGCTACCGCTCCGCCGCCAGCTCGCCGCTCCCCGGGGCGCCGTCCGCGGCCCCCGCCCGCCGGCCCCCGCCCCCCTCCTCCTGCGCCGCCGTCGACGGACCCTTACGGACTCAGGTGCCCGAGGCCGCCCCGCTGGTGCTCGTGGCCCCCGACCAGGGCCCCATGGAGATCGAGACCTGCCACCCGGCCCCCGAGCTGGGCTCGCCCAGCCTCCCGGTCTCGCCCATCCGCCGGACTATCCCTGTGCTGCTCCTGTACAGCATCAAGGAGGCGGACGAGAAGGCCAACGGCAAGGTGTTTGCGCAGATGAACAACCTGATGGGCAAGAGCCTGCACGAGGAGGGCTTCAGCGTGCCGCAGATCATCGAGATGGAGTTCGACTCGCACGAGCAGCTGCTGCTGCAGGACCCGCCCATCACCTACATCCAGCAGTTCGCCGACGCCACCGCCCCGTGGCCGCCCACCGGCAGCGTGGGGGGCAACAGCGGCATCGGGCCGGCCGACGCGCCCGAGAAGTGGGGCCCGCTGGCGCCGCCGCGGCCCGGCGCCCTGGTCCAGTGCCTGCGGCTGCCCAAGGAGCTGGAGGACGAGAACCTGTACGTGGACTCCATCACGCCGTGCAGCGACGGCCTGCACCTGCTGGTGGGCCTGCAGCCGTGCTCGGTGGAGTCGCTCAGCGCCATCAACCAGGTGGAGGCGCTCAACAACCTCAACCGCCTGCACTCGGCCCTCTGCAGCCGCGGGCGCAAGGACGAGCTCCAGGCGCTGCCCACGCTGGCCAACGGGCTCGAGGGCGGCCACGCGCCGGGCACCTCGCCCCAGCAGACGCCCCTCATCCTGCCCCCCGACCAGCAGCTGCAGCAGCAGCAGCCCTCGTCCCGGGCGTTCGGGGGCAGCACGGGCAGCGGCGGCGGCGGCTACCTGGTGCTGTACAAGCTCAACTACTCCACGCGCATCGTGACGCTGGAGGAGGAGCCGGTCAAGGTGCAGCACATCCGCGACCCGCGCGACGCCGTCACCTCGCTCATCCTGCTGCCCGCCGACGTGCTGGACGGCCGCGAGGAGGACGGCGAGGACGCCTCGGAGGACACCCCGCCGCCCGGCCTCAAGAACGGCCCCGCGGCCGGCCCCAACGCCGCCTCTTCCGCCGCCGGACCCGCTGGTGGCGCTGGCAGTGCCGCCCACGGCACCAACGCCTCCACGCCCGCGCCGTCCACGGCCAAGGAGAAGCTGGTGGTGACCACGCAGGCCGGCTACATCATGGTGCTGGACCTGGCCACGCTCGAGGTGCTGGCCAAGGTCGAGCCGCCCATCAAAGAGGGCGGCGACGAGGTGGACCCCTTTGTCTCAGTCACCTACTGCTCGGGAACTGACCGTCTGTGCGCCTGCACGAAAGGTGAGGACCCCTTTCGCTGGCTGCCAGTGCTTCCCCAGATTCCCGATCTTTTTCCCGATTATTTTGCGTCACCATGCTCTGGATATATATGTGAAATTCCGATCGTTAGGGTTTCGACATCGAGGGAGAGCACAATACATCAACGCAACTTAACACAACTTAGTCATTGTTAACACCTCCTTGTCTAATGATGAATCTCGATCCTTGTTTGATTGCTTGAGTCCATGCCCTCTAATCTGCATGACCTTTCAATCACCTGAGTTATTCATTCTCAATCTCTTGACTCCCTGAACATAGTGCTTAGTGTTTTAAAGTGAAAAGTTGTAGTCAAGCGCAGTGCAGTGACCTCCCCGTAGCCTGCAGCCCTCTGCTCTGGATGTCTCGTGTAGCACTAGCTCCCTCTGCACTGCATTACACGGCTTCAGTGATCCGTCGCACAGATCATGGAGGGGGGGGCGGGGGCAGGGGCGGGGTGGTAGTTGGGGGTGCCCTCTGTTTCTCAACTGGCAGTTGTAAATGTATCACATAGCCCATAAATTCCTTAGCTGAACACGTAAATCAGAACTGTGCCTCTGCCAACACACACACACACACACACACACACACACACACACACACACACACACAAACACGCCCCCTTCCCCACCCCCACTAGCAAATAGTGAGTAGGCTGTTTTGCTGTCCTCCATACACCACTTTTTCCATATGGCATGGTCCTATTAGTATGTGTGTGTGTGTGTGTGTGTGTGTGGGTGGGTGGGGTGCCTTCAGGACAAGTGAAGATGTGTGGGCTGCTAGGTAATGGCAGGGTGAAGGTGGATGACTTTATGAGTGTCTGGTGATGTTGAAGAGAAGTGGGCTGTAACAGCTGCTTTCAACCCCTACGCTGCAGAGCAGCCTCTGGCCCGTGTGAAATGATATGCCTCGTATTGCGGGGGTTGTGCTGTCGTCTGTAATAAGCACTGCTATTTAGACATGACTGTGTCTTATTGCCCCTCTAGGTGGAGAACTTCATTTCCTTCAAATTGGAGGTGTGTTTGACGATATAGATGACGCCGACATTTTTGTTGACGGCCCCCTTTCTAAAGGGGTCGATCAGCTGTTTGAAGGGACGAAGCCGTCCTCGAACCCCTCAAGCCCAGGGATCACAGGTCAGTCTCTTCATCTTCACGGTCAGACCCTCACTCATCACGCCTCGGTGTGACCATAACCTGGTTACCATTACAAACCGTGAATCAGTGTCTGAATGGAACAACTGTTGTGTTTTCAAGTGTGAAATCCATCCATTTTCCAGTCGTCATGCGCGACCGGCAATAGTCCTGATTCTGAATGTTTTCCTTGTTGCTCTTTGGAAATTCTATTCCCTGAAGCAGTGCTGTTTTCCTTGCACAAGACCTCAATACCGTTTCACCATAGTGCTGACCTCTAAGGTCAAGACTCTGTCACACTTCTGTAGCTTGGACCATGTGCATGACCTTGCTGAGTGTGGGAGGAATGGGCAGCGATTCTCAGAATATTGTTTCTCTTTGTAGATGGGGTAATAGTGTGACACACTTGTGCTTCACATGATGATGTGTGTCTAACTTTGTGTGTGTGTGTGTCCGGCCGCAGCGGGTGTCGACCTCCTGGTGGACCAAGCGCTGGGCGTGGAGATGCTGTCGTCGCTGGTGGAGCTGACGCGCTTCGAGACGCTGACGCCGCGCTTCTCGGCCACGGTGCCGCCCTGCTGGGTGGAGGTGCAGCAGGAGCAGCAGCAGCGACGCCACCCGCAGCACCTGCACCAGCAGCACCACGGCGACGCCGCGCAGCACACGCGCACATGGAAGCTGCAGAGCGACAGGTACGCCTGTGTCTGTGTGTGTGTGTGTGTGTGTGTGTGTGTGTGTGTGTGTGTCTGCAATGACATATGCAAGTACGCATGTGTGGTGTTGGTGTGTGCAAGAGCAACAGAGCTCTCCATATGTTGATGTGTATGCATAAGGGTGCTGTTTCTCCACATATGCATTATATGCATTATATGAAATACTAATGGATACAGTTGAGGCCATGTAAAGCAATAGGCATGATTTAGTATGTGAAATGAACCTGATACAATTTCAGTCTTGAAGCATCATAGCCTCTCTTGGCCTACTGCAAATTGGCTCTCTCTCTCATATACACACACACACACACAAGCACAAACCTTTTTTTGTCCTGTCAAAAAACACACCCGTAAGCTAAGATAACAGTAGTCCTGTTTGAGGGCAAACAGTTGGAAGCAGATGAGGGCTTTGGCTGGAGGTTGGAGGTTGATTGTAAAGTAATACTCTGTTTTCCTCGCTGCGGTTCCCCCTGTGTGCAGCTCCAGCTGGGATGAGCACGTGTTTGAGCTGGTGCTGCCCAAAGCCTGCATGGTGGGCCACGTGGACTTCAAGTTTGTGATGAACGCCAACATTACCAACATTCCACAGATCCAGGTCACCCTGCTGAAGAACAAGGCCCCAGGATTAGGCAAGGTCAACGGTGAGGATGCAGTTGCTCTCCCTATTCTCTCTCTCTCTCTCTCTCTCTCTCTCTCTCTCCTTTCTCTCTCTATCTCTCTTTCTCCCTTCCTCTCTCTTTTTCTCTTTCTCTCTCTCTCTCTCTCGCTCTCCCTTTCTTTTCCCCGAACATACCAACACACACACACTTACACACTCACACACACTGAAGGCCCAATCTAATAGCTTTCTTGAGTATGCTCCATGGACCGGTAAACCCATCTGCCCCGTGATGTTTGAGGCAAACTGACAGCTGACCGGTTCTCCCTTTTGACAAGCACCTCTGCTTCCCCCCCCCCCCCCACCCCCCCATCTCCAGAGACAGCAGTGGACAGGCAGATCACGTTCCCCCTGTCTCAGGCCCTGCACACCAACGGCGAGAGGAATGGCCAGCCTCTCCTACATGACTTTGCAGAGGACATTCAGTTCATGGATATTGAGGAATCACCAGGTAACCTCACTGTCAAACTCACTTGCGTTTGCACTGGGGAGAAGAGTCCTTGTAAGGTGGCCAAAGGATGCTTTCAAGGTCGTTCCTGTAAGGTGAAATCCTTCTCTCTGTGGGGTTCATTAAGTTCCAGCAAGGTGATGGGTTTCCTTAGTAATTCCATTAAGACTAAAGATGCTCTAAAAGACGTTAGGATCAGTGTTTTGGCATCGTAGGCTTAGCTACAGCAAATTCCCACCCTCCACCATTTAAATGCACTTCCCAGCTAACCGCATGGACAACACCCTTCATAAGGGCATTGTGAAAAGCAAAGCCATTGTCCCTATAGACATCTAAGTAGTCCCTGTGCGGTATCTGCTTTACAGCGATTCAATCAATGTGACCTATTTTCCAATTGTCAACATTAATTGAGTCCTTGTGGAATCCTTGCGTCCTGACAGCATCTGAAGGCAATCTGATCTGTTCCATGTCTTAATGGCCGCTCGGCCTGGTCTTTCTCCCCGTAGGTTCCAGACTCTGTCCCTTTCTCGAGGACCATAAGGAGGACATCCTCTGCGGCCCCGTGTGGTTGGCCAGTGGCCTCGACCTCTCAGGACACGCCGGGATGTTGAGCTTAACAAGTCCCAAGTTGGTCAAAGGTGAGGCCTTGGGTGTAGTCGGTGAGGGGAGTTCTAGGGGTGGTACGGCAAGACATAAAGAGTGGAATTAGAACCAAACCGCTTGTGTGTGTGTCTCTCTCTCTCTCTCTCTCTCTCTCTCTCTCTCTCTCTCTCTCTCTCTCTCTCTCGTCTCCTCGCAGGTATGGCGGGGGGGAAGTACCGCTCGTTCTTGGTCCACATCAAGGCGGTGAGCGACAAGGGCATGGAGGAGAGCCCACGGCCGGTGGTCAGGATGCCCTCCAAGCCTCAGAGCAGTAAAGCCCAGTCCCTGTCCTCCCTGCTGCAGCGGGCCCAGGCCTCCAAGGTACAGTCGCTGAGCTCACGGTCTGAGCACGCTCTGTTGTCTCCTCATGTCCTTAGTCCTCTCCTTCGCCCTCAATAAGCTGTTGTGCTGTTGGACTGAGCAGTAGTTTACCACCATTATATGCAGGCTTGGCTTGAGAGGGGCTTTGTAGTCCTCTGTACACACCAGATGGAAGTAATGAGTCGGTTCTGGTTGAGTTTTATTCCCTATGAAGGCTTTTTGCTTTGCTAGCACCACCTAGTGGTTGCAGGGGGAAACTGCACTGTTATCCAATCAAAACAACATTCGCTGTGAGCTCTCCCTTTCTACTGTGAAGCCCGCCTGATCTTTTTTTTTCTCCTCCCTCCCTCCTTTTTTCTCCTGGTTCTCTCATCAGGAAAAAGCCTCCACATCTAAAGTGGAGCCTCCACCAGCATCAAAGAAACCAGATAACCTGCGCGGCTGTGACCTCCTGCAGGAAGTGTCAATCACAATCCGGAGGTTCAAAAAGACCTCCATACCCAAAGAAAGGTACCCGCACAGCCCAGTGCCGCTCAAGTGCACCCAGTACTCTCTTCATGTTGACACCACAAACACAGGGTTTTTCAGGGAGTTAAATCAATCAGTGCTGTCCTTTTCATACCTTTGATGAGTACTACAGTAATTTCCTGTGTATTTAGCTGTGTAGTGTATAAACCGCGGGACAGTTTTTATGTTTTATGCCAAACAAAATTGCGGTACAAGATTGGGGTACAAATTCAAGACAGACAGGCGTACGGACTGAGCCGATTAGTATTCTCAGTGCTTTATGGACACGTATAAATCTGTTGTTTGTGTCTGTTGCCATAGAATCCAGCGCTGTGCCATGCTGCAGTTCCCAGAATTCCATGAGAAGCTGCTCAACGGCTTGTGTAAACGCTCGGACGAGACGGCCAGCACTGAGCACGCCCAGAGTCTCATTCTGGATATCCTCTGCTGGCTGGCTGGGGTCTACTCTAACGGACCCTGCAGGTACGGATCTGTGTGTGTGTGTGTGTGTGTGTGCAGGGATTAAAGTTTTCCGGCACCGTGCCGGAATTCCGGCGTGCGGCCATTGACTGCGTTCATTTTTTAAAAATATTATTTATTTGTTAACGCTATTGAAAAACACGCAGCATTCGTTAAGCTGCATTTCCTTTCCCTGCTCTCCCTCTCTGTCACTCACGCGTCACGCGCCCTTTAATATACACACACACACACACACACACACACTCTCTCGGACACAGACACAGACTCCCCTTCGTGCACACCGCGTCTGTCTCTATAACGAGATCATCCCTGGAAGCGTGGTCGCACTGATGCACCTGACGCTGCGGGTGGAAGCATAAGTTCTTCCGCAAATTTTGTAGACTATGCGTGCAACTTTACCAAACAGTATAGAAGTAAACGAATTTTCCTTGGCCCGCTCTCGTGCGCACTCATGGACACGCGCCCCTCGACATGCACATTAAACAAAACATTCACAGTCGTGAACGCAATGACGCACAGAAGACGACTAGCTGAATTATTGTTAAAAACGGTTAGCATCATTAGTAGGCTATGCTACACACATCTGATTAAAACTCTGCATTCAAGTTGACTGACCATCTCAATACCAATGTTTTTCAACTCCAAGATTTAAGTCTTACCTTGGCTTACCTTGAAACTTAAACACACGTGGGGACACTGCAGTCCAACCAGCTAGATGGATGATAAACTAGCCAACTATGCTACTTTGTTTACAATATTTTGAGGCTTCAATCAAACAGCTGAATTTAAGAGGTGGAGTTGTAATATGAATAGCAGGCTATAAGCTGCATAAAGTTTGCTGTTATGAATATCAGAAATGTCAGTATACAGAATGTATAAATAATTACACATGTGTGTGTGTGTGTTGTGTGTGTGTGTGTGTGCTTTACATCTTGTTAAAAAATCATTAAATAAATAAATTCACATTATATGAAAGCAAAGCGATAAAAAGTCAGACATGAGGCAACCACCACACATTGCCTTCTAATCTGTGGGAAAGACTGTTATTACTCTTTAGAAAGAGAATCATTGTCTTTTTTTGAATACCTTAACTTAAATGGTTGCAACTAAATCTTATTCTTCAAATGCCTGCCTTCCAATTTCACATATCCTTACAACATGACACCTTATGATTGTAGGTCAATTTGTAACCTGTCAAAGACAAAGATTAGCAGCAAAACTTGATATAAAGTGTGTCGTGTTAGTGTGTTGGACTACAATTGTCACCTATTGGCCTTTCTTGGTGTCCAACATCACAAACAAGGCCTGTGTCGTGTGCAAACACTCCAAAAAGTAAACCGGTTTCCAATCGATCGACCAACATAGTGTCGTATAGAGTCGCATGCACGAGTCTAAAAAAGTTCAGGCTCAGGATTTTTTTTTGCTTTAATCCCTGTGTGTGTGTCTAAGTAATTCTGTGTTTGTAGTGCTTGGTTGCGTCATTCAGAGATATCCAATCACAGGACGATTTAACGATTTGACTTATTTAATAGAAATGATAGAAGTTCAAGTGTCCACATATTGGTGTTTTATGTTCATGTGTGCGTGTCCATGCTCTGTGACTGACCTATGTTTCTGTCCACTAAGCCCTGACCTCTGCGTGTCCAGTCCCAGAGAGGGCAAGGAGGGCCTCCTCACCAAGACTAGGAAGCGGCTCATAGACATGGTCCGAGTCTGCTTCTTCCAGGCGGGCCGAAGCATAGCCCACAAATGCGCACGTTTTCTTGCACTTTGTATTAGGTAAGAGATCACAGTACACAAAAAAACTCCCATTAGACCAATTAAGGCCACCATTTGTAAGCATATGAGTAAACATTGTTGATTGTTTTTCGAGAGGTGAGGAATAAGTGTTGTCTCTTGTGTTTGCAGTAATGGGAAAGGAGACCCTGGACAGCAGGGATTTGGCATGGCTCTGTTGAAGGCGCTGCTGGAGAATATGCCTTACTTACCCGCAGCAGCTACTGGTGGTATGTCCTTTGTACTACATTCCTGTATTATTGTGTTGTTGTTTTACCTAAACCATGGACCTGAGACGAACACAGTTTCAATCCTCTATACATGTCTTGTGTAAATACTGTATAGCAGAATTGATGATCATGTTGACTTGATTGGCAGTCAGTGGGTTTTACCAGGAGGAATATCTCAAATCAGGAGCGATAGCTGCCGACAAAAAGGCAACGTTTTGCATTTTGATGGAGGCCCTCACGCTTGTTGTTTTGCTCCCTCTTCTCTTCCCTTCTCTTCTCCTCTCCTCTCTGTCCCGCTCCGCTGGCTCTCTCAGGTGCAGTGTTCTGGTACTTTGTGCTGCTGAACTACGTAAAGGACGAGGACCTGGCGGGCTGCAGCACGGCGTGCGCCTCCCTGCTCACGGCCGTCTCTCGGCAGCTGCAGGACCGCCTCACCCCCCTGGAGGCTCTGCTGCAGACCCGGTGAGTCTGGGAGTCGGCACCGCCCTGAGGGGACTGAAGTGTTTCCACTAGATGATAACCAGGGGCATAGCCTCCAGATGCCTTCAGGCAAACACATATTGAGACACAAGAACTATCGTTTTGTATTCCAGAATAACATTGTCTTCTTCTGTGCTGTGAGATAGTATTAGGAATGCTCTACTCCACCACTGCAGTTCTGCTAATGAGGAATTAGTGAAAGCCTGAGACTATTGGAATTTGTGTGTTTGTTTGTTTGTTTTGTTTGTGTGTTTGTTGATTTGTTTGCTACTTTGTGTTTACAGGTATGGGCTGTACAGCTCCCCCTTCGACCCTGTGCTCTTTGACCTGGAGGTGAGCGGCTCGTCCTGTAAGAATGCCTTCAACAGCAGCATCGGAGTCCAGTCTGACGAGATCGACCTGTCCGACATTCTCTCAGGTGAGATGCCCTCCGCGGGCATCACCGCAGTGACCCTGTACTGTAGTGACACAAACTAAAGCTGAGAAAGAAGATTTAAGAATTAAGTAAGAGACCAAACACGTTAGTCTTAGATGAGAGGAGATGCTGTGTACCAGCTGTTTGCTAATTCCAATTTTTAGCCCCTGGGTAGATGGGACATGATAAAGAAAACATTGTGTTCCTTCATTTGTTGTCTATCTGCATGCGGCTCTGTCCTCTCCTCTCTATGCCATTGCAGCCTGGACAATAGAGGTCCAGGATTAACTGGATTAGATCTTCAGATTAGCCGTACACCTGGATAGCATTATCAGATGTCTCCCAGAGAGAGAGAGCAGATCAGGATCTCTTGTGCTTGTTTGGATTGAGCTCATGTAACTAAAGCAGCGTTGTTAACGCTCTCCCTTTATCCCACTCCCCTCCCTGTTTGGCTCAACTCTCTCTGTTGTCGCTCCCGCTCTGCCTTTGTCTCTTGCCCTATCTGTGCATATCTATTATGCTCCCTGCCCCCCTCACATTGTGTGCTTGTGTGTGTGTGTGTGTGTGTGTGTGTGTGTGTGTGTGTGTGTGTGTAGGGAACGGTAAGGTGAGCAACTGTGCGGCCGCTGAGGGCAGCTTCACGGCCCTGACCGGCCTCCTAGAGGTGGAGCCTCTGCACTTCACCTGCGTCTCCACGAGCGACGGTACCCGGGTGGAGAGGGACGACGCCAGCATGTTCACCGGTACATAAGCCCTCTTGTATTACTTCAACTGTCTGACATGCCAACTCTTAGTACTGAGCCATTACATTAAATTAAATGAAATATTCACTCCATCATTAGAGTATTTGACTCTAAAACATTTTGGTTCTGCATGCCATTATGATCACAACCCAATTTGAAGTGTACAAAGTGCCGTACAGCACTCCAGGCCAAGGTGCCTCAATTGACAGTCTTGCTAGATTTCAAAACTGTAGCTGGATCAGTTCAGTAGACGAAGTCAAAATGAAGAGGTCACTTTGAAGCACACTGAAGGCAAGTCCATATAGTCTTCCCTCCACATGCTGTCTCGAATTGTTGATTTCATGCTGACGCCGGGTCATTTGTGTGTGTCCACCCTGCAGTGAGCACGTTCGGGGTGACCCCCACGGTGGGCGGCCTGTCGGCGGGGTCGGTCGGCGAGGCGTCGACGGCGCTGAGCTCGGCGGCCCAAGTGGCGCTGCAGTCGCTGTCCCACGCCATGGTGTCGGCCGAGCAGCAGCTCCAGGTCCTGCAGGAGAAGCAGCAGCAGCTGCTCAAGCTGCAGCAACAGGTCAGAGAAGCACACATGACTCATTTGCATGCACAAATACCACCTCGCGTGGGAATATAGGCCAATGCCTTGGTCACTCGCAAGCACACACACACACTACTCAGCATGCGCATGTTCAGTGTAGGGAACCAACAGCATATATGTGACCCTTCAAAGTGAAATCAGTCGCTTTGTGCATGACGTTATTTTGAGAAAATCCACAATAAACAAACTTCCGGGTTAAAATGTTGAATTTCACGTTTTCGCATAATTCGACAGTATACAGTCTACAGTTTCATATCGTGAATTATTTCACGGAAAAACAGAGATATGATATACTCTGATTAAATAATCATTGGTTCACACTGTTGGTTTCATACAGATACAGATCATCTTTATATTTTTGTTAGTTTGCTGTTAACAAGAGCGAACGAGTGTACTGATGCCTCCTAATTAGCGCAGCGTTCTAACGTTGTGAAGTTTGATCTCCTCTCCTGTGCTCAGCAGAAAGCCAAGCTGGAGGCCAAGCTGCACCAGACCACCTCGGCGGCGGCGGCCGCGTCCGGCGTGGGGCCCATCCACAACTCGGTGCCTTCCAACCCCTCGGGCTCGGCCTCCAGCGCGCCGGGCTTCTTCATCCACCCCTCCGACGTCATCCCGCCCACGCCAAAGACCACGCCGCTCTTCATGACGCCGCCGCTGACGCCGCCCAACGAGGCCGTGTCGGCGGCCATCAGCGTGGAGCTGGCCCAGCTCTTCCCCGGCTCCATCATGGACCCGCCCGCCGTCAACCTCGCCGCGCACAACAAGAACTCCCAGAAGGCCAAGCCGGTCAGTTTCCCGCGTGCCGGCTCCTCGTGTAGAGGCACAGAGATGGCGCTTATGAGCTTCTGTTTGTGCTGCATGTTGTGGAAATCTGTTGCAAACATTGTTACTGACCGTTATGGACAGTTTATTATTAGACCTACTAATTCCCTAGTTGGTACTTGTCTTCCTTAGACCTTACTTTTTAATAGTTTTCAGTAGTTCACAGGCTGTTTTGCAAAACTGTGTGGTACAATGAGAATCCTGCTGAAATGCACGATCTTGATCACGGTTGCGGTGAATGTGAGCGTGAGTTCACCATGTTTGTCTTTGCTTGTCTGCAGCATCCTATGGGCAGTGGGCTGGCGCTAGCCATCTCTCAGGCCTCCCACTTTCTGCAGCCTCCGCCTCACCAGTCCATCATCATAGAGCGCATGCACTCAGGTGAGGCATGCACACACGCGCGCGCGCACACACACACACACACACACACACACACACCACCAGCACAGCTTTTTTGTTTTGCCGGTGTTCACAATTTTCATTGTTCTAGCAAAGCAATGTTTATGACTGCATGGAAATCATGATTCAGAAGATGTTCATTAAAAAGTAGCTGACATTTCTCAAGTTCTATAATTGTGTTTATCTAAGGAACGGTAGCTGTTGGAGCAAGACACTGCGGTCGGCAGTATGAAGTATGGTTCTCACAATCTCGTGCTTTGTTCAGGTGCGCGGAGGTTTGTGACGCTGGACTTCGGTCGGCCAGTGCTCCTGACGGACGCACTGATCCCCACCTGCGGGGACCTGGCTTCGCTGTCCATCGACATCTGGACGCTGGGCGAGGAGGTGGATGGCCGGCGGCTGGTTGTGGCTACCGACATCAGCACACACTCCCTCATCCTTCACGACCTGCTGCCCCCGCCTGTCTGCCGCTTCATGAAGGTCAGAAGAAGATGATGATTGGTCTTTGTTGGCCATATATCTTTAGTCTGGATATTTCCATACTTTCTGGTGACTTACTGTAGTGTTTAGGGCCATTCACAGTAAGGGCAATAAATATAGCGATAACTCAAAGTGACCCCAACAATATTGCTTTTATGTCATTAATGATATGTTTTGTCATTCATATTAGCTATTATGATGCTTCTTGCCGTTATAGTTATCGCTCGTGGTGTGAACGGCCCTTCAGAATCTATTTCATTTTCCCCACATCCACATTTTAAATGAAATCACATATCAGTATAAAGTAGTGCCAGCGGTATGGGGCTAACAACCAAAGACACGGGTGGATCAGCGTGTGTCATTTGTCATAACACGCGCTTCTCCTCTTTAGATCACTGTGATTGGCCGCTACGGCAGCACCAACGCGAGGGCCAAGATCCCGCTGGGCTTCTACTACGGCCACACCTACATCCTGCCGTGGGAGAGCGAGCTGAAGCTGATGCACGACCCCCTGCGGGGCGAGAGCGAGGCGGCCAGCCAGCCCGACGTGGACCAGCACCTGGCCATGATGGTGGCCCTGCAGGAGGACATCCAGTGCAGGTCAGTCCCACGCCGCCGGAGATATCACAGGGTTCCCATGGGTCAGGGAATTCCTGGAATATCATGGAATTTCAGAAGAGGCATTTCCAGTCAGGGGAAAGTCAGGGAATTTGGTCAATTTGCATGCACAGTCAGGGAATATCAGGGAATGTTATTAACAGTAAATTATCTAATAGCCAAAACCTGCTGTGTATTCTCATTTCATGTGTGGATGCACCTTTAATGTTTTTGTTTTGCCCGAAACATTTCCCGCTCTAAACATGTGCAACATTCTAGAATGGAATCTTGGCTGGTGGTGTCACTTCAGGCAAACATGCCGGGGAAATGCTGGTGTCGAGGTCATGGAAAGTTTTATGGTCAGGGAAAAGTCAAGGAATTTCAAGTCTGACTTAGAGTGAGAACCCGGTTATCAACACTTTGGCCCAAAGCAAATCACCACCAATATTCCAATTAAATCAATTCCTCTTGTGTCACTTTAGCCACCCCAATATGTGATATCCATTATGTCAGAAATATATATTTCTTTTTCGCTTTACATGAGCTCTTTGCTTGTGACTGTCAGATTTAAATGAAATTATCAGACTTGGAGCCGATGCTTTTGCTTGTGCAAGCCTTAAGCTCACGACGCACGAGGCAACCTTTTGAGCAATGTTTGCCGTGCGATGTTCTGGAGTATTCCTGTTCGGTTACATTCCTGTTGATATTGGACATCATTTTACGTGTCAGTGGGTAACTTATGATGATCCCATCAAAAGACATGGAACTGGTTTTGTGGTTTCCCAGCAACATAAAACCGAAAGTTGCACCATGCATCGTCACCCTCGGAACTGTGAAGTCTCAAGTCTGAACTCCACTGATCTCTCCCCCCCCCCCCCCCCCTTCAGGTACAACCTGGCCTGCCACCGCCTGGAGACTCTGCTGCAGAGCATCGACCTGCCGCCGCTCAACAGCGCCAACAACGCCCAGTACTTCCTGCGCAAGCCCGACAAGGCGGTGGAGGAGGACCAGCGCGTCTTCTCGGCCTACCAGGACTGCGTGCAGCTGCAGCTGCAGCTCAACCTGGCGCACCACGCCGTGCAGCGGCTGCGCGTCTCCCTCGGCGCCGGACGCAAGACGCTGCCCGACGCCTGCGACACGCGCGAGCTCGTCCACGGCTCGTCCACCGAGCAGCTGCGCACGGTCATCCGCTACCTGCTGGACACACTCCTCAGCCTGCTGCACACCTCCAACGGTGAGCTGAACGGTCGCCGCCTCGGCCCCCTCGATTGGGACACGCCGGTGTTCTTCTAGAGGTTAAATTTAAGAGGTCATACAGTGAAAGCACACAGCCTTGTACTGTAATTTCCAGACTATTAGCCGCAGCATTGATACACTGATTTTGCAAAATGAGGTTAATACACGGGTGCCGTTAATATGGTATTGCTATGGTTGTGTTTCTTTTCACTTAACTTAACTTAACTTAACTTGTAACTTAAAACACTGTCCTGCGGCTTATACACAATGCGACTAATACACAGGAAATTGCTGTATTGCACACCTCATTTGATCAGATTCACTACTCACAAATCGGTAGGGATATCTGGCTTTCGGTTGAAGTAAAATATTTCCGTACAGAAAGTACTGAAACGTTGAACTGTTGGGATATGCATATTCTGAAGTTTAGAGAAGGTCACATTAAGTGCACCTGTAAAGGCTATAGTGGATTTTATGGAGCCGAATATCCTTGACTTTTTGTGAGTGGTGCACATTTCACGTTTTTAAAGACTGTGCGCATTGAGTCCCATTCATCTGCCATTGAAACCCATTTTGATGAAGATTCCCACTCTTCACCATGAGGGGGCAGAGGACACACTGGTTGAGTTCACTGGGTTCATGCTGCAAGTCACAGGAAATCCTGGTTTGCAATGCCCTGGGTAACATTTGAAAATGAAATGTTCTATTCTGTAGGGTAGTCATTTCTTTCTTTGGAACAGACAGCCTTGCGGATTTTGATGTGATAATTTGAAAGCCCCATGCAAGGGACACATCCATCCCTTTGAAATGGCTGCTTTCCATTTCCTATTTTCCTCTCTCTGATATAATCTCCAGCCTTATATTGGCCCGTTCCTCCTACTTGAGGTGAAGGATTTTGTCCCTAGACTTTATTACTTCACTTGTGTCGGTCACTGAGGGTGAACTGCAATTATAGGTTTGCACTATATTCAGTGATTTACACAACAGTTTACACACACTCACATACACACACACACACACACGCACACACACACACGCACACACACGCACACACACACTCACGCGCATACACAGAGAGAGAGAGAGTGATTGCTCCAGAAGTGTTGGTGCGTACAATGATGATGAGTCCTCCTGAAAGAGAATAATGCATTATCCTCCAGCAGCCACAGCTGACAGGTCCTTTATCCCAGGGCCGCTTTTGTAGTGGCACAGTGAATTATGAAGGTGTGTGTGTGTGTGTGTGTGTGTGTGGCACTGTGGCTGCACAAGTGTGTGTGTGTGTGAGTGTGTCTGTTCATCTTGTCCATTCCGTGCCCCCCGGCCCTCGGTTGGCTCCTGGCTGCTCTCCGGTGCCCCGTCACTGTTCCCCGTGACCTTATCGATGGCCCAGATATTGTGGGATTAATTAGCGCTGCCCCTACAAAGCCAGGTGGAGCGTGTAATGACTTGATTCCGTTAACCGGAGAGCACTCGCTCTTGTCTTCCTCTCGTCTTCCCTCCGCCTCCTTGTGTCCCGTGGTGCCTTCCTCTCTCATCCACTCGCTCTCTTGTCCTCCTCTTCACCACCCAGTGCTTCTTTCGTTTGTTCCCCTCCCCCATCTCTCATACCCCCCACCCCACCATAGTTTTTCTCATATTGCGCATTTGCACTTACCACAAGCTGTGTGTAACTATTTGTGTGTGTGTGTGTGTGTGTGTGTGTGTGTGTGTCTCCTTTCCCTTCCTCCTAACATTTGTTTCTCATTGCACAGGATGATGAAGTGTGTGAGAAAAGAGGGTTAATTCAGTCTGACAAATGGATGTTACACAACTTGAGCTATTCGTTGCTTTGATGTGCGATGTGATGTATGATGGCTTAATCTAACCCCCCAACCCACCCCTCCCCTTTCCTCTTCACCTCTCATAGGTCACTCGGTTCCCTCGGTTCTGCAGAGCACGTTCCACGCGCAGGCGTGCGAGGAGCTGTTCAAGCACCTGTGCATCAGCGGCACGCCCAAGATCCGCCTGCACACGGGGCTGCTGCTGGTGCAGCTGTGTGGGGGGGAGCGCTGGTGGGGCCAGTTCCTCTCCAACGTGCTGCAGGAGCTCTACAACTCCGAGCAGCTGCTCATCTTCCCCCAGGACAGGTAACACACACACACACACACACATGTGTGTTTATTATATTGATACACACACACGTACACAAACACACACATGAATTTATAAATAAATGCATCAACACACACACACTGACACACACAACACAGTGTGCTCAACTCTCTTGTACAGAAATGGTCCCTTGCCCTCAGAGCCGTTAACATACTGTACTCCCACACGAGTCGCTCCATAGCTGTCCCCTCAGCCCTGCCTCAGCCCAATGAGCCCCCCACTGACCGCAGCTCTCTGGCTCCCTCTGTCCTGCAGGGTGTTCATGCTCCTGTCCTGTATCGGCCAAAGATCTCTGAGCAACAGCGGCGTCCTGGAGGGGCTCCTCAACCTGCTGGACTCGCTGCTCTCCCCCCTGCAGCAGTCCTCGGGCCACCAGCCCCGACGCACAGAAGGTGGGACACACCTACACACACACACACACACACACACACACACACACCCCTCCTGCACATTGGGTTCAGATGGATAGAGAAGCACATTCACATGATAGGACATATGTGAAGTAACATAGGTCACACCTGATTAAAAACGTCCAGAGTGTCTTTGCACTTACCACAAGCTGTGTGTCTAACTGTGTGTGTGTGTGTTTTCTGCAACAGGTGTGCTGGATATCCCCATGATCAGCTGGGTGGTGATGCTGGTGTCCAGGCTGCTGGACTACGTGGCCAGCGTTGAGGACGAGGCCAGCGCCTCCAAGAAGCAGCTGGGAGGGAAGGACCGGGAGAGGTCATTCACAGGTCAGCACAGGCCTGGTCAGGGCTACGGAGCCGCCTTTTTTCTGCACAAGTATTCGTTTTGTGTGTTTTGACAACTAAGCTCATTACGAAGATGCTTCCAGGCTGCTTTCTTTGCCTTTCATCGGAAGATGCCAGTCTTTTTGTAAACCTCTGAATGTTAAGGACAGGATTTTAGAGGGTGTTCCAGTGCAGTAACAATGGACTTGCACTAGTAAATGCAGCAGTGCAGCCTAAACAGACCCATATTTGTTGGTCATTACAGAACCTTGGATGGTCTGACAAGCTATCTATGTATCTATTCTCATAGGAAACCAGTGGAGCTTCATCAACAACAGCCTGCAGTCCCAGAACATGAGCCGATCAACCAAAGGCAACAGCAGCTTAGACCGCCTGTACTCCCGCAAGGTCCGCAAACAGCTGGTCCACACCAAACAGGTAAATGTGTCTCATCTCCAGGATCCTCCCCACTTTGACCTACGGCCCTAAAGTTATCTTCAAGTGTCCCCAGTACTCCTTCATCGCTCGTCCCTTAGAATGAGCATGGATAATTGTGTGTGTGTGTGTGTGTGTGTCTTAACTCAGTGAATGAGGGCATCTCCTCCTGGCGTTGTGGGACACTGAAATGGATTGGGGGGGGGGGGGGGGGGGGGGGGGGTTGGTTTGGTGGACGGCCCTTGCCAGTCGGGGTTCCCGTCGTTGCTCCACATTAATCATGCCCTTTTCATTGCAGCAGTTAAATTTGTTGAAAGCCAAACAGAAAGCTTTGATGGAGCAAATCGAGAAGGAGAAGATCCAGAGCAACAAGAGCTCCTCGTACAAGCTCCTGGTCGAGCACGCCAAGCTCAAGCAAGCCACGTCTAAGGTGAGAGAGGAGCTCCTCACTAAAGCGAAGCGTTTCCTCTGACGGGCCGTTCACACCAAGAACGATAACTGTAATGATAACTATAAGCAAATATCGTTCTCGTTAATATGAATGATAATGTTCACACATAAGCTATAATGACATGAAGAACAATATCGTTGGGGATCACTTTCCGAACGATTTTGAGAACGATAAAAAGCTAACAGTCAATCAGAACCCTTAATATTTTGGCCATCACATTTATTAACACGAGGAGAGACTCGTTGGCCAGTGTGGACGCTTTTACCGTTATGGTTATAGTTATCGTTATCGTTCTTGGTGTGAAAGCTGCTTTAACCTCCACTTTTCATTTTCCCCCGTCCCCAATCTTCCTGGTTTCTATCCCGTTGATACCATTGCTGTCTTATGATCCATATCCTGTTCCTAATTGCTCCTCTCATCCAATTGTCTGACCCCTCTTTTTCTCTCCTCTCCTCCCCAAACTGCCCCCGGGTCTGCTCCTCCTGCAGCACTTTAAGGATCTGATCCGCTTGCGCCGGACGGCCGAGTGGCCGCGCTCCTCCCTGGACACGGAGGCGGCGGCGGCGGCGGCCGCCAAGGAGGCGCCCGAGGTGGAGCTGCTGCCCTTCACGCTGGCGCACGAGCGCTGCATCTCCGTGGTGCAGAAGCTGGCGCTCTTCCTGCTCTCCATGGACTTCACCTGCCACGCCGACCTGCTGCTGTTCGTCTGCAAGGCACGGGGCCAGACTCGCACTCACACACACACACACACACACACACTCACACAGTAAACCACACATACTCTCTACACACCCTCTTAGTCATTTACTCCTGATGCATTTCAGACAGGTGCACAGCAGACTGTTTGGGGGTGCAAAATGTTAATTTGCTGGCATTCTCCTAATCCTCCTTCCCCCCCCCCTTCCTCTATTCTCCAGGTGTTGGCGAGGATAGCGAACGCCACGCGGCCCACCATCCACCTGTGCGAGGTGGTGTCGGAGCAGCAGCTGGAGCGGCTGCTGCTGCTGCTGGTGGGCACGGACTTCAACCGCGGGGACATCTCCTGGGGCGGAGCCTGGGCCCAGTACTCCCTCACCTGCATGCTGCAGGACATCCTAGCAGGTACCGGATGGAAAGGCGTCTATATCTCTGTTGCACTGTAGTCTAAGGGAGACTAAAGTCTTGAGCAGAGCTTTAGTCTAGGACTAGGTTTAATCTATGTATGGGACACTGGCCGAAAATGTACTGGCCTGGCGTGGTGACTGAATTCAGGCTTGAGCTCGGCCATGTACGATGTCAAGAAAGGCTATTCTCTATATTGTCTTTGGATGTATTTGATCATTTCAGGCAAAGATAATCTATCTATATTTCTGTTGCACTGTAGTCTAACAGGGGAGCTACACTAGGCGCGTATCTGAAGCGTCTGGCGTAGCTACTTCCATTGAGTATAGTGATTATTAACTGCTGGAGCATACGCTTCAGAGAGCTTTAGTCTAGGACTAGGTTTAATCCATGTATGGGCAACGATCTGCAGCAGAAGGAATCCCTTTGCGGAAACGGGCTCTTTCTACGGCGTCCTTCTCGTCTTTATCCAGCCACCGTCTCAGAGGTGGGCTGGACTCTGCCTTCGTGTTGTGTGTGTGTGTGTAAAACGGCCCTGTTGTCCCCCCCCCGTGCAGGAGAGCTTCTGTCCCCCGTGTCCCTGGAGGGCATGGACGACGGGGCGGCCATGGGGGAGGAGGCGGGCGCGGCGGCGGCGTGTGGCGGCGCGGCGGCGGCGTGCGCGGGAGCCTCGGCCGAGCCCGAGGAGGCCCTGGCCCAGCCCTCGCCCCTCCCCCTGGTGGAGAGCATTGACGAGGCCCTGGCACCCGATATCATCGCAGGTACTCCCGGGAGCTCGTCCTCGGTTTTCCAAAGTGCGTTGGTAGGCCCGTCCGTAACCACCTTTCCTCTCACCCTCCCTTCCTCCCTTCCTCCCTCCCTCCCTCCCTCTTTTCGCCCTCCCCGTTTATACACATGCTGTTCGATAATAATGGTGCTTTTGTTTCATGTTTTTTTTCCACTGATATTAATTTATTGTTTCTTTCTCTTATAGAGCTGCATGTGTTTAATTCCTCTTTTCTTTTTAGTAATGTCATACAGCTACTAAAGTGAAATGTGTGCAGTATGAGTGGTTTTGTGTTCTGGCAACATTTTGTGATGCCACATTATGCGGACATTCAGTAACTCAAAGTCCTAATAGAAAACTGTGTCTACATGCTATGGAAGAGGAACGCTAACAGGATATTGACAGCAGTGCTGTCCAGAAATTGCCCTCTATTTGCAGGGGTTGTAGGAAGCATTACTTATGTAACACGAATGCTGTTACATCTTAAGGCTGTTTTATGCTTTTGCGTCGACTCAAAGGTGTAGCCCTGCAGAGCCCTGTGCGTTGCCATATACCCCCCCAAGCTCTACACTGTAGGCTGACGTGCACCTCCAAAACATTTTAACCTTGTGTAAAGGCTAAGCTGACCGCAAGGACTGTGGCCCACTTGCCCTGTGTGTTGATAGTCGGCTTCTAACAGCCTACTGTGGGGAGTAGCAGCATGCTAGTTGTAGTGACAAGCTTTGCTAGCAAACTCGGACATATTTTGGTTACAAGGATGGGGTTATGTGTACTTTACCATTTGTAAAGTGTGTATGTCAGTAACGCAAATAACCTCAGATTTATGTTCTGGTTACAATAATTTCGTTGTCGGAATGTACTGTGTCAATTTCTCAATAATTTTTCACAAAAGTTGAGCAAGAAAATAAGATTAACACAAGAGCAGAACTTTGAAAGGTTCACGGCAGCGTTGAGGCAACTGGTCGTTGACCAGTCATTGCGACGCAGCAGCTTAAAACAGCCTTTAGCCTAAACTCAATGTTAGGTTAATCATAGTATTCATTAGAACAACAGTTTTATTTCTTCATTTCATTCAGCAAATCATTTTATGGATGAATTCGTGAACTTGTATGCAAAGGTCCTTGTTAGAGATCCTCTTCCCGTGGTTGTGGACTTGATATTTGATATTTCGGCCTTAAAATTGCCTAGTGACTTCCTAAAGAGTGCCCCTGTGAGCTTGCTGCTTTTAGTGTGCTTGCTTGGCAATATTAAAGCTGTTTTCATTGTCCAAAGGTGCTCCACCTCTGTCATCTTTGGAAAAAGATAAAGACATAGACTTTGACTTGCTACAAGACCTCAT
Source organism: Sardina pilchardus (assembly GCF_963854185.1). Taxonomy (NCBI): domain Eukaryota; kingdom Metazoa; phylum Chordata; class Actinopteri; order Clupeiformes; family Clupeidae; genus Sardina; species Sardina pilchardus. Next base: position 18,539,590 of record NC_085011.1, read on the forward strand.
GGATGTTGATATTGATCCTTTAGATATTGATTTGGAAAAAGACCCCCTCGCCGCCAAAGTTTTTAAGGTAAGACTTCACTTTGTTTTTTCCCCCACAACTGTTCAGGACACACACAACACTAACATACTTATTGTTGGTTAGATTCATAGTTAACTGTCAATCCAAATTTGGTAGAAACGTTTTGATTTTCACATTAAAAAAAAAAAGAAAATAGATAAATAATCTCCCCTATGCACTCCCTCCATCACTGCTGTACCCCGCTCCTCCCGGTAATAGAGGGCCTTACCATTGTTTTGTTGTCTTTTTGTTTTCTGTTTCCATCCTCTCCTTCACAGCCAATTGGCAGCACCTGGTATGACTACTGGGGCGCTGACTATGGCACCTATAACTATAACGCCTATGTAGGGGGCGCAGGGATACCTGTGTCCAAGCCTCCGGCTCCCGCTGAGAAGCCCGGGGCCCAAAGCCTGTCCGTGTCTGTCTCACAAGGTAAGGCATCACACATAGCCCTAGTCCCTTTTGGATGCCCTGTAGATCCATATTTCAGTAGACTTGGGTCTCTGTGACCCGGACTACTCTGATGGTGAAATGATCTGAATTTTGAGGTAGAACCAAGGGCCATTCACACTAAGAACGTTAACTATAACGATAACTATAAAAAATATCGATCTCGTTAATATGAATGACGACGTTCACACATAAACTATAACGATAGCATGAAGAACGATATTGTTGCGGGTCACTTTCAGAGTGATTTTGGGAATGATAAAAAGCTAACAGCCGATCATAACCCATCACATTCATTAACACAAGGAGAGACTATCCTTATTGTTAGTCAGTGTGGACGCGTTTATTGTTATGGTTATCGTTATCGTTATAGTTATCTTTCTTGGTGTCAACGACCCTTTACAGTTGCATTTAGAATACTGTGATGTCCAGGTAGTTCATTGAACTGTGTGTTCCAGATGTGATCACCATATGAGCTGCACCAAATGAGTGTGACTGTGTTGAGCATGTCTATGATGGTGCTGCTGTTCCTCATGCTGTGGCCTTGTGTGCTCTGCAGCTCTAGATGCGCGTCTAGAGGTGGGACTGGAGCAGCAGGCGGAGCTCATGCTGAAGATGATGGCCACTCTGGAGGCCGACTCCATCCTGCAGGCCCTCACCTCCACCTCCCCTGCCGGTACCCTGCTCACTCGCCCGTACACACACACTCTCACAAAAAAAACACACACGCACACACACTCACTCACAAGGAGGCTACACCGGACGTGTAACTGAAGCCGCTCTGTGTAAAAATTGTTTTGGATGAAGGGTTTTTTTCCCAAACCTACGCACCACCATCATGTCTGGAGTAGCCAGTTCCATTGATCATAGAGGAAGCTAATTGTTGTAGCAGATGCAACGTGAACAGAACGCTTCAGTTACGTGCGTGGTGTAGCCACTCTGTCACACTGACAAACACAACCACTTATTAACATATCCATCCATCCTACTGTATTTAACCTTCCTTCTGTACACTCGATTTAGTAAACATTTAACGTCTTTCAGACTCTGTTAACCGTTCCCTTTCTTTGGCGTGTCCACCTCTCCTGCAGTGGTCCAGTCCTCGAATGGGACGGACGACTCGTTGCTGCGGGGGCTGCACAGCTCCCCACCTGGCAGCAGTCTCATGGTGCAGCCTTCCTCCATCCCCATGCTGAGTGCCTGCTTCAACAAGCTCTTCTCCATGCTGCAGGTGCACCATGTCCAGGTAGGCGGAGTCGAGAGAACCAGTGAAGGACTGTAGTTGGACTGGCCCGCTGGTGAAGATTTAAAGCTGCACAGTGTTCCATCTAACAAAGATAATGACTGTCTGTTTGCCTGTCTGTCTTGCTGTCCCCCCTCTCTTTCCCTCTTTCTCTCTCTCTCTCTCTCTCTCTCTCTCTCTCTCTCTCTCTCTCTCCTCTCTCCTCTCTCCTTCCCCCTCCCCATCTCCCTTCTCTCCCTCTCTTTCTCGCTATCCCTCCCTCTCTTTTTCTCTGTCCTTCTTTGTCTCTTCACTCTCTCGCCCCTCCCAAGCTGGAGTCTCTGCTGCAGCTCTGGCTGACCCTGAGCCTAAACTCGTGTCCGGGCGCCGCGGACGACACCGGCTCCGACATCTTCCTGTTCAACGCCAGCCGGGTGCCCACCATTCCCCTCAACCAAGGTCAGAGTCCCGCTCCGTGCCCGGCACCGCCCGGCCCGGCCATCTGCCGCCGCGGCTGGACACGGGCGCAAAGCCGACCCGTCCCCTCCACTCTTAAACAGCCGCTAATTACCCTCCTCCCGTTCTGTGTCGTCCCACCTCCATTAGCCTACTGATTTCTAAAGCTTTAATCTTCTGCTCTCTTGCAGAGTCGGAGCGCGGTATGTTTTACCCTTAGAGTGTCCATATGTCTTTGGCTTTTACAGACACCGTTTTATCACTCGGAATGTAGTTTGTGTATACTCACCGTGTGTGCTGATACACATTTGGCATCCTATTGAGTGTGCTCCTCCAAGTATGCGCTGTGTGTGTATGCTGTTTCACCATGAATGTGTCCTGCTTGTGTGTATTTGCAGTGCGTGATGCACAAACATCACTGTGAATGTGCTACAGTATGTGTGATGTATTGACTGTGTGTCTGTGTTTGGATCCTCTTCGCCAGCCTCCATTAGTAGTTTCCTCACAGTGCTAGCCTGGTATCCCAACACCTCCCTGAGGACCTGGTGTCTGGTGCTGCACAGCCTCACGCTCATGACCAACATGCCCTCCAGTGGTGAGTCCCAGCACCAACGCCATCAAAGATCCGCTTTAACCCTCTCTGACGCCATGCTTGTGAAGTGAACCTATGAAATTCACCTGCAAAAAGCACCCACAAACTGCCATCTTTACCTACATTATATAAAGAGATCTGGAGATGGCAGCTTTTGATCCTTTTTCTAGGCGAACTTCAGAGGTCTATGCTGTATGGAATAGAAGGGAAAATGAGATTCAAATAACTTTTTTGAAGATGAAATTGATGTTTTTTAAGTGTAAATGTCTAGAGTGCAAACTGTAGACTCTAGATTAGGTTACGTGATTCGTTTATGACCGAGTGTAGAAACGGATGCTTAAATGAACGGGAGAGCAAGTGAAGGAGTGAAACACTATGTGATTTGTGCTCCCCCCCCCCCCGACAGCCTCCAGCAGTGGGATGGGCGGCCACGATAGCACGGCCCAGCAGATGGTGTCGGAGCTCACGCTCGTCCCCGTCCTCGTGCGCTTCCTGTCGGGGAGCAACCCTCACGGCACCAGCCAGCACAGCTCCCAGGTACCGCAGCCTCAGCCTGTTGTTTTCTCAGCGTGATCAACTGAATTATTTACTAGAACATTCTGTGAAAAGTACAATTACGTGCCAGAGTCCATCAGCAGTTCTGTGGAAGATGCCTGCTGGGTATGAGTTGAGTTTAATTATGAATATCATTTGTTCCTGCACTGATTGACAGGTGGGGCCCACTGCTACCCAAGCTATGCAAGAGTTCCTGACCAGGCTCCAAGTGCACCTTTCCTCCACGTGTCCCCAAATGTTCAGCGAGTTCCTGCTTGAGCTGATGCACATTCTATCTATGGAGAGGTGTGTATGTGTGCAGGGCCTCTGACTGAATTTCTGCTAATGTTATTGACACATGTCTGCATTTTTGTAGGAATGGATTAATGTGAAATGACACCAGCCCCCATCTGTGATCCACTTTGAGATAGATAGATAGATGGATAGAGAGATAGATAGATATTTTATTGATCCCCTAGGGGAAATTCAAGAGAAATTCAAAGAACAGTGCTGTAGATCTTTCGTACCAGTTCTTCCCATGTTGAGTCAAGTCAAGTCTATATAGCACATTTCATGCAACAGGTTTGACCCAAAATGCATACAAATGATTCTACAAGATAATAACAAAATAACACATAATACAATACAAAATTGCAAAAAGCCTGCATAAGGGGGAAAAAACAAAGAGTACATGATATATTAATAAAGCAGTGGTACTGTAATAGTAAAAAACAATTATATTAAACATAAAAATGTCCCGCTGAGCGCTTTGTTGTTCTGTTTGGTTCCCTCTCGGTCTGCAGGGGACCCTTCCTGTCTGGCCAGGGTCCGCTGGACGCCCAGGTCAAGCTCCTGGAGTTCACCCTGGAGCAGAGCTTTGAGTCGGTGTCCGTGGGCACCATCATGGCCGTCATCGAGTCCATCACCTTCCTGGTGCACCACTACATCACCTGCTCCGACAAGGTGGTGTCGCGCAGCGGCTCGGACAGCTCGGTGGGCGCGCGCGCCTGCTTCGGCGGCCTCTTCGCCAACATCATCCGGCCCGGCGACGCCAAGGCCGTGTGCGGCGAGACCACGCGCGACCAGCTCATGTTCAACCTGCTCAAGCTGGTCAACACGCTGGTCAAGCTGCCGCTCACCGCCGACGGCAAGTTCAGCGGCCGCGCGCAGCCCGCGGGCAACGGCTCCAGCGACAGCGTCTCGGACGAGGAGAAGGTGTGCGGCAGCAAGGAGGGCGCCGGCCCGGGCGGAGCCGCCCCACACCAGGGCCCCGCCGTCGGGGTGGCAGACCTGGTCCTGGGCAACCAGCAGGTCATGAGCCAGATCCTCTCGGCTCTGGGCCAGTGCAACAGCAGCGCTATGGCCATGATTATAGGTATGCAGGTCTGAGAGTGTGTCTTTGTGTGTGTGTGTGTGTGTGTTGAGTGGTATTTGCTTTTGGTTTTATGGGACTTAAGTTTTCTGTCTATGTATTTTGAGAGAGAGCGAAAGATTAATTAAGGTGCAGATTAGTCATTAATTACAGCTTCTATCGGAGAATAAATGGGTTTAATTTTGTGGATACAAAACCAAATCAGAGGGGGGGAAAAAAACCCAACAGTTCCATAATGAATCACTCCACCGTGACTGCTGAAGACATTTCTAGTTTGTTTTGCCACCACACACTGTGTAAACAGTTCATTATGGATCTGTAGCTTCAATTGGCAAGATTCATAAAGATTTGTTAGTCTCTACTCTCTGCCTCTGTTGTTGTTGAACAAGTCTCTTTTTTTTTCTCTCTCCCTCTCTCTCTCTCTCATATTCTCTCACTTCCTCTTATCCACAGGAGCGAGTGGCCTCCACCTGACCAAGCACGAGAACTTCCACGGCGGTCTGGACGCCATCTCCGTGGGCGACGGCCTCTTCACCATCCTCACCACCCTGAGCAAGCGGGCCACCTCCGTGCAGGTCATGCTGCAGCCCATCCTCACCTACATGGCCTGCGGCTACATGGGCCGACAGGTGAGTTCACCACCCCTCGTTCACACTACCAGCTCCTCATCTTTACTACATTTGGTCTGAGTGAGATCGTAAAGCCCTTGATAAAAAATGGATGATGCTGTAGAGATGAAGGGTATATTATAGTGGCGCACTGTTGATCTAGTCAGATGTTCTCACGTGCGAGCAAAGCATTTTATGTCATGTAGTCAGTAGAATGGCACACACCAATCAAAGAGACCTTACTGTGACTGTTTGTTCTAGAGATGCACCGTTTGCAATTTTTTGGCCGATTCCGATTTCCGATTCTTCATAGAATTTGACCTGCCGATACCGATTTTAGCCGATTCCGATTTGCATCTTCTAACCACTTTACAGCACACAAAAAGAGTTATTTTCTTTCCTTTCTTTAATACAACATGTTAATATAGAAATGTAATCAACTTATCAATGGCTGGTAAAAAAAATGTGAATAGACAGATTCTTCTTCAAGTCTTCTTCAGCTGCAGTAGGCCTATTCCCAGTGTGGGACATTCATTTCACACACTACTAATAGAAATGCACTGTAAGACTAGGCCTACTATTTTTTTCTTCTCACATACAATATCCAACTGTAAATATCTTCAGAATACTGATAAGTGTATAACTGGAAAGTTTGGTGTATAGGTGCTACATAGGCTGAGATGTTGGAAAATTACAAAAAACTAATTTTGAGATAACAGCCTTGAAACAGCCAGCCAATGGCATGCATACTCAGTCTACTACACTCTTTGAACTTTCGCGATTGCTTGCGGATACAAAGGAAGTGTCCATATTTGGATGGCATAACGTCATGCAGGAGAAACACAGCTTTCCAACGACACCACACATGATATGTTTTGTATCACGGTCGCGGTAGTGTATGACATGTTAGAATGCTTACTTTTGGCGAATTTAGAAGAAATATACAGGCGTGAGTAGACAAAAGGTAATGAAATAAACCTCTAAATGTGTAAATCGGACTTTGTTGTTGTATTATTGTGAAAGAATACATGCTAAGGTGGCAAACCGAAGCAAAACAATGTTTATTCCTGCCGTGGCTATGTTGCTGCTTGTTGACAGCGCTTGTGGTTCAGCTGTGAGCACGCAATTAGCGGCAAGGACGGGGCGGTGATGTGCGCTGTTTACGTAACCTGAAGTGACAGCTTAGTAAATTCCATGCAATATGGCGAAGCACAGCGTTCGCTGCATAGAAAAACTCAGCGTTAGCGCTTTATCCAGCCCTGAGTGTTAGCCTTTGCTAGCTTCATCAAACTTTGCTAACTCAGCTGTGTGATGTTGTTACAAGTAGGTGCGAGTGCATTTGACCGGCATAAAATCGGCATGTCTCAGACTGACCGGCCGGTCGCCGGTCGTGGCCGATCACGTGAAAATCGGCCGATTCCGATCGGCGGCCGATCGATCGGTGCATCTCTAGTTTGTTCACAATATTTGACACTCTTCTGTTTTCTCATCTCCTCTGCAGGGCTCTCTGTCCACTTGCCAGCTGTCTGAGCCTCTGCTTTGGTTCATCCTGAGGGTGTTGGACACCAGCGAAGCACTCAAGGCCTTCCATGACATGGGTGTGTATGCACAAATTAGGGCTGCTCGATTATGGTAAAGATCATTATCACGATTATTTTGTTCAATATTGAGATCACGATTATTAATCGTGATTACTCAGTGATTTTGGACTACCATCCATGTTAGAAATTTGCATTTCTTAACACTTAATTTAATTTTGAATGTAACACAACAGGAAACAATACACGTAAAAAGATAATGCACACGACAACCGAAGTCAAAAGGAGAGCTATGTTGTGAAACTTAATGTAGCAAAATAATCATTATTTTGATTATGTTATTTTCATAATTGTTGGAAGCCATAATCACGATAAATCGATTTATTCGATGAATTGCACAACCCTAGCACAAATATCCTCCCGACACAGCGCCAGCGTTTGCCTGTGCGTTGGCCGCCCTAAACGCTCTGCTCCGGTCTCTCACAGGTGGAGTGCAGCTCATCTGCAACAACATGGTGACGAGCACGCGGGCCATCGTCAACACGGCGCGCAGCATGGTCTCCACCATCATGAAGTTCCTGGACTCCGGCCCCGGCAAGACGGCCGACGGCAGCCTCAAGGCCCGCGTCCTGGCCTCCGAGCCGGACAACGCGGAGGGCCTGCACAACTTTGCTCCGCTTGGTACGGACACACTCAAAGAATTTGGATTGATATGTTTGCGTCCACCCTCACACAAGAGAGTTTGTGTACATATTTAGTGTTTGCACAGACATTTTAATTCACAGGTAGAGCACGCATGTACACAATGATTCACACACACGCTTATTTTTTTGCATACGCACATTTTTACAATATGAAAATCTTTATATGGATAGTTTCAGATTATACCACTATATGAAAACAATTCAAATCTAAAACTCTGGTTGTCCCTCCACAGGCACCATAACCTCCAGCAGCCCCACTGCCCAGCCGGCTGAGGTGCTACTCCAGGCCACGCCCCCTCACCGCCGGGCGCGCTCAGCGGCCTGGTCCTACATCTTCCTGCCGGAGGAGGCCTGGTGTGACCTCACCATCCACCTGCCGGCCGCCGTGCTGCTCAAAGAGGTCCACATCCAGCCGCACCTAGCCTCGCTAGCCAGTGAGTCTTACACACACACACACACACACACACACACCTCCACCTCCAGTGTGCTTGTGCTCTTCAGATCCGTGTACATTGTTACTCACAGGAAGGCTGCACGGTGCACGCAGCTGAAGCGTTCGGTTTACGTTGCGTCCGACGCAGCAATTTGCTTTCGCTGTAATCAATGGAGCTGGCTACACCAGACGTGATGGCGGCGCGTACGTTCTTCTAACGCTATTTTTACGCTACGTGAACGGAGCACTTCAGATGCACACGCTGGGTAGCCTCCCTCTTCCGCTCCCTTTGCACTCACGCAAATCATGCGCAGTCGATTAATATATTCGCTTGATGTCTCACGCACACACACGTATGTGGATGTGCATGTTGAGTGTTTTGGCCACAGTCTGTTTGTGCCATAAATCTATAAAGGCATTCTGAAGTGCACAGACAATTAACAGTGTCACAGACTCAGCGGTTAAACAGTAAGTACGGTCCTGTATGTGCAACGCATGACTTGACTAATGGTGCGATTAGTATTAAGTGTGCACTTAAGTGCATCGCCTGAACGCCTGAGGCAAACCATTAACAGAACAGACACACTAATGTTTCTCCAGCTAATTGCCGTGACACTGAACCTGCGAGTTCAGACACGCATAGTGCATAGTGTGCTGCTTTAACGAAGTTGCGAAACGCAGCCTAATGTGTAAATATTCTGCAATATTTGGATGTCAATTTAGCCTGGATAGCGCCACCACTTCTCAACGAGACGTGCAGCGTGAATCAAATTGCGCACAAGGCAGCATGGGAACACCCAAGCAAGCGTAAAATAAGAAATTCTAGAATCATCCCAGTCAGTAAGTCCATTTTTTTTTAAAAGCATGCTCGTCTGCCTCTCTCTCTCTCTCTCTCTCTCTCTGCCCAGCCTGCCCGTCGTCGGTGTCTGTGGAGATCAGCGCGGACGGCGTCAACATGCTGCCGCTGTCCACGCCGGTCATCACCAGCGGCCTGACCTACATCAAGATCCAGCTGGTGAAGGCGGAGGTGGCGTCGGCCGTGTGCCTGCGGCTGCACCGGCCGCGCGACGCCAGCACCCTCGGCCTGTCCCAGATCAAGCTGCTCGGACTCACCGCCTTCGGCAACACCTCCTCCGCAACGGTCAACAATCCCTTCCTGCCCTCCGAGGACCAGGTGTCCAAGACCAGGTACTGGTACCCTTCACACAAGACACGCCAAGCAGACAGTGTGAAACGAGGCTAGACTAAATTAGATGATGATCCCGTCATTGCTGTTTGCATATTTGCATTGTTACTACCTCACAGAGCGAAACGGAGTGTATTGCTTCACTCATTACTTAGTGTTTTCACTGTGCATCAAGTATTTGTAAGAGGAAAATTGCTTTGTTCAATACAACATTGTGTTTTTTTATTGTCTGTCTCTTTATGTGTGTCACTTTTGCCCCTTATCTGTCTTTTGCCTCTAACTGCTATCTCTCACCCTTAAAACTAAAACTCTGTGTCATTTAACAACTCTCTCGGCGCTCTCTCCCCCCCAGTATTGGCTGGCTGCGTCTGCTGCACCACTGCCTGACGCACGTGAGTGACCTGGAGGCCCTGATGGCCAGCGCGGCCGCGCCCACCGCCAACCTGCTGCAGACGTGCGCCGCGCTGCTCATGTCGCCCTACTGCGGCATGCACTCGCCCAACATCGAGGCCGTGCTGGTCAAGATCGGCCTGCAGTCCACCACCATCGGCCTCAAGCTCATCGACATCCTGCTGCGCAACTGCGCCGCCTCCGGCACGGACCCCAACAGTGAGCACCTGCACACCTGCACAGTGCACACCTGCACCTACAAGAGCACACACGTGTGCAATGCACAATTACCCAGAAGCGGACATCCCGGGTTCAGAAAGTAGAAGTCCTGCCATGTATTTGACCCAACCATTTAGTAAACCAGCTCGTCCTAATTAGCAGCCAGCTAATCAGATAATAGATAATAGATATCCCCTGTGTTAAGTGCACAGGTAGAAAGAAAACATGGCTTGTCCCTCCAGGGCTTTTACTTTTGGGAACCAGGATGTCCGCCTCTACAATTACCAGCGGAAACATAGATGCACCCATAGTCTATGAACATAATAGCCTCAAGCCCTTTGTCAAGGCTAATTGGATCTCACAGGTGTTAATGGCTGGGGCGGCAAACCCAGAGAATGAGAAAATGTTTGCGTCCCCGCTATCGATTAGCGATTAAACTCCAGAAGCCTTAATTGCCCCGACAATGGGGAAGGGGGCTAATGATAGACAGACATGCGCACGCCCGTAGCTGTATCACTGCGGTAATTAACCAGCGATGCGTGATTATGAATAAATAAATGATAGTTCCCTTACAGACCGCTGCAACCATAATGCCACAAAGGACATTTAAAAAGCCAAGCACTAAACCGGTGTGGACTCATATATGCATCACTCTAGCGGGTCTCCTGTTCTCTCTCGCTCTTCTGAGTCACTGTCCATAACCTGCGTGGTGTAAGCGCCCAAACGCTGCTCTTTATTGGCTCTTAGTCAATGACTCATGAAATCTGTTGCTCTGAAGCAATTACCAGGGCTAATTTGCCCTCTTCAGAGCATCTGTCTGAGGCCTAATAAGCTGCTCAAATGAACGTGTTCATGTGTAATATGTGGCACTGCGTATGGAGCACTGGGCATCATTACACACTACACTTGCCATGTGTTGTTTTTTTCTCCCCTTTTTCCGGAGAGCCTCGGCGTCAGGCCGCTGGGTTCGTGCCGAGTGTCTTGAGTCCTTTGTTATTTCCGAGTGTAATTGTGCTGTGCTGTCCTGTCTCTCTTGCCACAGATCTGAACAGCCCCCTGCTCTTCGGGAGGCTCAACGGCCTCTCGTCCGACTCCACCATCGACATCCTCTACCAGCTGGGCACCACCCAGGACCCTGGCACCAAAGACAGGTTTGGGCCTCCACATTTCACTAGCAATGCTTCGCATTACTCGCTCTTTGTTGTCAATGTTTGGATAAACATCTGATTTGAGAAAAGGGACTTTTCTAATGAGTTTGCCATTAGAACTGTCTTGTCTGACCAGTAACTAACTATTCACATGCAACAGTTATTTAACAAACACATAAGAATATGAGGTAAGTTCAGAAAGAAGCGCAACACAGTTACGTTTGAAGGCAACAGCAGCCTAAGCTTATAGCATTGCACGAAAGGTAGAATAAGGACAAAAGCCAATCATGTACAAACCCAAACATTTGTATTCATTGGCTCAGTGTGTCTGAGAAAAGCCATCAGCGGAGATGCTCCCAGACAGCCCCTGAACTCTTCAATTTATGGCGTATTTGGGATGCAGGTTTTTGCGGTTATGAGTTTTTTTCGCTCCTGATGGTTGTATCTTAGCTCATCTCATCAAGCACGGCTCACTTCTGGGAATAGCATCCCCCCCGTCAGCCAGTTGTGTGGAATGAAATGGGCTGAGACAGGCTTTCAGTCAGATGAAATCAGCTGAGAGAGACACACGAGGGGTACACCAGGTGACGTGACGTATCCCTCGGAAGCTCCCAAAGCCCAACTTTTAATTGTAATCAGTAATTGAGTCAACATGGACCAGCTCAAAAACATACTGTTCATTTGGGATATGCTCTGTGAGTCTGTGATTTGTAAGCTTTACATTTCATGGAATTACAAGCTGTAATCAGCACTAGAAGGCACTGCTATATCAACTATCAGCCGCACAAACGTCAAGCAAAACGTCCTCAAAACAACCTTGCTGTGATTCAGAAGCCCAGTGTGATCGCTGACGTGCCTGGGCTTGTTTTCTTCTCCGTCTGCAGGGTCCAGGCGTTGCTGCAGTGGGTGCACGACTCGGCCCGCGTGGCGGCCATGAAGAGGAGCGCGCCGCTGGGCTACATGGGCCCGAGCGCCTCCTCGCCCCGCGAGTACGGCCTGCTCATGCCCTCGCCCTCACACCTCCACTGCGTGGCGGCCATCTTGTGGCACAGCTACGAGCTGCCAGTGGACTACGACCTGCCCGCGCTGCTCAACCGCGAGCTCTTTGAGTGAGTAGAGCCGCACGCCGCACACACACACACACACACACACACACACACACACACACACACACACACACACACACACACACACACACACACACACACACTCGTGTCCTTTCACTCATGCCCACAACACCAGGTGCATCTGAAACACTGGAAATGTCCTGGACAAGTCCTCTTTCCATCCATTCAACAAGGGAAGGTTTCATATGCTCTAGTAAAAAAGTATACTCTCTCAAAATGTAAAAAAAAAAACTCTGATCAGCTAACTACCTGAAAACACCAGCAATTGTTTTTTTTTTTCAATTGATGTCCTGAGCCTTTGATCTCTGTCTGGGCAGGGTAATGGACTTTTCCATGATGTTCACATTTTTTGAGATGCACCTGAGATACATATAGACATGTGCAAACATTTAGGCTGAGATATGGTTAGCCTCTCATTCATGAATCCATTAGCCATTGGGGTAAAAATAGCAACATACAGGCACACAATCATGCTCTGGCTGTCTCACACACACACACACACACACACACACACACACACACACACACACACACACACACACACACACACACACACACACACACACATTCAGTCTTTCATTCAGAGGCCCTTACATGCACACAAGTGCTAATGCACATTCATCTCTTGATCTACACATCCACACACGTGCTCTTAGGCACTCACACACACTTGCCATAATACAGGTTTTCCCCTCTCTTTTGAATGGAGTAGTGACGCGTCGTTATTCATGCGCAAGACACTCTTTGTTCTCCTTTTGCGCCGCCTTTAAAAGCGTCAGGGAAGAGTGTTAAAGTGTTGGTCCCTGTGCTGCTCTTCAAAACACACTAATAGTAAGCTTAGAGGCAACCTCATTCAATTTGCGTTTCTTCACAAGCAGGTCAAAATTGTGTGTTTACATTCCCCCGTGGCAAGCCTTTTAGTATATATAATGCCACCTGCCCTGTGTGTGTGTGTACACACGTGTGTGTTTCTGGTCATGTGGAGACCACTCTCCCTCTCCAAATCTGTTCCCTGTTGTGGTTTATTCATGTAAGAGTGCATGCTTTATTTGTCTGACATGAATACTTCATTCCCCCAGAACAGAATAAAGTACTCCGCTCCAAAATGGTTTCCCTTTAAAAGCAGTTGCACCCGTGCACTCTGTGTCCCCCTGCAAGTGCGCACACATGCACAGGAATCTGTTCACTTTACCTGGTCATGCTTTTGGGACTGGGGGAATCGGGACACAGGTTTTAATGGGTGTGCGAAGGGAGATTCAGAATGTTAGGGCTGCGTGTTGGAGTTTGGAGTGTATTTTTAGCTCATGGAAGCTGTGGTATTCTGTGACAACAAAATGGGACTTCCATGTCATTTTTATGTTTATACTTCTTATCAAATGGTTTTGTCCAAAGTGACTTACATTGACATCAGTAGAATTAACAATTCAAAATAAAGCCTATATACAAAATAAAGTTTTAGTCGACTAAATAAGCACAAAATTCTGACAATAACCATAAACATATACTATTACCACAACTCTGTAAGAATGAATTACTACAAGCTAGCTACAAGGTAAACCGTGTTTGTGATGTTGCAGTCATATAATCTCTCGTTCTGCTCCTCTTCTCCTCCTCTTCTCCTCTTCTCCTCCTCCTTCACCCCCTCGTGTGTGCAGGCTGTTGTATAACTGGTCCATGTCGCTGGCCTGCAACATGGTCCTGAAGAAGGCGGTGGACAGCCTGCTGTGCTCCATGTGCCACATCCACCCCAGCTACTTCTCCCTGCTCATGTCCTGGATGGGCATTGTGCCCACGCCGGCCGCCCAGTCCCAGTCGCAGTCGCGCCACCGCCTCTCGCTCACCGACGACGGCAAGAAGCAGCACGACGCGGCGGCCGCCGCCACCAGCTCGGCGTCCGGCGGCGGGGGCCTGACGGACGACTCCAAGCACGCCCGCTCGCCGCCCGCCCTGTCCGAGTCGCAGCTGGCCACGCTGGCGGCCGCGTCGCAGTCGCCCGGCGCCATCCAGCAGCTGCTGGACTCGGGGCTGCCCTCGCTCCTGGTGCGCAGCCTGGCCGGCCTCTGCTGCCACCTGCTGGCCAGCGCCGACCTCCCCTTGCCCGGCTCCGCCTCGTCCGCCGCCGCGGCCTCCGCGGCCTCCGCCTCGTCATCGTCTTCGCCGTCCGAGCGACGGCATCAGCATCACCACCACCACAGCTATCACAACCTCCCCTCCACCTCCTCTTCGTCATCCTCCTCCTCCTCATCGCCGCCGCCGGTGAGCCGCGCCACGCTCTCCCCGGAGCTGGCGGCGCCCGTGCTGCGCTTCCTGACGGAAGTGGGCAACAGCCACGCCATGAAGGACTGGCTCGGCGGCCCGGAGGTCAACCCGCTGTGGACGGCGCTGCTCTTCCTGCTGTGCCACTCCAGTGCCAGCGCCGGGAGCAGCACCACCCCCTGCAACGTCAACAACAGCAGCAGCAGCAGCAACGGGCAGGCAGCATGTGGGGCATCGGCATCTGCGGCCGGCGGGTCCACAGCCGGCCCCTCTTCATCGCTCTCGTCCCCCTCTTCCTCGGCCGGCCCCTCTCTCCCCCCTCCCTCCTCCCCGGTGCAGGCGTCCGGCTCGCGCTACTCTCTGGGCACGGGCGGCCGGGCAGGCGGGCTCACCACGCAGCAGCGCACCAGCATCGAGAACGCCACCGTGGCCTTCTTCCTGCAGTGCATCTCCTGCCACCCCAACAACCAGCGCCTCATGGCACAGGTAGGGCCCCAAGCACCAGCGCTCCTGCACTCAAGTGCGTCTGTATAGAAGACGTCTGTTCTTCTGTGTGGTGGTGTGTGGGAGACAGAGAGACGAGGAGAAAGTGTTAGCCTTATTGTTGAAGTTACCATGTCCAAACAACGAGCCTTAAGCTGATGATGCATGGGCCCACTTTTTGGCCAGTGTTGCTGGACAATGTTCCTCGTTATTGTAGTTCTGGCATGTTTCCGTTGATATTGGGCAACAGTTTCTTTTCTGGAGACCTTTTAAGGATCTGTAGGCAAATAGTCATGGTCATCCAAGCAGAATAATTTGGAACTGTTTTTTTGTGGTTGCCCTGCAACATACAGTAGCTCAAAAAGTCGCCTCATGTATCATTAGTTTGACTGTACAGCTGGATGATGCATCAAAGAGTCCAGTAGTGTACCATTCAAATGTTAAGCTGATTTGAATGTATTGTGGTGTGACCTATGACTCTGTGTGTGTGTGTGTGTGTGTGTGTTCGGCGTGCAGGTCCTGTGTGAGCTGTTCCAGTCGGCCCCTCAGCGCGGGAACGTGCCCATCTCTGGCAACATCTCGGGCTTCATCCGCAGGCTCTTCCTGCAGCTCATGCTGGAGGACGAGAAGGTCACCGTCTTCCTGCAGTCGCCCTGTCCGGTGAGGCACCAGACACACACACACACACACACCCTACCCTACACGCCCCCCCAAAATCTCAACATTCGAACTCCGTTCTGGTGTGTCGATTAGAAACAAATCTGCCCAAGAACCATGTCTTCAACATTCGGCCGTGTCAGTGTAACTTTAATTAGACTTAATTGTATTCGACCTGACACATGCACTGTATGCCACTCATGATATGAAAATAGCTGACCTGTAGTTCTAGTTCTCTCCTTTGGTCTGGGCTCTGTAGTATTCCCAGGTGGCCACAAGGGGCCAGACACGTATTGTGAACGTTCAGAGACTAATGCCACTGAAGTGGTTGCTCAGAAGATGGGTTTCCATCTCCATGTTAAACTCCTGCTCTCCCATTCAGACTGATGTCTTATGAATGAAGCTGCTCCATTAATGTGTCTGTGATGTGTCTGGACCAGACGCTAGCCGTATGTTAGCCTGGCATCCGCGCCCTCCGTGCCACCCTTTGCCCGTTCCTGAGATGCATGGTGACAGCACGAATGGGTACGGGTCACCGGTCGGCCAGAGGGCCAGAGAGTGATCGCTCTGCCCAGGCATGCCAGGGGGAACTGTGCCAGCGGGCAAATCGGCGGGCATCATCGCTCACTTCATTTCATCGATTACAAGCGGCCTGCGCAGTTTAGCAGGGCACTCCAGCCGGAGGCCTGCCGTGCCAGAGCGCCGCTCGGCTTCATTATCAGAGGTGGGCGCTGTGGTGATGAATCGATGTGAATCTTTACCTCCTGAAGGGACGACACTCTGAAGCAGTGTGTGTCCAAACGGCTCACTTGACCCTCATAGCCACGTGGCACCACTGCTGTCCCACATGTGTCTAGTTTGATCTTCCCGTCATATTTGAACCCTTCCTGCTCTATTGTTGCATCTCAATTTTATGTGTAGAGCTTCATATCACTCAGACTTGAACGTCTCACACTACTGAACGGACACTCTCTGTTGTAACACAGCACATAGTCAGAGGAATGTAAACATAGGATGGTAGGGGGTTTGATAACACCAGGAAGAAGAGATAAGGGGCTGAAATGTTGAGGTATTAGACACTAGAGGTATTGTGCTAATAAGAGAATGGATTCTGTTCAGTTTTGTGCTGTTGCTTTAAGATGACTCCTATGACTTACACTGTTGCATCACAACAGGACATTTAGCACTGTTTTCCATTGGCCCGTCTCTCCATAACATCTGTCTTCTCTCTCTCTCTCCCTCTCTCTCCAGCTGTATAAGGGACGCATTAATGCCACCAGTCATGTGATCCAGCACCCCATGTACGGGGCGGGGCACAAGTACCGCACCCTCCACCTGCCCATCTCCACCACCCTGGCCGACGTCCTAGACCGAGTCTCAGGTGCGTTCTCCTCTCCCAACTTCTCAAGAACTTGCCGTCAAAGTCCACTCTGATCGTACGCACCCCTGCACTTTCCAGCCATAGATATGAATAGAATCTCAGTCTTGAGGTGGCTTCACCTCTCAAATGCTTGTGTGCATCAGGTAATGAGAGGCTCCTGCTCATAATGTTTGCCATGTCAGCAATTATTTCCTCTTCTGAATCTCACCATGGGAGTGCCTTTCCCCCTCCTGGTGTAGTGTAGTGTTTAAAGAGAATTACACTGATCAAACAGTGCCACAAAGCCTCGGCCCCACTGAGTGTGCATGAGGGTGGGTGCACAAGCCAGGGGATCTGAAGAGAGACGCGTTTGACCCTGGGACATATTGCATTTCCATAGTAATAATACCTGCTCAAGGCCTGAGGTGCAGATGGCACTTGAGGTAAATGTATTTGGCAGAGAATTATTCTCCTCCCTGACCCCCTCACCCTGAAAGATTTGTGTGTGTGCGTGTGTGTGTGTGTGCTCGTGCATTCGCATAGTGTGTGGAGAACAAATTGATGTGCAGTATAATTTTTGCACAATGAATCACACCTATTCCTGATCCCTCAACACTGTCTGCATTTCAGCTTGAATTCGCTTATATCCATACCTATAGAGTCTGTATATATGTGTGTGTGTGTGTGTGTGTGTGTGTGTGTGCGTGTGTGTGTGTGTGTGTGCGTGTGGAGGGCAGGTTAACTAAGATGGTGTCCCAGTGCTGCTCCCTGTGGCCCCTCCAGGGCCCGGCTGATGGCTAATTCCTCTGTGATGGAGTGCGTCTCTCTCTGCAGGGGCTAACAGATGGACGCGCCGCTCCCCTCGCCTCCCCTGGCCCCTCGGCTCGTTATCGGCCTTGTTAATGCATCAGATTAGAATATTTATACACTTAAGCAATAAAGCCAGACGCGCTTTGTCAGCAGCCCGGCTCTATTTACTGTGTGTGCCGCGCTGCGCTGTGCTGGGCTGGGGGGCTGATGGTGGGGCTGGACACGCCCAACTCTCTCTCCTTAGGTCAACAACCCAAGCACTCACTATTTCTCTCTCTCTCTCTCTCTCTCTCTCTCTCTCTCTCTCTCTCTCCCTCTCTCTCTCTCTTTCTCTGTCTGTCTGTCTGTCTCTGTCTCTCTCTCTCTTGCTCTCTCCCTCTCTCTCTCTCTCCCCCTCTCTCTCTCCCTCTCTCTCTCTCCTCCCGCTCTCTCTCTCTCCCTCCCTCTGTCGCTCTCTCTCCTTCCCTCCATCTTTCTCTATTGCTTCTCTGTCTCTCATTCTGTCTCGACCATACAGACACTCCCAGCATCACAGCCAAGCTGATCAGTGAGCAGAAGGAGGACAAGGAGAAGAAGAACCACGAGGAGAAGGAGAAGATGAAGGCCGACAACGGTTTCCAGGACAACTACAGTGTTGTCGTAGCCTCAGGTAACTTAGCAACTGCCCTGGCACACCCAGACACAGCGCTCTCTGACTTTGTACCCCGTACAATGATTATTTAAATAGACAAATTTGTCTGAGCATTGTGTCCAGGCATTGTAAAAAATATTGAATTCTTATGTATGCTTAGGGTTACTAGTCCATATAACCAACAGGTGCTTGGCGAAATTAAGTTAACCAAAGGTTTTAAATGATTGTGTTTGTGTGCGTGTGTGACAGGCCTGAAGTCTCAGTCCAAGAGGGCCCTGTCCACCCCTCCACGGCCTCCGTCTCGACGAGGTCGGGTGATGAGTGACAAGCTGTCTGCCTCCTCTGGCGTTGACCCTGCTGCCAAAACCGTCAGTGTGCCTGTCTTCCACCTCTACCACAAGCTGCTCCCAGGTAACGGCCATTCACCGCAGCCAC
The DNA here is from genome assembly GCF_963854185.1 of Sardina pilchardus. NCBI lineage: Eukaryota > Metazoa > Chordata > Actinopteri > Clupeiformes > Clupeidae > Sardina > Sardina pilchardus. Next base: position 18,558,259 of record NC_085011.1, read on the forward strand.
GCTACAGTCACACCTGTGCCAGACACTCGGCTCTCTCCTCTCTCAATTCTGACTCAAGGTCTACAGCACAATCCTGTTCCGCAAAAATTCCCTCCCTCTGTCTGTATGTCTGCCCCCCCTCTCTTTCTCTCTGTCTTTCTTGCGTTCTTTCTCTCTCTCTCGCTCTCTCCCTCCCTCTCTGGTCTGTTCACTCAGTTTCTCCCCATGCTGTAGCTGCCATAGGGCTGCCTGAGCATCCTATTGATCAGCGCTCCTAAAAACAGCACTGACCTCCACCTTGGTGTTTGCCACCGAGTCCTAGAGTCCTTATCGCTGCTCCTATGTCCACCCCCTAAAGCCAATCTCGCTGCAGTGCACTCTTAAGCTCTGACTTAGCAATGCCCTCCACCCCTAAGGCCACAGCAGCCCGTCCCGTATATCCTCCCCACGGTCTATGATTTCTCAGAAAGCATTTTCGTTTGTTGCAGATTTGTTAACTGTTGATTATTGTTTACAAAAGTGAGATTTGTTCTTGTCATTCTTGCTTATAAAAATAAATAAATGTGGTTTAGAGAAGCTTTTGTTCCCAGACACAGCCGTGGTGTTTAACCCTCTCTGTGCCCGCGCAGGTCAACCTCTGCCTGGGGAGATGACCCTGGCCCAGCTGCTGACCCTGCTGCACGATCGCAAGCTGCCGCAGGGCTACCGCTCCATCGACATGACCGTCAAGCTGGGCTCCAAGCTCATCGCTGACCCGGGCCTGTCCAAGACCGACTCCTTCAAGCGCCTACGCACAGAGAAAGGTACAGATTGTCCAGGCACACACACACACACACCGGCTCTGACTCACTCACTCGCACACATGCCTGACCTCGTCATCCCTTTGGCTTTGTTTGTGTGTGTGTGTGTGTGTTGTTTCACACACACACACACACACTCATACACACACCCTCACACCTGTGCATGTGTGTGCCCCGGTGCCATCTCTTTGGTCCCACCTGGCCCTGCAGTGGTGTGCCATTTGTCAGTGCTTTTGGAGGGCATCTTGTGTAAATAGTCTATAAACGGAGCCCTCTCCCCATCGCTAACCCCAAACCCCACGACTCCTCTCCTCATGCACTCTCCAGTCCTGACAGCTCATTCCACTCTGGGATGGATGGCCAGGCTCTCCCCTCCCGCTCCCTTTCCCTCTCCCTCCTTCTCTCTCCCTCCTCTCTCTCTCCTCTTTCTCTATCTCCATCTTTCTCTCTTTCTCTCTCTTTCTCTCTCTCTCTCTTTCTCTCTCTCTCTCTCTCTCTCTCTCTCTCTCCTCTCTCTCTTTGTCTTTCTTTCTCTCTCTCTCCGTCTTTCTCTCTCTCTCTCTCTCTCTCTCTCTCTCTCTCTCTCCCTCTCCCTCTCCCCTCAGAGCCAGGCTTCACACAGTTCCACACGCATAAGGTGCCATTGCCAGACATCATGTCTGGGTGGAGGAGAGAGAGAGCGAGAGGCGAGTCACTGAACTCATTCTGCTGTGTATCATTCTCCTCCTAATGAATTGGAGGCTTGAAGGAACGCTCCCCTATTAATTTCGAGTCCTTTTCTATGCCCCTTTCTTTTCCTCTCCTCTGTCTGTCTTCCTGTCTTCCATTCTTTTTTATCTCTTTTATTCTTTTCCTCCCTTCTTTCTCATACTCTTATGTCGATTCTTTGTGCGTGAGTGGCACTGAAAAGAGCAGAAATGGCGTGACGCGCATATAAGAGGCGGAAAAGCTGATTGTTTAGCTGCATTCAGGTTCACGGCTGCGGCTCTCCTCACCTTTTGTGCTCGGGAATGGAGAAGAAGCTGCGGGAAGACGGCGTCTGACAGATTCAGTGCATCTCACAAGCCTCAGTGCTGCAGAGCCCTTTCCAGTGCCTCCCATTAAGTCCCAGTTGCGTGGGGCAATGGAGCGATTGTCTGCTCAAAGCTCCTGTAGCTGAAGGGAACCTGTCAGCAGCAGGCATCTTCCTGGGTGTGTAGATTATTAATCTCGTAGTGCTCTTTTGAAGTCGGGCTGGAAAACCGACAAAGAAAATGGATCATTACTATCTGGAGGCGTTAACGAGGGAGCGGGTTATTCTGGACTTTTTTATTCGTCAAAATGATGGCGCCGAAGCCCTGAACAGTTTGGTTATGATGTTGGGTAGCCTGTGGATGGGCGAAGTCCTTTTGATCTACTGAAAGAATAAACCAGGCGCCTCTCCTTGTTTTCACCACTGTGGCTTGTCCCGTGTGCAGTCTTAAGCATGCAGCCCCATAACGCCTTGAATACCTGCAGCCTCACAGTATCTTGTCTAATTAACATCCAGAAGCTGAACTTTAAACTTTTATTTTCTGAAAATATGATTAAGAAAACTTGTGAGTTGGAGAAAAGCTCAAGGAATGTCCGCACACTAGCTCCCCTTTTACTTGTTTATTTCGAGTAGCGTTTCGAGCCTCTTCATTACGCTTCATATCGACACGAGTCACCAGAACAATGGCTTGGCGAGTTCACATTTATGAGCCTGCTGATCTTTTTCCAGCAGTGTTTGGATCCTCACGTGCAGCCTCCTGGTTCCTCCGCCTCACCCCCTCTCCTCCCCTACCACCGTCAGAGCTGTTTGGAAAATTAGGTCACGTCGGTCATTTTAGAAAGTCCTCTTCTGGTCTCCTTTGCTGCCTGTGGTCTCAAATGGAGCTTGATTGATACTGATCTGTCTAGATGACTGTCTGTCTTTCTCACACACACACACACACACACACACACACACACACACACACAAACACAAAAACACTTCCTCACACACAGATCGCACACACCTCCGCCTGCCCTCGGGCACACATCCAGGACGAGGGCATGTGCGTCCAGCTGCTAGCTGAAGTGCCTTGGCCACTCGTGCCTCTTGTATATCAGCGCTCCGTGCTGCGCGGGCAGCCTCAAGAATGTGCCGCCTCTCTCTCGGATCCATATTATGTGGGGGCGCGCCCGTCTGCTAAAGTGGTGGTCCTGTTGAGAAAAGCCGTAGACTGCTGAGAGCGTCTCTTTTTAATCTGACATTGAAACCACAGGGCCGGCGCACAGGTCATGCCCACAACTGCCCCCAGTGCCAATCTGTCTCGTTCTCCCTCTCACCCTCGTTTGCCCTTCCCCCCGTCCACCCCAACCCCCCCACTCTCACCACTCTCCATGCTTTGGGTTTTGAGGTGTTTTTTTTTTGTTTTTGTCCACGCTTGCTTATCCTCTTTCTCTTCTCCTTCTTCTCCTTCTCTCTCCTCT
>NC_085011.1:18566512-18579012 GCF_963854185.1 Sardina pilchardus
CCCTCTCTCTCTCTCTCTCTCTCTCTCTCTCTCCATCTCTCTCTCTCTCTCTGTAGGTGAGCGCCCCGGTCGTGGCCTCCAGCACCCAGGAGAAGCCCAAGGACAGCGACCAGTTTGAGTGGGTGACCATCGAGCAGTCGGGCGAGCTGGTCTACGAGGCACCCGAGACCATCGCCGCCGAGCCGCCGCCCATCAAGTCGCCGGTGCAGACCATGTCGCCCATCCCGGCCCACTCGCTGGCCGCCTTCGGCCTCTTCCTGCGCCTGCCCGGCTACGCCGAGGTGCTGCTCAAGGAGCGCAAGCACGCCCAGTGCCTGCTGCGCCTCGTGCTGGGCGTCACGGACGACGGAGAGGGCAGTAAGTACCGCCACCGTCCGCCGCCGTCTCCATGGCGACGCGGCCCCTGCGCCGCCAGAACAGAATGCCAAGGTCTACGAATGTACGCAAATGCAAAGCCTTGAAACAGAAAGAAGCCGAGTTTTGTTTGAAAAGCACCGTCTGTCTTTGTTATTTCTACACAATTGCATCATTGTGAGTCTAGGTGCGTTTTAGCTTTTTTTTTTTTTTTTAGTTCCTAACTTCCTAACAAATTGCTCCCTGCTTTTATAGACCCTTTCAATTGCATAAACAAACGTGTGTTACCGAGGCATTTCCAATGGTGCAGTAACGGTGACTTGAGGACAGACAAATAAATATCTTTGTCTATAGAATGTTTTTGTCTATAGAAAGTCAACATTTTGTATAGCATTGATTATTATTTCAAAGTATCTGCTTTGGTTTTCAACATATCAAGCGGAGATCCTCGGCAACAGATTGAAGGGGTGTTTAAAGTAGGAGTTCCCCTCCAGTGTCCTGTGGGCCCAGAGCAGCAGTAGTCCTGGAGTCCTGCTATTTTGGAGAGGGGAGGAAAGCCTCTTAGATCTCAGGGCCGCGTTATCTGTCTGAGTACGTGTGTGCAGGAAAATCAATGGCCATCCCAGCGCCGGTTCATTCACTTCCTCAAGTGCCCAAACTCCACTTGACGGACAGCTGATTGATCGGGTTTGGCTGGCGCAGCCGATCAATGTGTCTGCTGCATCGACTGATGAAAAACTTAGCCGGCCAGTGATCTAATGTAGCTGGCTTCCCTCTGTCCATTGACAGCAATTGTAGTCGGGTACAGTGAATTAGGAGCCTTCTGTTATAAGGTGTGCACACCTGGCAAGACCTATGGTTCACCAGGCACAACAAGGATCCAGGGATCACAAGGAAATGGATACAAGGAAGACTCCCTGTACCACGTGGACAAAAGTTCCACCCTTTCATAGATCAGAACTCTGACTAGACCTGACGTGTGTGTGTGTGTGTGTGTGTGTGTGTGTGTGTGTGTGTGTGTGTGTGTGTGTGTGTGTGTGTGTGTGTGTGTGTGTGTGTGTGTGTGTGTGTGTGTGTGTGTGTGTGTGTCCATCCCTCAGGCAGGGCTGTTTTTCCCCTTGTTGTCCCCAGTCCTTGAGAGAACAGCGGGAGCCTGTGATTGATGGATGGTGTTTTGCCAGAGCCAGCTTGTGTTATGACACCAGTCACACAGCCTAAACATGATCAGCCTGCCAAATTAACTTGTCCTTAGTCCCTGGCCACCGAGTGTTTGTGTGTGAGAGAGAGAGCGTGCGCATGTGTGCACGTATGTGTGCCTGTCCTTTTGAGTGTCCATGTCCGCCGTGACTTAGTTTGCCATCATCTCCTCTCGGGGCAGTCATGCCGTTTGATTGGTTGATGAGATCATATCATCTTTCTCCATACCCTTGTCATTTTCTCCACGGGATGGAGGATATCTTGAGTTCAGCCGTTGATTAGACGTTTATTGTTCTTGTAAATACACTCTGTCTCTTTCACGCGCACGCAAACACACTCACACAAGCACACACACTCACGCACACACACACACTCACACACACAGACACACACACACACACACACACACAGTTAAACAAGTCTTATAACTTTTGGCTACAAAATCAAGATTGAGGACACACAGCGCAAGGTCCTCCCGACATCATTACGATGCACTCAGGCGACCCAACCAGCAACACATCCAACATCAGACCAATCACTCAGAGACGCTTCAAATGCATCGTCTCTCACTTTGACTTACTTATTGCCGCTGATTGCACATAGCCTTTGAAAAATGCCTTTGATTAAGAATCTAAATATTCTTTGCCTTATCCTGAAAGAAGAATGACCCACTGATAAACTTGCCTTTGAGTGTTACTCGCTGCAGTTTGATTCGAACAACCCTCCGTGAGCTTCCTTTACCAACAAAGGGCTCTCGCTGCAGAACTAGTTCCCTCTGAAAGAAGTCATTTTGAAAGGAATCATGCCTCATTTGTCTTTGATGCAGCATCTCTTTCTTGTGCGCTTACAGTACAGTACGCCCCAGGTGTGTGTTTTTCCCCAGCACTGCTCCTGATTTCAACACCTCTCTCTCTCTCTCTCTGTCTCTCTCTCCTTCTCTCCTTCTCTCTCTCCTCTCTCCTCTCTCTCTCTCTCTCTATCTATCTCTCTACTTCTCTTTCTCTCTCTCTCTCCTTCTCTCTTCTCCTCTCTCTCTCTCTTTCTCTCTCTCTCTCTCTCCTCCTCTCCTCCTCTCTAGGCCATATCCTGCAGTCTCCCTCGGCCAACGTGTTGCCCACGCTGCCGTTCCACGTGCTGCGCGCCCTCTTCAGCTCCACGCCGCTGACCACGGACGACGGGCTGCTGCTGCGCCGCATGGCCCTGGAGATCGGCGCCATCCACCTCATCCTGGCCTGCCTGTCCGCCCTCAGCCACCACGCCCCGCGCGTGCCCACCACCAACGGCAACCAGAGCGAGGTGAGACTCACAACACGCACTCACGCTCTCACTCACGCACACATTCACTCACTCACGCACGCATTCACGCATTCACGCTCTCACTCACGCACACATTCACTCACTCACTCACTCACGCACTCACGCACACACATTCACTCACTCACGCACACATTCACTCACTCACACATTCACGCACACACTCGCGCACACATTCACTCACACACTCACACACTCACGCACGCATTCACGCATTCACTCACTCACGCATTCACACACACACACACACACACACACACACACACACACACACACACACACACACACACACACACACACACACACACACACACACACAGACACACGTCCTGTCCCCTGCCATTGTGCCCCGTGCTCATACACAGCAGCCAGAGAGAGGACACCCACACCAGGCACTCATAAAGACTGAGTGTAGTTGTTGAAAGACAGCATTTGGGCTTCTTCTCAGACCCAGTCTCTCTCCTCCTCTTTGTGTGAATGAGGGCACATATCCAGACACACACACGCACACGCACACGCACACACACACACACACACACACACACACGCCTCCACAGCAAACTTAATTTCCTTTGTCCAGACATCCACTCTGTCTAGACTTCACACAGGCTTTCCCCTTTGGGTCTAAGAGGTAGACACAGGTGTGTCTATGTGTCTGTGTCTCTACGTCTCTGTGTTTTTGTGTGTGTCAGTGTGTGTGTGTTTTGCAGCATCTGAGCAGCAGAGGAAAAAATCTCCGAAAACAATAAAATAAGCAAAAGCCCAGCGCTTTCCCAGGCTGGGATTAGTGGCGTGTTCCTGACCACATCCACTGCAGTAAAACCAGCAGGCAGAGCTGCAGCAATGAGATGGAGGCTGCAAGCAGCATGCGCCTTCATTTACAAGAAATGTCAAAACACCGTCGCTTTAGCACTCACTCCGGAAAATGCTGTGGTTTGGTGCTTTTAAAAAAAAAGATGAGGCGTAGCACTGTGAAACATTTGTTTTAGGTGTTCATGAATGCATGAAAAGTGAAGCATCAGGACTGCTGGGACATATTGGTCCCCGGTGTGTATGAAACCTGAGTGAGGTTGTTTTGGTGTGACTTCTCTGATGAGATATTACAGTAGGTTTTGATTGTCTCTCACTGACCAGGGATGCGTTTCCCAAGACCAGGTTCCCAAGACAGGTTAGCAACTGAGTTAGTTGGCAAAGGGAAATTGCATTGCAAACAACAAAGTTGCTAACTTTAGTTAGCAATTATGGTTTTTGAGAAGCACATCCCAGGCTGGTGGCTCTGCCATCACATACACCTGCGTGACTTCTAGTGCCCTCTGGCCTGGGGCTGCTCAGGTAGACTGAGGACCAACCTCCCTTTGGCCTTACGCTGAGTAAAACGGAGGTGGCCTGAATGAGGACTGATTTGAAGACTTGCTGCCCTGCTGCGTCTGAAAAGTAGAGTGATTTACTCTGTCCAAAACTACTTTGCACAGACACTCACAAGACAGGTGCACCTGAATAGCTGGCCGTGTTAGCCACATCATATGTCTGTCTCCGTCTCATCGTGAGAGATCATCCATCATTTCCCCCCCGCTAAGAAGCTGTTGGCATTGTGCTGTGCTGATGCAATGTTTGTATTGTTATCTTTAACGGAGGTGATGAATATGTTGATTCGGTTCCCTCATTTCACCAAAGCAGTTCCTGGCAGTCACTCCAAGCCTTTCTCATAATATGGCAAAGAAAGAAAGCCACAAAATTGGATTTTGGACAAAATTCACCCTGTTCTTTTTATACCTCACCCTCCACACCCTTATTTTTTGTGTTTTGTGGGAATTTATGGCGTTTGCAGGGGCGAGGGCTGCTCCTTGGGCCGGCTGTGTTGAGCGGCGGCCAGGACCTTGTCACCGTCGTAATGGTCGTCCTTGGGGTGGGCGGACGGGCGGGTAGCCATTACTGTGGGCTCGCCAGTCGGCCAGTTGGAGATAAGAGCGTGGTTGCAGTAGCTTGCGATCAATGGCCGTGTGTGTGTGTGTGTGTGTGTGTGTGTGTGTGAGAGAGAGAAAGTGACCGGTAGTGATGCTGATTTATCAGCACCAGCTCAGTGATCAGTCTTCGCCCACGCCATGCCGAGGGCGTAAGCCGTATCCGTGGTGCTGAGCGACCAACGCGCGCGCACACACACACACACACACACACACACGTGCGCACACATGCTCGCACGCACGGATACATGCGCATGCAGACAGAGCTCTGTCTGAAATGACATTGGACCTCAGGGGAATGCCAAGCACAAGCTGTATGTGCGCGTGTGTGTGTGTGTGTGTGTGTGTGTGTGTGTGTGTGTGTGTGTGTGTGTGTGCGCGCATACACCCAGTTCCAGTCCCAGTCTGTGTGTACAGGGTGTGAGCTGACCTCTACACTTAACCTGCTAGTGTGTGCTTTTTGCTTTTGTGTTTACTGTTCAGCACCAGCACAGTGCAACAGCTTCCCCCTTTTTGCCCTTTTTTATTGCTTTTTCTTCGGCAGCATGTACGCCATCCCAGATCCTGCTCTTCAAATGTTTGTCCATTGATAATTGTCGCTGTCACATTAGGTCTCTCCACAGTAGCTTGCCCTCTAACTGATGGCATAAGCACAGACTGAAGTACCCCTTCCCTCTCAACTCACAGAGAGAGAGAGAGAGGGAGAGAGAGAGGAAAGGATGGAGAGACAGTGAAAGAGAGGGAGAGGTCATTGAAGGGGTAACGTGGCCTGTATTGGCGAGTGATGCAAGGGTTGGACTCGCTCCACTGTAGCTCGGGCTGACAGCTGCTTCCATAGGGGAATGCGTTTGGCGGCCACACACACACACACACACACACACACACACACACACACACACACAACCACCTTGCGCCCTGAGCTCCGCCGGTAGGCATCGGCTGTCAACGTTTCCATGGTGACTGGGCATTCTTGGACTGTGGGTGTCCGCGCGGCGTGCTCGCCCGTCCGTTCCAGGCTCACGCGTAATGTCAAGGCGGCTGAGCGTCAAAGTTGGCGCATCACTGGACGCGACCTGCTCTTACACGAAGACGACAGCGCCCTCGCGCCCACTCACGCCCCTAATGCAGCCAAGCTACCTTTTAGAGAAGGCTCCTCGGATGCAATATGACGTGTGTGTGTGTGCGCTTGTGTGTGTGTGTGCACGTATGTGTACACTTCAAATAAGCGGTGTGGTTTAATGTGTGCTCTCCTCACCACGAGCGTATCCTCTGTCTCTGTTGGGCTGTTTGGGCCTCCGTGCCGGCTGCTTGGCACGTCAGCGCGCTCCCTAATAGGTTTACTGCGGGCTGTCACAATATTTGCTCTTCACACACTGTATTTACCGTTTATTTGATCAGAGGGTTGCTCACTCTGGATTTGCTTCTCCAACAAAACACCTTTTTGATGCTCCCACTCACAACATCAAGTAATCTCTCACTCTAGAGGGGTCTGCTCTTCCACACACACACACACACACACACACACACACACACACACACACACGAATAACACTCTGCTTGATGGTGGTAGCATTTGGCAGCAGGTTTGTGTGTTTGTTATTTTAGGAGCACGTAAATAACCTGTCACACACTCCCCTTCTCTCCCCCCTCTTCCCCTTTCCTCTCTCTGTCTCTTCCTATTCCCTCCTGACCCCTCGTCTATCCCTCCCCTCCCTCCCTCCCTCCCTCTCTCCATCCCTCCCCTCCCTCTCTCTCTCTCTCTCTCTGTCTCTTCCTATTCATTTCTCTCACTCCTGACCTCTTGTCTATCACTCCTCTCTCTCTCTCTCTCTCCCTCTCTCTCTCTCTCTCTCCCTCCCTCTCCCCCCTCCCCCCTGTGTCTCCGTTCAGCCGCAGGTGGTGTCGGGTCACGGTGGCGGCACCAGCGAGGAGCAGCAGCTGTACTGGGCCAAGGGCACGGGCTTCGGCACCGGCTCCACCGCCTCGGGCTGGGACGTGGAGCAGGCCCTCACCAAGCAGCGCCTGGAGGAGGAGCACGTCACCTGCCTACTGCAGGTAAACCCCCTCGGCGTTATTTTCCGTCTGTGTTAGTGTCTGAGGATGTCTGAGAATATCGCGTCAAGGATCGAGTGCGAGTTTATGTCTGACTGAATGTGTTTTTGTAGTGATGGTCAATAGTGGTGGTTGGTGTACGAGCCTATTCTTCCATTGTAGTCATCAGATTTGTTGTGCAGATATATTTAAGACACGACATTGATAAATAGATTGATACAGTAGCTCTTGACTTTCACCTACCTGACCCACACAATGTTAGTTGAAGAAAAGACCATAAAAAACATTTAGTTTTGCTTCTTAGGAAGAATCCATCTCTACACCAAGCTGTAGGGTTGTGTGTGCTTGTCTGTTTGCTGTACACATGCCTCTTTAACTCGCACACGCTTGAGTGCATACGTTATGCATGGAGGTTTGTATGACGGTCACAGTAGCATGTGACCTGCTGTCTCTTTAGGTCAATGTCAAGCTCATTCATATTCTATGTAGCTGGCCCACTCACCGTGGGCAGGTGTGTGTGTGTGTGTGTGTGTGTGTGTGTGCGCTCGCACAGGTGTGGAGGTTGGTATTACTTACAGACCATAAGGGGACCATCTGCCAAGTTCAGCCACGGGGCTATAAGTCCAGACTGTATTTCTTTACCTATTAATTCAAGTGGTGTTGTGGCACACTCAGACTGCCATTGTTGTGAGGTCCAAGTTGACTGTGCGGCGACAGTGTGGTCGGTGCTAAATCAAGCCTTGCTAAGTGGTATTGGATTCAAACCCATTCCTTTTGTGTGTGTGTGTGTGTGTGTGACCCTCCGTAGGTTCTGGCCAGCTACATCAATCCAGCCGGCTGCCTGAACCACGGCGAGGCCCCCAGCAGTGAGAGCCGAGGCCACAACAGCGCCGCCCTCCCTTCGGTGCTGCAGGAGCTGCTCAGCCAGTCCTGCCTCATCCCCGCCATGTCCTCCTACCTGCGCAACGACTCCGGTGAGTCACACCGCACACCTGCGTGTGTGTGTGTATGTGTGTGTGTGACTGTTCTGATAGTGATTGTTACTGCGTGTGTTTGTGTATGTGTGTGTGTGACTGTTCTGATTGTGATTGTTACTATGGAGTCATCCTGAATTCCTGATACAATTTGGTTGCTGTGGCTGTGTTTGCTTATTGTGGTCGATAGACCGTCCTTCGCTCTTTGTTAGTGTTTGTTGCCTCTGAAATGGTCAGATTGTGTGTGTGTGTATGTGTGCCCGCTGACTGCTGGTGTTGGTAACTCAGTGACCCTGAGCAGGAGATGATGGCCAGGATTACTGACTATATGGGATGCTGAAGCTGTTTCTGTCCACCACGTGGGCTCCCACCATATTGGGCCATATTGGCTGTGGGTGAGGAGCCTCTGCACAATGCCAGAGGTTCATTCACAGTAGCCGCTCAGCGGTGGGAAATGGACCGGTTTTGCAAGATGGCTGCACAGAGCTGGCCTGTAGTGGCGGTCAAGCCTGTGTTCGACACCATTGAGTCAGGCTGCCTGTGTAGTGTCCAGTTGAGGTATTGTTTTCTGTTGTGAATCTACAAAGCATGTTATGAAGGCATTGCTAAACATGGCAATGAGAGGGGGATTGATTTGCGAGAAGATGTGATGCCGTTATACACCAGGTGGCGCTCTTCAGCTTGATCTAAAGGATTGCCTCTGTTTTCCACGAGCGTATCTTTCCAATTAAGTTCAATAAACTTGAAGCCATTTCAATTAGTCGCCTCCGCTCTTTCAGCATCCTCTCGCTCCGCTTTTGTCTCCATAGCACGCTGAAAGGCTCACACCCCCACCGCCACCATCACACACACATGCGTTAATTAAATTAGCTGTAACTTATGTCTCAGTTTGCTCGTAATTATTGTGGGTAGAAGTGGATTAAACAGTTATTATTTCTGTGACGGCAGACAGGCAGCTCGGGTTTGTGTGTGTGTGTGTGTGAGTACGTGTGTGTGCACATTAAAGAGGAGCTATTCTGTGTGCTAGAACGCTAACACGCTAGCGCTGCATTTGTTTCTCTCTGGTAGCATGAAGGAATATTCAAGTGTTTGCGTTTGTGTGGGCGACCAGCAAAACTGCTTTTGGTGGAGAGGCTGAATATTTGGAGTTAAATGCGGAATATGAGTGTGCAGCTGTTTTGCTCATTTGTTAGCTCTTCAGTTTGTGTGTGTGTGTGCGCGTTGGCGTGTGTGGGCTCACGCTGTAGTTGAGATGTTTCCATCTCTTCTGCTCCATACGAGGCCTTTTCTGTGTTGTGTGCAGTGGCGTAGTGAGCCCAGGTAACCAAAAGGGCCCCCACTGTTGTGATTAATGACTTCAAACTGAGCTTCAGTGCTATTTAGTGGTCCTTAAAGTTGAGGCACCTTTTACTTTGGCATGGAGATCCATTTGGGGGTGTGAAGTTTTGTACCTCGTTCCAAGTTTGTATGTTTACCTTGGCGCTGTGTGTGTGTGTGTGTGTGTGTGTGTGTGTGTTTTAGTTGATAGTGCTAGCTGCTTGTGTCTGCCTTTATGCCTCTTTGCTTTGCTAATTAAATAAGAGCAGATAAAGAGATGAGTACTGTAATTAGTCTGTGTTATCTGCTGGCCACCCATAACAGACCCTGCCGCGGTCTGTGGACATGTGGAGACCAGGCCTCTGTTCATTTATTGCACTATTTTTCTTTCTGACTTTTCTCTGCTGCTTACTTGCCCTCTCATGCGCCTCTCTCACACACACACACACACACACACACACAAACACACATTATTTCTGCATTTTCTTCTTCTTTGTTTCTCGCTCACAGCGCACACACTCTTTCTTCCTCTCTCTTCCTCTCTCTCTCTCTCTCTTAGTTACTTTACTCCTCTCTTTTTTTCCTCTTTGTGGATGGCAGAGATCTCAGGTCCCACTCTCCCTTGCCTGTGTGTGAGTGCCAGGCCAGTGTAGCCGAGCCCAGAGTCACAGATTGATGCCCCGGGCGCCCGATCTGTTGTTCAGATGCTTCCTAATGCCCTGTCTGTAGAATGGGCACTGCCAGGACTAGCTGATTATATGGCTGAGGTGTCTAACGCCACAAAACCACTGAGAAAACGCTAGCAGGTGTGTGTTTACATTATGTATGCGTTTGTGGGCGTGTTGGCATATTTTGCTTGTTGGGGTGTGTGTGTGTGTGTGTTTGTGGTGGTATTCTGGAATGGGTTGTCGGGGCATGTGGATGGAAAGTTGCCATGCCTCAGAGGGGCTTAACTCTTGTGGGTGTTGGAGAAAGCGAGGGAGAGAGGGAAAGGAAAAGCAGAGAGAGAGAGAGAGAGAGAGAGAGAGAGAGAGAGAGTGAAAGGAACAGAGAGAAACAGATGGGTAGACGAAGGCAAAGTGCCAAGGGACACGGGCAGAGAGGGACATCCATTAAATTCCTCTGTGAAGTATGGCCCGTCCCTGGGCACGGACACGGACCCGCTCCTGTAGCGCTGCTCCATAACTATGACCCGAGCTTATTACTGTTGCTGTGGAGCAGCGCCTTATCTCGGCGCGCTCACACCACTCTAAATGGCCGGGCCGTAATTGGATGGCTGTCATCTTGCCATGGTCTTTGGCGCCTTGATTGACAGCCTCTCGAGCGCTTACTGAGACCGTGTTGATGCTGACCGCAACAAGGAGAAGAGAAGTGCTCTCTTCCTCTTAGAGGAGATGCAGGTTTTATATATAAATGTGTGTGTGTGGGGAATGCAGCTCTGTATAAGGAATGGCGTTCCCTCGCGGCTCTGAGATGATGGCTGTATGTGACCGTGGTTCCCAGGTGATTCTTTGGCTCGCGTCCTATGTTTTGGCACCACTGACCCCCACCATTAGCCCGCTCATCGCTCAGTCAGATCTCTGTCCGCTGTCGTCCTTTCTTCTCCTGTTTTGTCCTCCTCCTCCTCCTCCTCCTCCTCCTCCTCCTCCTCCTCCTCCTCCCTCTCTTATTTGCTGGTTGATTCGCGGCGTTGGCGGCGGAGGAGTCGCGTCCATTTCTCCCGCTAATCTGGGAGCGGGCTGTTGGCCCGCGCCTTGTCGGGCATTAGTCATCAGCGTCTGGCCAATCCTTTTGGGATGCATTACAGCGCCGCTGAGCACTCCATCACGGGAACTTAAGCCATTAGTGAGAGGTAATGCCTTTTAATGTCACCGCCAAACTAATTTATTTTAATTGAAATTTTCATTTCTTTCTCTCTCTCTCCGCCTGCAGCCTCCACATTTGTCCACCCCCTCACACACGCGTACACACACACACACACACACACACACACACACACACACACACGAACATACACCTCCAGAATCAGTTCTTGCCACAACCATTGTGTGGGTGTATATTGGTTTCGGGTGGAGGGGCGTTTGGCATTGTGCGTATGTGCGCGCGTGTGTGCAAGTTGGTGTGTGTGTGTGTGTGTGTGTGTGTGAGAGAGAGAAGACGAGCGAGCGAGAGAGTGTGTTCCAAATGGAACAGCTTGTCAAACAGGGCATGTAATTAGCGGCAGTGCTTTGTCTGGGCAGAACCTAAACAGGTGGAGAGGAGCGGAGAAGAACGCGAGGTGAGGAGATGAGTGGAGGAACGAGGGATGAGAAGAGGAGGTGGAGTTGTTGGTGTTCCTGTTTTCATGTCTAAGAGCCACTAATGTGCCTCGCCAATTAGCAGAGTTCCATCTTCTCATCACGCTAAGGCCCACCTCTTCCTCCTCCTTTTTTTCTCTCCCCTTTCTCTTCACGGTCCCTATCTTACACCCATCTGTTTTCTATCTCTTCTTTTTTTCTCCGTTTTGCCTCCTCTCTGTCTTCTGCCTTTTTGTCATATGCTGTCTCTTGCTGTTTCTCCTCTCCACCTGCTCTCCTCCCTTTCCAAATCCCCTCTTTATTTCAGTTTTTTCTTTTGTTCTTTCCTGTATCTCCGTCTCCACTCCTCCTTTTTCCCTTTGTCACTGCTCTGCCTTTTTTTTACCTTCCCATCTCCGCCTCACTTTATACTCCCCTTTCCCCACATACTGTATCTGTCCTATTTTCTTTTCCTCCAAGTGCTGTCACCATCATCCCTTTCTCTCTGCCCTCCTCCCTCTGCCCTCTCTCTGCCTCCCTCTGCTTTACCCACCACCTTCTCCCCCCCCCTCCCCCTCCTCCTCCTCCTCCTCCTCCTCCTCCTCTCCCTCGCTCCCTGTGGTAAACGTGTGTAATTTCGGAGTATGTCCTCATGTTGACAGGGGCCGTGGCGAGCCAGCGAGTATCCTCACGTCTCCATCACTCATATTTACAGGCAGAGCACGTGAGAACGCTGGGTGATGTGCACATAAAGAGAGAGGGGGTGGAACAAGGGAGGTAGAGAGAGAGGGAGAGAGGGGGAAGAGAGATTAAACAGGAGAGGAGAAGGAGAGAGTGAACAGAGACGGACAGGTTATGATGATTCATGGGACTTTGTGGGCTTTATGTTCATGTGGAGAATGGGAGTATTGTGTGCAGCAGGCAGCAGAGGCACTCCAGAGAACACGGTCCTCCAAGGGAGGAGAGAAGGAGATGCATCTGGGAGCTCTCCTTTGGGTTCCTTTTAACTATCTGGAGCAGCCTCCATATGTGGAGGAGGGGGCCCAGTTTCCCCT
>NC_085011.1:18581512-18596512 GCF_963854185.1 Sardina pilchardus
TGCCCTCCAAAAAAAACAGTCCCCGTCAGTTTGGTCCGCAAGCGTCCCAGTGTTATCTCCCCACAGTTCCCCCAGAGGGCCAGTCCTCCTCCGCCTCCTCCTCGACACCCACGCCCAGTCCCTCACACATCTTTGCCTTTACTCCTCCTCAGCCTCGTGGAGGGGTACTCAAGTTCATGAAGTTTCTCAGAAGCCTCCATGGGCTCACAGGACTTGCACACATCCATGCTTTTCCTCTCCTTCCTCCTTTGCTTTGTTCCCCGTTCTTCCTCAGTCCACCTCAGAGGGTGGTGTAGATGTAGACGAAGACGACGACGAAGAGGTTGAGGAAGGTGCCAATGATGCCGAGCATGGCCAGGATGGACTCCTCGCGCTCCTCCTTGTCCTCCAACGCCCGCACCTCCTCAATGGTGAAGACAGTGGTGCCCATGCTGCTGGCCCACGCGAGTCACCAACCTGCAGCCACTTATCTGTCCAGAGGGAAGTTGGCACAGCGTACGAATGGAGCCAGGGAAAGAAGAGAGAGAGAAAAACAAAATGGTAGTTTAGTCGCAGTGGTGAAGGTAGCAGACTGACAGGCTGATAATATAGAGGTAAATCCTAACTGTGGTTGTTTTTTTTCTTTTGTGTGTGTGAGTGGTGCCGTTTTAAATCCTTTCCCTCCCACAACCCCCTGCTTGCCAAACGGCTCCCCAGGGAGAGACGGGCGAAATCGCACACCTCCTCTCTCACAGCCCTCACCTAAGGCCACATCTCAGAGGAATGGGGGGGGAAAAGACAAGGAAAAAAGATGGGGGAGAGAAATGAGAGGAGCAGTCAGATCCAGCGTGCAAAGCCCATGTGAAGATGTCTCTATGGGGCTAAACCAAAGAAGGAGATGGAGATTATCAGAGTATGGAATCTCTCTCTCTGTTCTCCTCCGTCGCTGCTCCACCGATCTGGTCACGCAGCCTGCACACGCAGGAGAAAAAAGGGGTGGTAGGGAAAGAGGGAAGACATGAGGAGACGAGAGAAAAGGGTAGGGGAAAAGGAGAGAGATGCACGTTGGCCCAGGTTGGCATGTCAGTGATGAAGCTGTTTGATGGAGAGTGATCTTTACCGGCCAGCCTCGCTCTCCTGAGAGGGCAGTTGCAGAGAGGGCTGAATGATTTATTGCATGTTTTGAAAGAAAGGAGAAACAGACCGAGAAAATATCCCTATGCCACACTCGCCAAGCCACCACTTTCCCAGGATAGGCAGCAATTGCTCATCGTTTGTGTACAAGCGTAGCATTCCTTGGAGTATTGTGAGTCTTCTCACAAGGGAGCAAGGGAAGCCTAAGGATGGAGTCAGTGCCCCACAGGCATGCCCACACACACACACACACACACACACACACACACACACACACACACACACACCCACCCATGCATTCTGACAGGCATACAACAACAACAACAACAGCAACAGTGACAAGTTAGCAACCAACTGACACACACAAGAGCACAGGCTAGCAGACAGCAGAGGGAGAACCCTCTCGCCCTCCTACAGACAGGGAGAATAAGCAAGAGAGCTGGAAAGAGGCAGAAGGGGGGTAAAATAGAAGTGGCTTACCCTACTGCATGAGAAGTGCAGAGTGACATCCAGCATGCTTTTGGATGCTCAGCGGAGAGGCATGGCGAGGGCCACCCAGGCATGGGGAGGGGTGTGCCAAGACCCCAGCCGGCGAGTCCTCGCTCCTGGCCACGGGCGCCAGAGAGAAGGGGGGGAACGAGAGCTGCAGATCTAGAGTCTCATCTCATCCGGTGTTGCGCTGTGTATGTGTGTGTGCGTGTGTATAGACAACAATCTCTAATGGTGGCCCCCCTTTCTCTCTCTCTCTCTCTTTGTCTGTCTCTCTCTCTTTCTCTTCCTCCTTCTCTCACGTAGTGTCTATCTCTCTGTAGCAATCTCACATCCAGTCGGTTTCTCTAAGTTTTCTGTTTTCTTGTGTTTTTTTCCTGTTTTGGTTCGCCTTTTATGTTCCCTCTGCTTTTTTGGTCTGTTTTGTTTTTAATCCACAAGCTCGGCTGAATGGCTAACGCAGTCCATGCGAGGGGCTCAGAGAAATCCTCTCCCCAAAACAATCCCCCTCCCTCCCCTCTACTCGCCCCATCCTCCCACTCTCTCTCTCTCTATATCTGTCTCTACCTCTCTCGCTCCCCCTTCTTTAAACGCCTCCTCTGCCCCCCCCTCCCTCCTTTGCACTCCTCCTCTGTCTCCTGTTCTGCTCCTCTCGTCTCCTTGACCCTCTGAGACGCTCGCGAGGGGTAGAGCGCCTCGCAGCTCCGTTGACAAATGAAACACACACCCCTTGCCCCCCTGAATTTCGCCTCCCTTTTTCTCCCCCTCGTCTTCCCTCCGTTTGGGTTTGAGAAAAGCAGTGCGATCCCAGCCTCTCGCAGGAACGCTGGTTACTCTCAGATGGCGGTTTTGGCGACGTTGTCGGGCATGCCGAGCCCTATCGCTGCTCACTCGCTCGCTCGCTCACCGACGCGCGCAGCCGGAGATGTTCCAGAAGGCTCCGTTTGCCGGAGCGGAGAGAGAGCGGCGGCGGCGGCGCAGGCTGGTGTCCCTGCACAGACCTGTGGCTGGAGAGCTCCGTGCCACGCTGCTCCTCTCGAGAGCGCGCTGCGTTCCCAGCCGAGGCTGCTGAAGCTAATTGCCCTTTTTCCTGCTCCTCCTCCTGCTGTTACTGTTACTGATGCTGATGCTGATTCGGATGCTGGTGCTGGTGCTAGGCGACAGCTCCCCTCTCCCAGGCGGAGAGCAGCGTTGAACATCGCACACAACCAAACGCAGGCTGAAGGAAACGTCAGGCGCTACAAGGACGGCACACGATAGGAAACAACTAGGAGAGGGAGAGCGCGGGAGAGAGAGAGAGAGAGAGAGAGAAGGAGAGAGGGAGGGAGGGAGGGTGTGAGTGAGTGAGAGAGAGAGGAGGGCGGGCGGGAGGGGGGAGAGAGGCAGAGCGAACGAATGAGAGTGAGCGCGACAGAGCTCACACCAGTTCTGTCTCCCGCCGACACCTCTGGTGGTGATCAAAACAGCGCTGGAGCCCACGAAAATAGGCAAGGAGAGAAAACAAAGGGACTATTGTCTGCCTTTTTTTTTCTTTGTGAAGCAGGAAAAAAGAGTGTGAGGTGAAGACAATTGTATTTGAGGAGAATGCCTGTAGAGCTTGCACGATCGCTCCTTTTGTCAAGTCTAGCTGTCTGGCAGCGTTGGGGAGAGTGAGGAGGTTGAGAGGAGGCGGAGGAGGAGGGAAAGGAGGAGGGAGAGAGGAGGTGCTTCACAGATGAGTTGCCGCTGGGGAGGGGGGCAGCAGAAATATCTGGTCTTCAGTCATGTTGGTGGGGCTTCATTGTTTGTTTGTGTGTGTGCGTGCAACTGATAAACGGTCACTGCAAATCAGTCAAGCGAGGACTATAAGAATCTCTGTTGTCTTCCCCATTACTGTTGCTTTTAAAAGGCTTTTTGTCTTCCCCCCTTTCTTCAGCACAATGCATCCAAGGAGACCCCTTTGCAGCAGTGTGTGTGTGTGTGTTTGTATGTGTGCATGCACGCGCCGCGTACTGCTTTCACCACGTGTTATAGCATGCCCCAATAAACAAACCTGCCCAAGGTTAAACTGCAGTGAAATTTGACCCCAGATATCTCACACTATCATTTTTAAACAAAAAAGTAAGTGTGTGTGGGGGGAGGAATTCCATCAATGGCCTGACATGTTTTATTTATTCAATCTCAAACACATAAAATGTATGTCAGTGTGTGGGGAGCCAGTCAGCAAGTTTCCTCAGCAGAATGACTCACTCTCCTCCCCCTTTGCCACCCCCAGGGGGTCCTCCTTCTTCACTTGTTTTACTCCGAAACACGGCCCTGCCCAACTGCTGATATATCTCTCATTTCACCCTCAACCCACCCCCCACCGCCCTTTGATGTGTTCTAACACCCCAGAGGAGGTGGAATTGCTGTGCTTTTTGGTTTGGTTGTGGTCGCAGCTCATTTTCCTAAACCCCCCCCCCCACACACACACACACACTCGCTCACACACTCTCTCTCCCCCTCCCTCTTAGCCCATCATCTGAAAATCATATATCACAGCAGAGCTGCACCTAAATAAGTTGGTTTACTTCTATTAACACTTCGACCAGCCATGGCGTGCGATCAATTATTTATTGTTTCAATTCTCTGTAACTCTGACCTCGTGGCAGCACAGGGACTGCGGAAGACTGCGAAAGGGTCAATAAAGGAGGATCACGTGTCAAATGTTCTTTCCTGAATGCAGAAGGCCTATGTCTTCAAGCGAACAGTGTTGTTTCATACTATTGCATTGTGGAGGTATGAATACTTCAGTGCTATTTTCCATTGACACATACATGGATTTAAATATTACAATCGAGTAGAATCGATAAGAAACAGACGAAACTGGGACCGATAAAGATGAAACGGGACTGATGCCTCTCAGAAAAAGAAAAATGCCTCTCTTTTTTTTTGGTTCCTCTCATCAATCAATTCCTAAAACACAATAGCCCCATTACAAACAGATACAAGTGAAGAAGTTTGTCTCCTATTTTGAGATGTGGAATCAATAAATAGGAATCGATGAAGTTTGAACACTACCCAACCCTATTCATCACCAGATTCATCAGATGCATGGTTAAACCTTTATTTTGTATTTTATATGAACATTTTTACATCGGTGGCATCCACAGGTCAAGTAGGAGTCAGTGGCAAGGGCCTGAGTCACGCATCTGCAGGTGCCCCTCAGTGCTCTTGTCTAGTGCTGAAGTGCCAGCCTCGGGCCGCCCCCGGCGGTGCCCAGCATGATGCCACAGTTGAAGTGCTCTCACGGGTCTCAGCTTCGAGACCCAAGCTGAGACGAGCGCCTCTGATTTGTGTTACTCTTTAGAAAATGGTATTATCTGGAGAAAAATGGATTATCTTCATAAAATTGTGGGTTGTTAACACAAAAGGCACTTTTTTTGGAATATTTGGAAAAGTGTATTTTGTAAAGCCACAATGGAGAAATAGTTACTGAAGGCTTTTATCAGGGATTCACACATTTCTTGCCACACTTGCGGTACAGGTTTTTTTTAAAAGCCACAATGGAAAAATAGTCAATGAAGGCTTTTGATAGGGATTCACAAATTTCTTGCCACACTATGGCTCTGTGTCTTTTTCCTTTGGTGGCGACACCCATACATGAAGGTTGAGCATGCCAAGTGCCTGAAAAACAGCAACCCTTTGCAGTTGTAGTTGAACAGTTATCATATGCTTATTTGATGTTCCTGTCTCAAACCATCCATAGAGAAGCCTGATGGACCGGTCCTCAATTCTAAGCTTTAAAAAACACATAGAAATGTGTTCAATAGAAGAGGATGGTCATTAATTCCTGCCCCCCCCCCCCGCCCCCCTCCCCCATAAACATGTACCCACATCATCCCAGTAAAAGTTGCCCCTTCCCTCTGCTTCCATGCTCACCTCCTCGCTGATAATTAGTATCCGCGCACTTCAATCATCCTAACGCGAGGAAATCACTGCGCGCCTCAATTAAGGGAAATTATCAGTCGGGCTAATTCTCTCGCGCTGGGCTCCACACACCCCGCCAGCCAATTTAAAATGGATCAAATTGGAAAAGTCAAATTACAACTGTGGGGTTGGGGGAGGGAGGGAGGGAGGAGGAGGAGGAGGAGGAGGAGGAGGAGGAGGAGGGGGGAAAATCATTAACGACCCTGTTGTTGAGCTGTACCCGCCTGGAGAGCACCGTTATTGAAGGCCCTCGAGGCAGAAGCACGTATTTGGTTGTGTGTTTACCTGTGTGTCTAGGCGTGCTGTTGTTTGTTACACACATTACCCATTCTGAAGGAGTGTAAAATAGGCATATTTGACTGGACTTTGATTATGGAACTGATTATTAGAATGAAATATTTCCATGGCTTTTTTATTATTGCAACCCCTTTTCTCTTAAATGCACATAACTGAAGGAGCCCTTGGCAGCATATTTGTTTTATAAGAATATGTGAAATGTATACAAAAAAAGACCTGTGAATGTGTGTTAGTGTTTTGAATAGGTGAAGGCATTTATACCAAGTTTTTTTCTCCATCTTGAATGTAATGGAAATCCTAACCTTACATTCACAGTCTCTCCCAGTCATGGATACATGACCACAAATTCCTGTTCCAGCACTTGGGTACCTCGATAACATTCCGAGTATGTTTCTGTTCTTTGACGTCTCAAAGCCTGGATCATTTGGTCTGGTTTTGACACTTTAGTGACACCTTCCCTTTGAGAGGCACTTGAGTCAGCCCCACCTCACCCGTCAGATCCTGCCGTCACTACGCCAAACTGCGTGTACATGCTGTGGATACGCCACATTGCAGCGGTCGACTTGATGTTGCCCGACTCAGAATGAGTGGCACAGGAGGAGGGGGAGTCTTCCTCATTAGAATGGGCACGGGCCACACGGTCCTCTGGCCTCTGCTCTCCCAGGCCTGTGGCATTTTCTCAGGCAGCGTCTGGTCATAATGAGCCGCGTCCCTTACTCGCCCACATACCCGGGCTTATTCCAGAGGGTGGAGATCAGCTCTCTCTCTCTCTCTCTCGCTCTCTCGCTCTCTCGCTCTCTCTCTCACACTCACTCACACACTCACTCACTCACACACATACACACAAACATACACACACACACACACACACTCACTCCTCCCCCTCTCTCTCTGACACACACACATACTAAATAACACTAAGATACATGCTAAGTTACCAAACTGGCAATGCTTATTTTAAACAGGTGCCCTTTTTAAAAATCCAAGCCATTCTCCCTTCAGAAAAAGCCATGTTTCTCCCTGTGACTGCACGCTAGAAAAATACCAAATGTCAATCCAGCGCACAGCGCTGCTTTATTATGAGATTCTGGAGATCTGCTCCTGTTCCCTCCCTCGCACAAACCCACACCCACACCCTGTCACACACTATCACACACTCTCCAGTGGTCCTATTGCCGTGGCCAACCTCAGGACTAAATTGGACAGAGGGTTCGTGTAACAGTAGGTGGACAGTGGCTGCTTCACTCCTTAATGAAAGGATGGCTGGCAGAGGTCTTTGACACAAGTATGTAATGAGGTTAGGAAGGGGCAGAACAGCGTGAGTTTCAGATCCCATTCCTGACTCCCATCTTGATAGCGGTGGTTTTCTCAAGATCATGACTTGTTGGGTTCACTGCTAGAGGTGCACCATGTTCTTTATTTGTTGAGAGACAGTTACGAGGCTTTATGAAAGCAGGCATTGTCTGTTAATCTCGACCTCCTGTCTTGGCTCCACTGCTCCTTTGTTGTGTTCGTTGTATTGCTTCCTCCCCACCAGGCAGCTGAGATTTGACCTGTATATAGTGCTATTCGATCATGCCAATTAGTGATGCACCATGCATGATGGATATATAAAGCAATTTAGTCCATACAGTGCTGGGACATTTTGTCATGTGCATGCCTTTTATAGAGGTAATGTGTGTGTCCGTTTATAGATTAATTCAGTGGAACATAATCGTGGATGTTCTGAGAATTAAGGCCTACACACAAGGCTGGCGACGCAACAGCGATTTACGGCTGGCGACTGACAAAATTGAATATAATCTATTGAAGTGAATGAGACAGCGCATACAGCAAGTGGAACGACAGCCGTCGCGTCACTCTTTCAGAACGCTTTGTCATTCGTAGAAAACATTTGTACGGTCAGTGAATCTTCTGAATCGATGGGTGATCGGATCGCGTCATCACTAGTTTTTGTTAGTAAAGTGGAACAAAACAGAATTCCACCTGTTTGGCTGTTGTATCGTTGGTCGTGTGTGGTGGGCTTTACTGTTTCTTCTAATACACGTCTTGAGCTTACTACAAGTTTTTCCTCTCTTAACTTTTTCCTCCCAAACTTTGAGAATATAGTTTGTCCTGTCAATTTGTCATGTCAGCTTCATGTCCACACATCCACATGCATATGAATTCATATGAGTCAGGAAATAATTCAGTTTGCATTCCGCGTGATAATTGCCTGGAATAATTTCATCCCACCATTTCCGTGCGGGTCAGACTCAATTACCTTCGCCCAAAAGAGTGTGGACGTTAACGGCCCTGTTACCGTCAGACTACCAGCATTCATACAACCAACAGCTTCATAATGAGGGCAGCTCAGTATGGACAAAGCAGTGCCCTAATGTCTTGGCTGCGCAAAGTGGGTCCTGTCCTAGTTGTGTAAGCATTGCTGCTCTGTCTGGACCGAAATAATGGACATGGTCAGCACTGCATGCCGTACTCAAAAGATTGAGTCCCAAAGTCACAGGACTAACAATTTACTCTTTGACCTTGAGTTAAATTAGGCATGTGCAGAAGAAACCCGTCCCACTCGTGAGGTTCATTAGCCAAACATGATAAAAAACAAAAGTCCTTGATGGAGGCTGTGTTCACCGTCCCTGTGTCTTGGACTGGGATGCAGGGCCTTGGGGCACTTGAGATGATCAGCATGGCGTTAGGCTCTCTTTCCCCTTCAGCTCATAACCACACAGGGCACAGGAGCATGAAGCCTGCCACGAGGCATTGGCATCGTGAAGGGGGTGCGTAAGAGCCCTCGCGCGGGGGTGATGCGCTGGCCTCCCATCGACCCGCTCGGCCCATAAGCATTCTCACAGTGGTCCGTTCGACCGGATTTAGCACCCGACACCGCCGGCTGGGCGAGCGCCAATTCGCCGTGTACCATTAATGAGTGATTTTTGCAATAACTTTATTACCTTTATCGATCCTCACGACCGCCATTTGGAGGCTGGCAGGCGAGGCAAGGCGAGGCGCCCTCTGTGAACGAACGCGGAATAGGAACGTTTGCTGCGAAGTTTGTCTCTTTTTTTTCCCCCTTTCTTTTTCGCCTGATGTTTATTTTGGATTTGGATGGATGAGGGCATTAAATGCAGTTTCGGAGTTGTAGTGTGAGTCACCGAAAAGCAGAATGATGGGAGCATCTGCCATTTGAATCCAAGTAAAGCTTTTATAGTTTTTATTTGTGTCATGCCATACATCATCGGTAATACTGTCTGTCATTACAAAGCAATATCAATTTATTATGGTGTATTCCATCCTGCCTCTCACTCACAGGCATAAATGTGTGTATGGGAGGGTAGCGATAGCAGCAGAGATGGATCTTGATAGGTGCAGGTGTTTGGCAAGGGCGCCCAGCTGTGTGTGTGGGGCCTCTCTGTGCCAGTCTTTCGTCTCTGTGCCATCCAGAGCTGCCAGAGGACAGAATGTCATGCTAACGTGACCTATATAAGGCCCAGCCTTTAACACACACTCACACACACACACACACACACACACAGTTTCCCTCTATTCCCACAGCTCTCGTTTCCTGATGCTGTCATTCTCTCTTGTGCTGCCTTGATCCTGCTGTCAGTCATTTCTAAAGCCCGTACCCTCACCCTGCTTTTCGTGTGTCTCCAGCAGCAGCAGCAGCAGCAGCAGCAGCAGAAAGAGCAGTATTGTAATATTGTGTTGGGGACTTTTACTCCTCGCCCTTGTCTGTGCTGCCCGGGCTCAATCTAATTCATCAAGCACAGAAAGGCTGGTGCTATTATCTTTCCTCTCTTCCCTTCCCTTTCATGCTAATGATTAGTGAAAGAAAATTCCTGCTATTTAAATGAAGTATGCGCCCCTCCCTCTTTTCCAGTGTGCCTGTGATTGGGTGGTTGCAAAGTCTTGCAAGCTGGCTTGGCATCCCATTTGGCATACTACATTGTCTCCTGATTAGCTGATTGGCCAGACTTGTGGTATTGGGGTTGAGTTGTTCTTTTTTTTTTTCCTTTGAGGATTTTCTCCATTATCATTTCACAAGGGCACTTTACGTTTGCAGCCAGAGAGAGAGAGGACATTTGATTCTAAATATGGTGCCGTCTTTCATTAAAACCAGGATGTACTCTGTTGTCATTACCATGGTAACCTGATTATATCACACCAGTCCAATATAAAGTGGAGATCATAGATATAGCTGACTTTGACGTCAAACAGTATTGACAGAACCATTGACAAATCTTTAGCTTTTGTGTGTGTGTGTGTGTGTGTGTGTGTGTGTGTGTGTGTGTTGGAAGCGCCTCCTCGTGTTCCATGGATGTAAGCCCGAGTGTGGCTGTCACTCCTAAACCAATCTGGACGTGCAGGAGCGGTTTAATGGTATGGAAAGGGATGGGGATCCGCCTCTGCTCAATATTTTCTATCTAATGGCCCATTAGGCCGGGGCTATTCTTGGAGCGGAGCTTTTTAGGATATGGAGACAATAAGCCCCACTCCGCTGCTCGGCAGCTTCCCCCGCCGCGGCCGATTCTCTCCGGTGCTTCCGTCTGCTCGTCACAGGGACGGCTGAAGCAGGTTGCACATGTATAATTAGCATAATCCTGGGCTAAGGCTTGATTTGTGTCTGTTTGTGTGTGTGTGTGTGTCTTTCCTGGCCTACTTATCTCCTCAGCGTGGTATATTTGCCTTTTCTATTCTTTTGTGAGGTATGATCGCTTCTAGCCCCCCTGGTGATTGAAGCTGTGTGTGTGTGTGTGTGTGTGTGTGTGTGTGTGTGTGTGTGTGTATGCGCCCATTTAGTGATGGTAACTTAAAAACGCTGAGCACGTACTCGTGCTATTACAATCATCCAATCTCTCTAATTCCCTGCCACCTAGAATTGCACCCTCTGTGCATGTGTTTTTTCAGATGAGATGATCTATAGCTATTAGCTTGATTATTCTCATCACTTTCTGATGCCTGCCACCGTTCACTGGTGCAGGTTGGTCGTCAGTGGCTCTGCTGATCTGTCTGTCTGTCTGTAGCTCAGGTGGCTGTACAGCCAGTGGACAAGACGGACACTGACCCACCTGCACCAGTCTCTTCCTGCAGCTGGGAGTGTGTGTGTGCCACTATCTGCTCCACTCTCCACTGATGGGGGAATATATCTGGGAAAAATAGTGTGTGTGTGTGTGGTTCCACTAGTGTCTTTTCTCTCCAGTGGATGTCTCAAGCAGGATTGAGCGCTGTAAATAAGCAGATTAAACTTTAACCAGCCTTGAGGCAGAAAAATAGAAGCGCGCCTTTGAAAAAGCGGCTGTCTGCAGATATTGCCAGATTTCGGTGGATATGAGAAACAAACAGCGGCGCGGCCAAGATGCTGGAATGCCTTTTATGACGGCAGTTGACTACAGGCCTTTTATTGATCACTCCAGCTTTAAGTAGGCAGCCGAGGAGCGCTTCGTCTGGCATCTCAGAATTATTTCGTGTTTCTTCCAGCGTTTGCCAGAAGTTGTCAGTTGATCTCTCTCAGTTGAAGGAGAATACGTTTATGGTACAAGCTAAAGCGCTCCTTGTTCAGGACCTACAACACCATTTATGTGTCTTTAGGTCTGTGTAGTTCTGCAGAATGTAGATTCTAGTTGCAGGCAGCCGATGCGTACCCATGTGTCCGTTTAGGTTTAAGAGTGAGGTATGAGCAGATACCGGATGCTAAAAGAATACTATTTTGTCTATCTGAGTGTTTCAGATGTATTTTATGAACGTTTTTTGGGGATGGGTGGATAGATAGAGGGCTGTTTATTTGTTGTTGTGATATTTTTGCGTTTGCAAATTGTAGTTGCAGTTGATTGAGGAGTTTGCTCGTATCGTTCTATTGGATCCCTGCCCCTCGTTGCTCAGGAGTTCAAATCCTCGCTGATCCGGCTCCGATGTTCTTTTATCAGAACCGGCGGTTCTGCTGGCAGCTCTCCTGGTCGGCTCTCCTCACATGGCTAAGCCCTCCCGTGTCTCTCCTCGCTCTCTTGAGGCCGCCACCTGCTCTTATTGCATTTCATTCTCTTTTGGGATTCTGGAAGGCCACTCCGCCATCATCTTTGCTCCAGCAGGCCAATTTCTTTGCCTCTCCCGCTGGCAGTCATTACACACACACACACACACACACACACACACGTACGTACACACACACACACTCTCACTCACACACACACACACACACACACACGTACGTATACACACACGTACACACACGTACACACTTACACACACACACACACACACACACACACGTTGTTCCTCTGCCAGCCTGTCTGTCTGTTGGGCTGTGTATGCTTGTCACAGAGTTGAGATCCTGTGTGTGTGTGTGTGTGTGTGTGTGTGTGTGTGTGTGTGTGTGTGTGTAGGTATGCCCTCACTCGCCTGTGTGTCTCTAGAAGGAGAAGCACGTCCCTAGCTGACGCAAAAGGTGTGTCTGGACATTCGGGGGGCTCTATTTTGGGTGGCGATGTTTCAGCGTTGGCCCGAGTGTCTGGACAGAAAGACATTAAGTAGACCAGGAGCGCATTCATTTCAAGGACCCAAAAACGTGTGTGTGTGTGTGTGTATGCGGGCATGTGTGTAAGTGACTCACCTCTCAGATAGGGCCTCAGAATTAATCACCGTTCATGCCTGCCCCCTCAGACCACACTTAGCTAAGTCCTCAGGAATGGCATGATGACTCTTTCATGGCTTACACACACACACACACACACACTCACACACATTTTCTGTTCTTTACTCAGCCAAGTAATAATTGAACACATCATGGAGATACCGATACAGACGAAAGCAGTTATATGTGGTCTGTGTGTCGGAAACCCAAACGCCACCTCTCTTTGTGACCTTGAATGGCATCTCATTTCATCTGCTGAAGGAAGGGTCACAGTTCCATCACTGACCAGCCATGGCCTCCCGTGTCGAGGCTTGAGCCGCTTGGCTAACTGCCGCTTGGCGGCGGCTGAGGAGGTGTCGGCGACGGTGACGGCGACGTCCAGGGCAAGGTTACCTCAGGCCTTGTCCAGTGCTTGTCCTCAGCTCTCTCTGGCTAGCGTTGTTTATCACCCAGCGAGAAAGACCTGGATCAGAATGTCTGATTAGAACCCCCCTCCTCCTCCCTGCTGTTGGCCTCTCCCTCTATCCTTCTCTCTCTCTTTCTCTCTCTCTCTCCTTCTCTCCCCCTTTATCTCTCTCTCTCTCTGTCTCCTCCCCCCTCTCTCTCCCCTCATCTTTCTCTCCTCTGTCTGTCTCCCTGAGAAAAGTCTATTTCTGCGAGCACTAAATCAGTTTGTCTTAATGAAATGATGGCAAATGGGGGGGCTGGGCTCAACCGTGATCGTGCAAGGAGAGTAGGGAAGAGAGGCTGACATTGAGGAGGAGTATCCGACACACACACACACACACTAATCCATCCGCAGAGATGGTCCAGGGAGCCATTTGCCTGTGGACGCTGTTGTCCGTTACATCAATCATATCAGTGGCGGCCACTGACCAGCAGCGGGCAGTCGGTCGGGCAGTCGGTCGGGCAGCCTTGAGGAGGTCCTCGCGCCGAGTTGCTGGGAGCTGAAGCAGCCAGTTGAAGCAGGACGGGAAGAGCGGGAGAGATGCATCTTCAAATCCCACAGACAGAGCAGGAAAAGGTTCTGTGATTCCAATATAAATGTAAAGCAGCCCAGCCACAGAGAACGCCGTTCCAATACAGTTGTGTCTCGCAGGCACACACACACACACATACACACACTTCTCTCACATATGAATTTCTTCATGCATGCCACTAAAAACACACACACACACACACACACACACACACACACACACACTGCTGAGGTGCTCACCGAGTCCTGGTATTACAATATGAATACCAGCAGGGACTAGCAATGGGTTGTTTTTTTGTTACATTTATTGGATTTCTGTAACATAGTTAAAACTTTTTGCATGCATGTGTGCATTTCCGCACGCATCGATGTCTGTCAGCCTCTGCGGTCGTGTGTGTGTGGTGTTGGTGTGTGTCAGTGCTCAGTGGCGGAGTTGGGAGCTGGAGCCAGGCAGACCCAGGATGCCCATCCTCCAGCTCTTGGCCCCAGGATGTGGCCCTAATGACGGCTCCGTGGGCATCTGTGTGCCTGGAGCTCTGGAGCTCTGGATGCTAAACAGACACATAGCGACCATTATGACCAAGCCGCTTGCTGCTTAATTCAGAAACGAGTGATCATGGGCACCAAATCAACACAGGATCAATTTCTCTCTCTGTCTCATTCACCCTCACACACACACTCTCTCTCTCTTTCTCACTCACACACACACTCACACACACGTTTTCCGTAAGGAGTGCATTCTTCTGACTGCTCATCAGAGTGACGATCTGCCGGTCACTCTGAGCTGAGAGGAGGCGAGATAGCCATGCACACGGAGTTAGAGAAGAGGAGCGCTGTGTGGATGGGCCCCCCCCCCCGCCGTCCCCCGTCCCCCGTCATCTCAATCAGCTCTCCATCAGCCCCCAGCCAATCTAATATGTCTCCCTCAGCGCCTTTACAGCACAATCACAATCTCACACACACACACACACACACACACTCTTTCATACAGAGTCCGGAATCTTGATGCATCATACTGGCTCCTATCCCACAGTCTTTTTAAATTGAAGCCTCTCAATCTAATTGCACACCTTTCCCCATGCTCTGTGACCGAGTGTTGTATTGTGTGTGTGACTATCCGTGTTCTTCTTCAACTGATTCTCGTGGGCCACCTGAGGGCTGCCGGCACTTGGCCACGCAGGGCTCCAAAGGCCAACTCTTTCACAACACACACACCACACACACACACACACACACACACATTTGTTCTGTGTGAGTTACCCGTTGACGGCAGTCGAAATTGACTCCCAGAGTCGTCTTTCTCTCTTATCACTCTATCTCTTGCTTACCCCCCTCCCCTTCTCCCTTGCTCCCCCTCTCTCTCTCTCTCTCTCTCTCTGTCTCTGTCTCTGTCTCTATCCCCCTCTCTCAGTGGCTCTGCCCTGCCGTCGCCGCCTGAGGGCCGTTGGCCCAGCGCATCATTTGTCTTTTCTTTTGTGGCCCTTCCGGTGATCTAATAATCTTTAATATCCCTCCTCCGCGCGCCGGTGGGACCGCTGGCTGCCCGTCA
>NC_085011.1:18601512-18634012 GCF_963854185.1 Sardina pilchardus
ACTAACACTAATGTGTTAAGGCACCAATCCTCTAGCCCACTTCTCTGTGTGCAGGGCACTGCATCTTTACAAATGTGACCCTGCAAGGCAAAACCAGTCGCTTTGGTAAAATTGATCAAATTGAGTTATTGTGTTCACATGAACGGCCATAAACTAAGCTTTCCAACGATATGTTTCCAACGAGATGTTTTTCCATGAAATGTGTTCACGATATGTGTGGACTGTATACTGTCGAATTAAGCGAAAACGTGAAATTCAAAATTTTAGCCAGAACATTTGTTTATCGTGGATTTTCTCAATATAGCATTGAGCGCTACTGTAAGCCACTGGTTTTGCTTTGCAGGGTCATAAACGATGGCATAACTCACCCTGCCTCCGAGACTGTCCGTGCGTCTGTCTGTCTGTCTTTGCCCTTGTTGGACTGACTTTTATTATTCTATCTGAGGATTCACCTACAAATGTTCTCTCCCTGTCTCTGTCTGTCTCTCTCTCTGTCTCTCTCTCGCTCTCTCTCTCACACACACTCACACACACACACACACACTCATTCACTCTGTGCCCTCTGATGCTTCTGGGTTTCTTCTGTCCTCGGTCCCTGTCTTCCTTACCTCTGTGCGTGTGTGTGGAGAGGACCTTCTCCTGCCCTTGTTCCCTATGTTCCTTTTGACAGTTAGCTCATGAAAAATTCAGGTTATTTGGACAGACCACAAGTAAAAACATCGCTTAATGCAGAAGTGACCTATCTACCAGAGAGAGTGTGTGTCTGACCATCTGATGTCGCCGCCGTGTCCTAGCGGTCCGTAAAAGCTGTATCTCCCTGTTGCCTGTGTCGGCGTGCCACTCGCTAGCGTTTCCGCTCGACTGGAGCCTCCCACTCCAGCAGCTCCACATCATGGCAGAGGAGAAGAAAAAAACACTCTGCGTTGGTTTTTACAGAGGATCACCGCCGTAACGGACACGGATATCATCTTTAGTAACCAGAAAAGCGTTTTAGTGGGTGGCTCTAGACATTTCCCTCGGTAAAGGCCGGTACATTTCAGCCTTTAAAAACCTCGTGCAATCTGAGTAAGTGGGCACAAGGTCACTCGTGCCCCTTTTTGAAATAATAATGTGTTTCTGCGCTTAACAGCAAATCATTTGCCGTGTCGTATTGCTGGTCTATTAATGAATTACTTTTTCGTCAGCGCTGCTGCAAGGTCTTCGGATTTCCTCTGCCCCTCTCAGTTTGTGTTTATTGTTTTTCAACATGCAGATGCATACATGAATAATACATGACTGCGTATGGTTGTGAATTATAGAAAGACACAAGTACGTGGCAATGGGAGTGGCAGTGATATGCGAGCCTTATGTAAAACTGATGTAGTTTTCATTTCTTTTTACTCTTTGTTTCTCTCTCTCTCTCTCTCTCTCTCTTCTTAAAATCCAATTCAAACAACTTCTACTGCCAAATCCACTACCCATCCTTCCCTTTAATTTTGTTTCAGTCAATCTTTGTCACAGTTTTTTAAAACATTGAGTTTGACCACCCTAACGTTTGGCTTCGTCTGTCCACTCGCAGGTCGAAAAAAGACAAGAGCAAAGGAGTGGTGAAGGCCGAGCCATCGGACCCCGAGCCGGAGGGCCTGACCCTACTGGTGCCCGACATCCAGAGGACGGCCGAGATCGTCTACGCCGCCACCACCAGCCTGCGGCAGGCCAACCAAGGTGTGTGTGTGTGTGTTTGAGAGAGAGAGAGAGAGTGTGTGTGTGGGGAGGGATAAGAAGAAAATGGGGAAACTTATTAGGAGGATGATTGAGGACAGAGAGTGTTGGCTGCAGTGTTGCCTTGGCCAAGGTGTTCAGACCAAAGAGAGTCTTCTGCTGATTTTGTGCCGTCTAGTGTGGATTGATGTCCTCTGGTTGTCCCTCTGGAAAGACTTGGTATGTCTGCCGCACTCTCCAGACAAGGGCAAAGAAGTGGGTCTCTAACTTTAGCCACCATGGACAGACACACGCCCACACACACACTCCCTCTTGTGACTGTGATAGACTGTCACCTCTGCAGGGACGGCGGTGCCATCTGATATGGTGGTCAGTCACACACACGCACACACAATCACTCAAATTCATAGGAGTTTTTCCTGTGCCAAATCCCTTTGGATCTTGAGCATATACTCCAAGCCTTTCCTCGATGGGGCAAGACCTGCCAATCAAACCAACACACACACACACACACACACACACACACCACACACACTCAATAGGTCTGACCATTACAGCGCCCGCACACACACACACACCCCACCATTACTCTTTCTGAAGACATCAAGCTGTCCTCCTGGGAGAGGGCTTTAGAGTTGCTGACAGACTGAGAAAGAGTGTCCGGTCTGCACAAGGGACCAGACACACACACACACACACACACGCACATATTGACTGCGATGGCTGCCATAAACGTTACTACTGCAGAACTCCTTGGCTGGCTATTGCTCACTGTCAGTAAAAAAGCTTGCTATTGATACGTGTGTTAGGCATGATTAACTGTTCCACGTCCCCTCTCCTCCTCCTCCTCCACCTCCTCTTCCTCCTCCTCTTCCTCCTCCTCTAGTAGCTGTATTAATTAGCTCCTTCCTATCTTTGTATGAAGTCTCTCTCTCACACACACACACACACACACACACAAGCACAAACAAGGCCTACCTAGAAGCCTACACACATACTGTAGGCACACAGGTGTCTGTCCACACACACCAAGGCTCTCGCTCTCACACACACAAACGTACAGAACCACAGGCGTGCTGGCATACCATTGAGAGCTGTATCAAAGATCCTTCATTACTCTGCTTTAACCCTCTCTGGCTGTATGGTGGTTGGGAAGCTGGCGAGGAGGAAGGCGTGTGGTTTGGGCATGCTGCCCGTATGTGCAAGTTCAGATCAATGCGGTTGTCACCTCCTATAAGGAAATCCATAGGATAGCGGACGCCTCCCTCTCTCAGTCCAGGAAGGGGGATGTCGGTGAAGGGGGAATGGCACTGCGTCTCCGTGCTGGAGACGAACGTGCGGAATGTGAGCGCGCGAGGGGGAGGGGGGGGTTAACTGTTTAATTAGTGATTCGTCTCCAAGAAACGGTCAAAGACAGGCTAACGAGGGGGCTGGGATTTGACGAGGCCTCTTTTCGCGCATCTCTGTATTGACCGGCTCGTGCGTCGGCGCGTGTCGATATGCAGCGTCTAATGTGCGAGCTGGAAGGGGAATAAATGATGGTATCGACATCCAAAGGCTTTTTTTCCCCCTTTCTTTTTCTTTTTTTTTTTTTTTTTTTGCACTGCGCACCGACTAAGCTTACCGTCATAGACAAGTTAAATGCAAAGTAATTTAATATGGTGGCGCATGCATCCAGGTAGGAATATCAATGCACCGTGCCTAGGGATTTGCACGCGGGGGCTACAGCCACCATATCATTTTGTAAATATAGATCAGGTTTCCCACTGGTCATGGAATTTCTGGAATACAATGGAATGGAGTCTATTCTAGACATGAAAAGTCAGAGAATTTGGTCTTTTTGGGGGCAAAGTCATGGAATATCAGGGAATTTTGTTGTAGTAGTTTAAAATCCTCTACCCAAAACACTTTCTTCCATTTTCATTAATTTTCATAAATCATTTTTTATTATGTTTTCCAAATCATTTTTAGTGGAGTTGCAATTGGGCTATTGTTATTTGATTTATCTTTACCCAATAAAAACTGCACAACTGCAATTTTATTGACATTACCTGAAATAGATGATTAAATAGCATGACTTATTAACGTGTTAAAGAATGGAGATATAGCGCTTTGGAACCAAGCTCCTTATACATTTCCATGCAGAATTGGTGTATATCTGGTCGTTAGCTTTACGGTTTGCTTGATCAGTTGTGGTTAGCCCAACTTTGTTTATTCAATGGCAATTTATTAATCTCGCTTGAAAAAGTAAACGTTTCTACAACGCCACGTAGCTGCTCATTCATAAGGTAGTAAGGTCATGGAAATGCAGTTCTTTTGTCAGGGAGAAGTCATGGAATTTTACATTTGAGTTAGAGTGGGAACCCTGATAGATAGTTAATTATGTTTATGCATATAGAGCCTCCACCCCCACCCCCTCTCTCGCTCTGTGGGCTTAGTGATAGCAGAGAGGTGACGGAGGGATCCACCAGTGTGATTATTTCTCTGGCGTCAGGGTGTAGCTGTCGATAAGAGCGCCCACGCCGCAGAAGAAATGAGGACTCTGCCAGATACAATATCACCATCTTGTAATGATGTAGCTGTCATTTGTCAGTTTTAATGCTTTCGCTTTGTGTTTCTCTCTCTCTACACACCTTTCTCTCCCCATCTCTCTCTCTCTCTCTACCTCTCTCTCTCTACCTCTACCCACACGCACTGTCTTCATCTCTCTCTTGCTACCCACCCCCCCCCCCCCCCAATCTCTCTATATTTCTCATCCACAACTGGAGAAACAAGGAAAAGATCTCCTTGAAAGCTGCAGTCTTTTTTTTAATGATTATTTTCTTCCTTGCGGTTTTATTTTCCTCACTGTTATGGATGGGGAAAGTCAGACCAACAGCAGCAAGGGCCTCGTGTTGTGTTGCCCTCGCTAACCAACCCTGTGTGTTAGAGGCCTGCTGCATGTGGAGGCCCTGCACTCACAGCACAGCCAAGGGCAGGGAAGGGTGTGCTTTAGGGCCCAGGGACCTTTTGCAGGCTGGTAGTCCCTGCCTATGGATGTCTTTGTCCTTCCATCCTTGCTGTTTTTCCCTATTGACATTTTACTCATCAGTGTTCTTTCCGTCTATCCTATTTTCTCTGTCTGCTAAGTAACACATTTAATATAAAACGTTCTCTATCTCTTCCCCCCCCCCCCACAGAAAAGAAGCTGGCCGAGTCCTCCAAGAAGACGTCCACCAGGCCCAAGCCCATGTCCATCCTGCGCTCTCTGGAGGAGAAGTATGTGGCGGCCATGAAGAAGCTCCAGTTTGGTGAGTTTGCCCCTGACCGGCCCGCGCAGTGGGGAGAAACCTGAGAGAGGGGGAAATTGGCATCAGGTATCAGGGTTTAGAGAGCACAGGTGGGGGATTAGAGGGCTGATGAGACTGATCCAAGCCACCACCCTCCTTTTAGATCTTGCCTGCGTTTGTTGTCCCTTGTTCCTCTCTGCTTAGAGTGAATGCAGGAGGGAGGGAGAGAAGGAGCATTACAGGGGGGTAGAATGAGTGGAAGAAATGGAGGGTGAAAGGGAGGGAGTGGAAGCTGTAGTGAGTGAGGGAGAGAAGATGCAGAAAAGTGTGTGAAAGAGGAATGCAGGGTGTGAGCAAGAGAAGAGGGTGGGAGTAAGAGAGTGAGAGAGAGCGATGGAGGATGAAAGAGAGTGTGAGAAAGAGAGAGGGAGAGAGAGTGTGAGAGAGTGTGTGTGAGAGAGAGAGTGTGAGAGAGTGTGTGTGAGAGAGAGAGTGTGAGAGTGAGAGGGAAGCTGCTGAAGAGGCCGCGTGCGTCTCCACTCAGGAATGATCCATAATGCCATCACTGTGTGTGCGCCGCGTCTCTCGAGGGTGGGGGGACGTGGAGGGCTTTTCTGACTGTCACTTCTCATCCCGCCACCCGCTGATTGATGGCCAGACTTTTGCTCCGCCGCAATTGATTTTTGCAAGCGGGAGACGTCTGAAGTAATCGCAGCTGACACCAGCGCAAACAGGTTTGCACCGGTCCCCCAATACAAACATGGAGAGACGGTGGCAAAAGAAGAGAGAAAGGGAGAGAGAGAGAGAGAGAGAGAGAGAGAGGGGGCAGGTAGAGCCCCCAGGAGGTCGGCAGACAGAGAGAAGCTGTGTGATTAAAGAGCAGGAGGATGGACGCGAGGTGTTTTCAAGGTGCTGTGTGTCTTCTGTGAAAAAGGTTTCCATAGCAGCCTTTAATCTTTGGCTATTTTTTCCCTCCTTTATGTGTGTTTTTTACACTTGTTTTTCCTTCCTCTCTCTCTCTCTCTCTCTCTCTCTCTCTGTGTGTGTCTGTCTCCCACAGACACATTTGAGATGGTGTCGGAGGACGAGGACGGCAAGCTGGTGTTTAAGGTGAACTACCACTACATGTCTCAGGTGAAGAATGCCAGCGATGCCAACAGTGCCGCGCGGGCACGCCGGCTGGCCCAGGAGGCCGTCACCCTGTCCACCTCACTGCCCCTCTCCTCCTCCTCCTCAGTCTTCGTCCGCTGCGACGAGGAGCGCCTCGACATCATGAAGGTACGGGCCTGAGGCAGGCAACCAGCAACCCCCGGACGGACACACACACACACTTCACTCCCCACTTTTGTGCACACAATAAAACATCTTTCTTACACAGACAGATTCACACACGTGCATGCACGGTCATACATGTACTCTATCACGTGTGTGAACACACACACACACACACACACACACACACACACACACACACTTCTATTTTTTCCCTGTGTGGTGTTTGCCTCTGTGCGCAAGGCTGGGGGCTTTTTTAATAAAGGCGTTATTGCTGGGGCCGCATCTGCAGCACAAGAGCTCACTCAAAGGCTCTTGGCGGGTGTGTGAGGAGATACCGAGGGAGTGAGGAGTGCACCAGTTAGTAGTGCTCCCCTAAGGCCCGTGTGTGTGTGGTGTGAGAGGGATACTCAGCGGGACTCCAGTTATTTCGGCTGTGACTTAGCCACGGCTGACTGGAACGGAACCTCCACGTTCCCCCCGTAACCGAAATCAAGAGCGCCATCTGCACCCGCTACCCCACCATTAACGGGCGCGGAGCTGTCGGGCTGGTGCCGCCCCCATCGTCACCGCCACCAGAACCTCCGCACCGGCTCCGGGCGAACCCGACAGCGGGCCATCACTCTCTAATGACATTTCATAAATGGCCGTCACCCGGCGTCCTGATTAACGGCGGCGGCGGCGGCTAAATGTCAGAGCCCCTCGTCCGGTCCGCCGTGTCTCGGTCACGCTCCGCTGGAGAGCTTCGTCCGCGCCGCGCACACCAGCCCGGGCTCGCAAGGCCAGCGCCGGAAAAGGCCAAAGTGTGTGGCACTGAGTCAGGAGGAGAGACGTCCGCGTTCGTCTGTCGTGTCCTCTCCACGCTGCGTCTCTCTCTCTCCTTCTCTCGTCTCTCCGCTCCACTTTTCTTCTTCCTCTTCCTCTTCATTCTTCTCCCTCTCTCCTCCTCCTCCTCGCATCTCTCGTGAACCGAACGTGTGCATTAACATGCAATCTTAATGTTGCCTAATAGCAGAGTGTAGCCTGCTCAGATATGAATATCTATGCATGTGTGCACTCACTTTCTATCTCTCACACACACACACACACGCACACACACACACACACACACACACACGCGTGCGCGCTCTCATGGTGTGGGTGCGCGAGCAGTGTGGGGCCTGAGCGCTGCTGTCACAACACTCTTCGCGCCTGAGCGACACTCCCCCGACCCCCGGGGCGACGCGGGCCACTGAGCCTGCCTGTTGCCGTGGCAACGTTGCGCCTCAGTCTCCGCATCCCCGCTGGTCCCGTCCGAAGGATTTTCCACCAGAGTATACAGACATTTCTTCCCCCTCTTTTTTTCCCCTCCTTCTCCTCTCCATCCTCCTCCTCCTTCTCCTCTCCTTCCTCCTCCTCCTCCTCCTCCTCCTTCTCCTCTCCTTCCTCCTCCTCCTCCTCCTCCTCCTCCTCCTCCTCCTCCTCCTCCTCTCCCTCGGTTTCCTCTTTATTTCCTCCGAGGGAGGGCTTGCCTTGGCTGACCTGGTTAGACCCTGTCTCTCCGGTGAGCTGCATCTGCAGAGGGATGTCTTTAATGTATGACTGTGTGGATGATTTCTTAATCCGTCCTTCCCTGCCTTTCAGAACAGTGCCACGGCTCAGCACTCACTCCTCTCTCTCTGTGGGAGCTTCTCTCCCTCGCTCTCTATTTGTCATAGGGACTCCCGTCCAAACCTTTTTTTTTTTTTCTTTCTTTCTTTTTATCCCCCACCCCCTATTCTGTACTCCTGTGCCTCTTCTTTTTTTTCTTTTTTTTTTTCAATCAGTTTCTGTGCCAGAGCTTTTTAGATCTGTCTTCCTCAATCTTGTAGCTGTCCGATTCTTTCTCTGTTCCTCCGCTCTGGATGCTGAATAGTCAGCTGTATGCTCGGTTTTGACGTTTGAGCACAAACACCTTGTTTCTTGTCTCTGTGCGTCTCTTTACACACACACACACACACAGAAACACACACACACACACACACACACACACACACACACACACACACACACACACACGCTGCCTCCTTAGTCTGTGATCCTCTGCGCTGCCCAACCAGCACTAAACCCTGGGGTTTGTTTCAAGATGGCAGCGCCAAATGCACTCAAAACAAGGTCTCGCCCCTGTGCCTTTCACATCAGATTACCCACTGCTCTGAGGGCCGCGAGAGGAGAGAGCCAGAAAATTGAGCACACACTCACACACAAATGCTCACATACACATACATTGCGCACACACACACACACACAGCAACTAAGGCTGAATACCTGTGACTGTGTAATGGGCTGCTCGCTGAAGACTACCCTGTCCTTCCTCCTGGATGAGAGGTCTTTCCTCCATCGATCAGGAAAGAGAAGGTTACACACACACACACACACACACACACACACACACACACACACACACACACAGGGAGAGAGCTCACTTTAGTCAGTGCTCAGTGAGGCGCAATCTCACTTTTCCTCTGGTTGTGCTCCATTGCTACATCTCCACACTGATTGATGTCGACACTGGTCTTCTGTACCTGTGTGATGTGCTCATCACAAATTGACAACCTGTCAAAGCACAACTGAAGGCCCCTCAAATTAATGTAGATTCCCTTTTTTTGCAATGCACAAAAACTCCTGAGATAATGTGTTGGAATCCTGAACTGAACTGTGGTCCTGTGTGCTTTATGAATTAACCATCAACACAACAGTGGTATTTTTTGTTTCTCACTGTGTGTGTGTGTGTGTTCCTCTCCGCGCAGGTCCTGATTACTGGTCCGGCAGACACCCCATATGCAAACGGCTGCTTTGAGTTTGACGTGTACTTCCCCCAGGACTACCCCAACTCCCCCCCTCTGGTCAACCTGGAGACCACCGGAGGCCACAGCGTGCGCTTTAACCCCAACCTCTACAACGACGGCAAAGTGAGTCTCTCCCCAGCCGCCCGCTCCAGGCCTGTGGCCACGCTCTCGTCTAGAGAAAACGCAACTTTTAAATAAAACTAATAAAAAAAAAAACAGGTTTTGTAACCAAAAGATATATCTGAAGTTATGTACGAGCTATGTCAGCCACCTAGCACGTAGAAATCGCTAGCCATCAATCACCCGCAAAGCACCTCCCCACTCAACGGCAAGTTGGTGGAGTTGTCGCTGTCTCTTGTAGCTAATGTGACAGGGGTGTTAAGCAGCCTTCAGCAGCTTTCGTGTTTTTTTAAGTCTACCCCACTAAATTTAATATATATTTAACACGTTGTGTGTATGTTTGTGGGTACGTTTGTGCGTACAATATATCTGTTAGAGAGATCTCCTCTCTATCCTTAGTCCCAATTATTATGTCTTCGACTCTTTCATTTACTTATCTTACTCCCCCGACCCCTACATCTCACTCACACTCTCTTTCTCACACACACACACACACACACACACACACACACACACACACACACACACACACACTTGTCTACACCCAGAAAGACAGCCCATCACTAGCTCCTGCTCCCCTCTCCTGCGGTCAGCAGTGGTAAAGGTGTTCTGGTGGCTCCCGTCCCCTGGCCCTTATTAGCTGCACTCTGACGGAGAGCATGGACTCTCATAATGGGAGGTGACAGCTGCTCCAGGAATTACTCTGTGTGCTTTAGACATCAGACATGCCACTCTGATGGACTGGAGATATGCGCTTTTTATCCACCAAAGAGCAAAGAGAGAGTGTGAGATAGATGGATGGATAGATAGAGAGAGAGAGAGAGACAGAGAGAGAGAGACAGTGACAGAGTGAGAGTGAGTGAAGCAGATGTGTGAATGCATTTCTGTGTGTTTGGCAATGCATCTGAAACATGTTGTTGATTGCTGTTTCCCCCCCCCCCCATTTTGTCTTTCCTCTGCCCTTTCTCCTAATCTTTCTTCTAATCTTCCTCCCTCCTTCTCCTTCTCCTCCTCTCTCCCGCTCTGTCTCTGCATCTCAGGTGTGTTTAAGTATCCTGAACACTTGGCATGGTCGACCAGAGGAGAAGTGGAACCCACAAACCTCTAGCTTTTTACAGGTAACTCATTCTTACACACACACACACACACACACACACACACACACACACACACACACACCCCTTACAGGCACCCCATATGAAATCCCCTCTGCGTGTCTTTAAATGACCATGCCAATCTACTGCTGCGTTAGGTTGCCCTCATGCTTCCCCAGACCGTGTATGGAGCATCACTCTCAGGCTCCCACAGCAGGGTGCCTGGGGAGACAGGCTGTGTGTCTCACCCTCCAGCAGCTCTCTCTCTCTAGCTGCTCTGAACATGATAAATACTGCAGCCTCCCCAGCGAGAGAGAGAGAGAGAGAGAGAGAGACTCTGACTGGTCACATGACCCCATTTTATCTCAAGTGGAGGGTGGGGGTTAAGAGTGGATGGATGCACGAATAGACAGACACATAAATGCCTCATGCAGATCTTTTCGGTCTTCCATCTCTATTTTTAGGCCCTTGTTTCCTGGAATAGAGTTGGCTAGCGTGTCGGTGAACATGTCATGATTGTTGTCAGAGTCACGTATTTGTTGCCACACACCGACAACTTGCCCGTCTGGTGTTCTGGAAACAGATAGCGCTGCCGTGAGCGCTCCTTGTGGAGCCTTTTGGTCTGAGGTCTCCGCGTGGCTGAGGGATGTGAGCTCTTCTCCGGACCCAGCCGTAGTCAGGAGGCTCAACCAGCGGAGAGTGTGTGTGAGGTGCTCGGGCCTCTAGTCTGCTCCTGTCCACCGTCCGTGTGTAGCCCACGCTAGCAGATCATCATCAGGCCCTAATCATCCCTGCCCCCCCCCCCCCCCCATCCCCATCCCCATCCCCCGTGTCACCCATTATCTGATTTACTTCAGACTGATATTCCTCCATTACTCCCGACCAGCACCACCCCCCATGCCGCAGGCCCATGCATCACATGGGCCCTCCTCTATTGAGAACTAGGGAATTGGT
The DNA here is from genome assembly GCF_963854185.1 of Sardina pilchardus. Classification (NCBI taxonomy): domain Eukaryota; kingdom Metazoa; phylum Chordata; class Actinopteri; order Clupeiformes; family Clupeidae; genus Sardina; species Sardina pilchardus. The sequence goes on from NC_085011.1 coordinate 18,612,730, forward strand.
GTTCTCCGCTTTTATTGATCTCCCTCAGCGAGCAAGTGTGGGCACCACCCATCCCCTTTCCGCTCCGCTCCGTCCTCCGTCCTCCATCCCATTTGCTCCTCCGCCCCCAATCTCTCGTCCTTTGAAAAAAAGGATGGGTGGGGTGCGGGCGGTGCGGTGGAGAAAGTTCATAGAGATGTCTCCATTGATTATCATTTTAGTTAGCGTCCGCTGGGGTCGATAATGGAAATCAGAGCGGCCAGCGGCGTGCCAGGGAGGGCTGTGGGACCGCCTCCGCGCTGTCCAGGGAATGCACGGACGTGCGGTGGAGGGGGGTGGGGGGATGTTCCGGAAAGTTCAAGGTTAGCCGGGTCAGATAGCAAGCAAGGGCTTTTCCCGGCGACACTTGGAGGTGTAGCCACCGGAGATGGGAAAAAACGGAACTTTTCTAATCGTGGCCCAGCCGTGGCTGAGCTCCGCGACCTTTTGGAGACGCCCTCATTAGCATTCCGTCCCGCAAGCAGATGCCTTCTTCCGGAGAGACCGGCGGTCCGGCTAGGGCAGACGCTTATCAGCGCTCCGGCTCCCCAGGCCCGGGGCCCGCGACCCTGTGACCCCACGACCCTGTGACCCCGGCTCCTCATTTGGCTCACGCTCATATGCTAATCCACGGCGCAGAACATAGGCCAAGTGTGCAGCTGTTTGAAGGGGGCAACCTCAAATACACAAATGTAGCCCAGATGCAGACAAAGTTTTCAAGAATTAATTTAGCACATCTGAGTTCAGAATAGTTTTACAGTAATAACCAACACCCCCCCCCCCAACACACACACACACACACACACACACACTGTTATATATTGAAGACTTGTATGGAGTATGCTTCATGGACCTCATTGTTTGTGTTTGTGTGTGTAGGTGCTAGTGTCTGTTCAGTCTCTGATCCTGGTGGCAGAGCCGTACTTTAACGAGCCTGGCTACGAGCGCTCGAGGGGAACGCCCAGCGGCACGCAAAGCTCCCGCGAGTACGACGGAAACATCCGGCAAGCCACCGTCAAGTGGGCCATGCTGGAACAGATGAGGAACCCCTCTCCCTGCTTCAAGGAGGTGAGTGAGACACACAGCACATACACGCAGGTAGATCCACAGTCCCATAAGCAGCTGAACAAATGATGAGGAAACACACACACACACACACACATATACACACACACACACATATAGTACATGCACACACAGAACCACAAGCACGTGCAGCCTGTGATATATTTTCAAGAGCACAAGTGGCAGGAGAAATAAACTAATTCGCATTCTCACACACAAATACACTCAGTCAGGCTAGACGCCCTGGCCTTGACCCTGCTAAAGTATCTGCGAAAACAGACACACACACACACACACACACACACACACACACACACACACACACACACACACACACGCTTGATGAATCTCAGCCCCTCCTAAATGTTCATCTCCCGTTGCCTCCACACGAACAGCCCCAAATCAATTTGCACCCCAAGAACCAGCGATGCTCAGAAATGTCAACACTCACCTCCACCCCCCCCACCCCCCGCCCCTGCCCCAGCGATCAGGCCACCGTCACATCATAAATTTGGTGTTATTAATTCATTCCGAGGGCAGATAATATCCTCTGGATGTATATAATATCCTCCACACACACACACACACACACACACACACACACGCACGCTCTTGATTTCCTCCTGTCCTTGACTCGGCCCCTGTGCCAGCGATCACTCAAGCCGCTCCACTCAGAGCGTAAGCAAGGTAGAGGAATGGGGCGCGGGGGGAGAGGGTGGAGGAGAGGGGGGGGGACTTAATGATGTGTGCTCAGACTGGCGTGGCTGGCAGCCCCTTGTGAGTGTGGGGCAGTGCCAGGGCGGATGAAAAGACACCCCCGCCAGTTCAGAGGTAGAATGTCCGATCAGTCAGACGACGTGACGTGGGACCCTTACCTTCAGCTCCCCTGGTGTCTCGTGCTCCATCTGCCTCTCTTTGTCCCCTTATTCCTCTGTGGAAGTGAAATGTCCTCTCCTACAGACAGCAGGATGTTTACACTTTATTGGATTCCTTCACCTCTGGGGATGCATGGGTATGGTGGGTTAGGTGCCATGTTCCTCCTTTGTGTTACCTGTGTGGTAGGGATGGAGGTAGGGATGGAGGAAGGGTCGGGGCGGTGGAGGGGGTGTACGGTGGTGTGTGTATGTGTGTGTTGTTAGAATGTGTTTACATGCGGGAGAAAGCCAGTGTCTATTCAATTATTTGGCTTGGAAAGGGCGGAGCTGGATTAAAGAGAGAAGACTTTAAAAAAAAAAAAAAAAGAAAGAAAGAAACATGAAATCCAATTAAGGTCCCAGATGCCTGCACTGCTGCCAAACTACTGGGGCTTTGCCAAATGGTAATGGATTTTCCGGCCCTACCTGAGACCAGGGCGAGGGGGGGGGGGGGGAGAGCTGTCCGTCCCAGTCTCAGGACAAATGTTGTTTCTCAGCGTGACATTGTTTAGATGCGCACCAGACACGGAGGAGTGCGAAGACGAGCCAGAAAATTATACAACTCACACACGCGCACACATTCACGCTCATGTCAACCTCGTATAATATGCACACACACACACACACACACACACACTCATGTTAATATAACACACTCACACACATAAACATACACACAATGGTGCCATCCCTGACCTGTGCTGGCACGGTCTCACTAGCAGACGGCGTTAATGAGACCTGATCCCATTCTCCCAGTGTGCCCTGCCCATTCTGCTGGGCAACATGCCAGGCACATGAGACAGTGGAAGCAGAAGACAGGGACAGAGATAAACACTGCAAGGCAGGGTGTGTGTCTCTTGTGTGTCTTCAATAGCATCTCACACATATACACACACACACACTCTCACTGTGGTTCATCTAATAATAAAAACAGTAAGTTACGTTTATATAGTATCTTTCTCAAGCCTAAGGTCGCTTTACATAGTGGAAAAGAAAATACAACGATAAACAAACACGCAAAGAAAAAAAGCAGAGTGAGTCCCAAGAGACTCTGCTTTTGTTGAATTTGATGTTTGTTTGTTTTTGTTTGTTCTAAAACCAGAATTTGGTGGATTGTGCCAGGATGTTGCTCACCGATTCATAGGACTGCAGATGTGCTGAATGTGAAAGAATGTTTTGTATGTTTATCACATACACACACACACACACACACACACACACACACACACACACACACACACACACACACACACACAGAGAAGCTCAGGCACGCACACACAACATACACACGCACACACACACAGGGACTCAGGCACGCACGCACAAGCATCCAGCCACATCCGAGTGACGGTCTTCTGACGTCAGTGCTGGGGGTGAAATGAACCATTGGCTCACGAGCGGGGAGACGGCAGGTCTTCAAGTGACTGCCTAAGCGCACACACACACACACACACACACACACACACACACACACACACCTCCCTGCCCCTGAAATTCAATTAGGTTTCCTCCGACATTCCCTCACCATCCTCATATTTGGAGCAAGGGAAGGGGGAGAGGGCACCAGGAAAGGAGAGATAAACAGCCTGCCAGCCAAACACGAGTCACTCACAGTAGGCTGTGCCTTCTCACTCAGTCCCCACCTGCACGGGAGCGGGTCTACCGCTGGATTTATTTTTGGGGCGGAGATTTCTCTCTACGTGTGAGAATCTGGCATCCTGTGCCTATTTATAGGACCGGATGAGGAAAAGGAGGCTTTAAATAATGCCAAAGGAGATTGTCAGGTGGAATTAGCAATAACAGGTCACATCCCATGCTAAAATATGGATTGAGATGTGAGTGGGTGAGAGAGAGAGGAACGGAGATGGCGCGAGGACTGTTCACACACGAGCTCCTCTGGAGTGTGATTGGGCCATTTGTTTTTTGGGTGTCACTGACTTAGGATCCATCTGCGCTGTTTGTTTTTCGTTTGATTCCGAAGTTGTTTTGCAATGTTTTCGTCTCTCATCTAGACTACTCCGGCATTTTCGAGCTACTCAAATGAACCATTTCAAAATGCTGTCGGCCTTGTTTTAAATTGGAAGTTCCCATTTTTGATGCGGACAGTGAAATCCGCACACATTTGAAAACCATGACGTAAATAGTCCATGGTTGCTTTCTGATTGGACCATATCAGTCTGACTTTTCTTGACTCCTCATGACTGTCTTCCACTGCTAGCTTACCAGCGATGCATGCAACATTCACACCACTTGTTCATCAGTGTGTAATCACACTGTGAAGATATCAGGTCTTTGTCTCTCACACTCTCTCTCTCTCTCTCACACACACACACACACAGACACACAGCTTTTGAGCTTCTACTTTTCACTCACACATGCGGCTCATTAGCACATTTCATTTCACTAATATACTGTTGCTCTAAAGCTGCCGGAAACCACTCCCCTCCACCTTGCTTACTAACATGTGTCTAAGAGTCTAAGAGAGAGAGAGAGAGAGAGAGAGAGAGAGCGCGAGAGACAGGAAGGATGTGCCTGCTGTTGTCTGTCTTACATTCCAATTCTCCTTTTGCGCCCCATGACACTCACACTCACAGGATGGTTGTGTGTGTCCTGTTCTAATGTGGAGTCATTATGCTCAGTACAGCACTTGGTGGTGCATTATTTATGTTTGGCTTTAACTCTCCCTCTGTTGAGCCTGGGTGGAACAGCAGTCATCTCGCTGCCTCACACACACACACACACACACACACACACACACACACACACACACACACACACACACACACACACACACCCCGGCGACCAGCCCAGCCTGCCCCTCCGCCTGCTCTGCTTCCCTCTCCAAGCACCAACACTGACGCCGCTTCTGCTGCCACTCACAGCGCCCGGGGCTAGAGTTGAGCACTGCCCCTCTGCTCCTCACTGCACAGAGAGAGACGGAGAGAGAGAGAGAGAGATGGTGAGGGAGAGAGAGAGAGAGATGGTGAGCAGAGAGAGATGGTGAGCAGAGAGAGAGATGGAGAGACAGAGATGGTGAGGGAGAGAGAGAGAGAGAGAGCGAGAGAGAGAGAGAGAGATGGTGAGAGACAGAGATGAAATGAGAGAGCCAGAGAGAGATGGAGGCTGAGTGTGGCTGCTCGTCCCAGCTGTGAGTTTCAGTGAATCTTCACCGCTCGGCAAGGGCCGGGCCAGGAGGCTGGGAACGCTGTGTGTGCGCGCGCCACAGCCATGGGGGTTTCCATGGCAACGCTGGCAAGGCAATCAATCACCCTACACACACACACACACACACAGAGACACAGCTTCCTCCTTCTCCCCTCTCTGCTGTGGTCCCTGCCTCCAGTTCTCCTGCTAAAGATAGAGCCGGGGAGGCATGTTGACACACACCCACACAGCCAGGTGTATATGGGGTTGTAAACAAGCCTATCTAAGCAAATTCGTTTTGGGAAATGAGCGCTGGCCATGACAGTCCAGGGGGACATATAATGGTGTGGGGGGGGGAGTGTGAGCACACCTCCATGAGTGGAGTGTAATGGTTCTTATTTAAGGGCCATCTCCAGCTGGCTCCGTTACTTTGTCCTCTGGAGGATTCCAACCCACAGATGAAACATGTTTCTTATTCTCTCTCACACACACACGGGCACACACACACACATGCACACACACATATTCATCGCGTGCTTAGAATGCGGAGATTGTACAGATAATGGAAGACCGTGATGTATACTGTATGCACACTTGACACAGAATAACTCATACACACGGCCATACAGCTCTGCTTTAGAATTCTGCTCGTGTCCACACACACTTGCAGTGGCAGTGATTGAGTGTTCCGTCCTGTGTGTGTGTATGCGTGCACATTCACACTCACGCACACACTCTCTCACACACACACACACACACAAACAATGTATGCAGGGCAGTGGCGGCTTAGTCAGTATATAGATGAGGTGGTGCACGGCACGGGTCTTGATGGCTGTCTGGCTCGCTGAGGCTCCTCCACCTCCGCACACCACATCCACCCACTTCTCCATCTCTTCCCACTGGTCTCGCTCTCCTCGTGCACATCCTCTCCAATTCCCTCGTCTCCATCGGTCTCTCCTCTCCCTAACCCGAGCGCCAGCCGACCAGTGCTCTTGCTAATGCTTTGCAAGCAAATTTACATTCACCGTCGCGAATGCTTCTGCGACTGGCAAACACAAAGACGAAACGGAAAGATTGCGTTTTTCTGTTTCTCTCACAACCTTTGGTCAATTTGGTAAATGTCAGAATTGGGCGAAAGACATGGAATCTCTCGTTAAGGCAACCCTGACGGGGTCGGAGCGCGTTCATGTGTGAGGAAGAGTATGCATGAGTGTGTTGACCTTCGGCCCGCAGTGGCTCCGGCTGCACTGATGAGGCGTTTATCTGCATGTTGATCTCGCCGAAGCCCAGACGCTCAACCCCCCCCCCCCCCCCTGCACTGCCCTGCAGCCTGCATTACCTAAAAGGTCACTTAGTTTGTTAGCGGACCAAGAACCCGAACATGCAATCGGCTGCGTATGAGCGGGATATGGGAAGGGAAAAAGGGAAAAGTGAGCGTGCATCTTAATCTATGGCGCCACAGACGTCCATTTGGGGGCGTTCTTTTTGTTAGCGCTGACGAGCTGTGTGTGCGTCTTTGTGTGTTGCGTGCACGCCCTTGCGTGCGTGTTTTTTGTAAAGGTCATCTGTTGAGACGTGACCTATCATGGCCATACATGTGTATGTGGCACACTTGATGACTAATGTGCCCATGCACTCCTGTGTGTCTCCTCCACGACGTGATGGATGCGCGTGCCAAATACCAAAAGTCATAAGCTCACACACAGACACGCACAAATACCCCATGAGATCTGACTCCTCAATAGGAGTCCATTAATAAATGTCCCCGGCACTGAAACAAATGAGATTTCCCCTCGCAATGATTTGGGTCTCGTTACAAATGACCTTCTCTGTTGGGTCTGTTTTGTCCCCCACCTTTTGTGGGGGCCGCGTTTTACTGGAGAATACCTGCCATCTTTTGTTGTTCTCGCCTGACTCCTCCGTGATGGTGTGAATGGAGCCCTGGAGCTTTGCAATGAAAGGAGCCCAGAGCTGCTAAACGATCCCGCCTCCCGCTCCGCACAGCGCCATGACCTTGAGAATGTGCTCTTGGCGATCAGCATCAGCTTGCTCATTAAAGAAAAGCTAAGCACCAATCGGTCTGTGTGTGTGTGTGTGTGTGTGTGTGTCTATGCGCACGTGCGCTTGTATGTTCTCAAGCACACGCATACAAACAAACACACACACACACACACACACACATACACACACAAAGCAGTTTAGTCTTGATTGATCTGGGCAAATAACCAGCCATCAGTCAGCAGTAATGGCAGCCAGATCTCCAAACAAGGCTTGTGAGATGAAGCGTGGCACAGCACTTAGTGCACAGTTGCACCTCATTCCCCCTCTGCACCATTGCAGGCATCACAAACTGTTTCTAGGAGGCATTGATTGATTGATTGACTGATTGATTAATTGATTGATTGATGGATTGATTGACTGATTGACTGACTGATTGAGTGAGGTAGAGGTAGATAGTGAATGACACTTGTCTCCTCTTAGTCTCCCCTCAGTTTGTCCGTTTGTCAGTTTGTCTGTGCTCGTTGAGTGACGTAAAACAAAATGGCCATGGCTTCACCAATCTGGCTATTGGTGGCCACAGTTCAAGTGAAGCCTACCTTACACTGACAGACTTTGACAAGATTTGGGAAAGATTCTTGAAAGATTGTAAGTCTTTTGAGTAAAGCTTGAATGAGGGGCATTAGTTAAATTACTACAATCTTTCAAGAATCTTTCCCAAATCCCAAGTCAAAGTCTCTCAGTCTAAGGTAGGCTTTGGTCTCCTCTTAGTTTGTCCGTGCTCGTCGAGTGACGCAAAGCTAAATAGCCATGGCTTCACCAATCTGGCTATTGGTGGCCACAGTTCAAGTAAACTGCGTTAAACTCCGAGCACAAGGCATAGCTGGAGCACTAATAAATCCGCCTGCTCCAGCTGTCGTTTGGCTGCGGCATCACGCCCTGTCCTACAACATTAATTATACCAAACAGGTCCTCCGCTGTGTGTTTGTCTGCGTGTCAAATGAGGCATCAGATGTCTGTGTATGTGCATTCACATTACATTTATTCATTTAGCAGACACTGTGCATCAGTGGGTACAAGCAAAAGACTACATTGATGTATCAAGCTGCTGTTGATTTAGTTGAAGGTGTGCAAACAGATGTGGTGATTATTCATTAAGCCCCACAGATTTGTTACCACTTAAAAAAAAAAAAGTCTTTGCTGAAACCAGACTGGAGCTTTCTTTCTGAGCCCATTTCTCAGTGAGAAGCACTAAGCAAGCTGGCCCTAGATAATAGGTTTTTACTGCGCACACACACAGACACACACATACATACATTCCTAAAGGGGCCCTGGTCATCTCATACTGCCGTACCGCATGCTGTGTTGCCCCCGAGAGCGAGCGGTCATCGGCAGGACGATTCCATTCTCTGGCTCCAATGCCCCCCCTGTCCCCTGCGTTGATGGGGTGAATCAGCCCTCTGTGGGAACTCAGGAGACCTTTTTAATGTTAGTCATTTCTCATTAGACGAAAGCAACTCTCCATTTTCTGTTTCTGATGAGACCCAGTCAGCCGTGGAATTATGTGCGTCACTCGCTCCTTATACTGAAGTTCTCCCGTTTTCTTAAGAGAAGGCCTGTCTTTCCTCATCTCCAACTTGGAGCGAGCAGTCTGAAATATTCAGCGTCGGTACTTACTGTAGGTAGCCTTCGTTAGAGCTGTAGCGATTCCAAAAAGAACTCGACAGAATGCAGCCCCAATTGCAGCCTCTCGTTTGCAATTTTGCAAAAGGCTACAAAAGTATACAGGTGTTTCATGCCGATACCCACCCTTGTTCTGCGTGAACGGAGACGCCCCGGGAGGTATGAAGACGTGCGCACATAAGAGTGGAAGCCTTGAAGAGAGAGAATATGAGAGTGAGGGAAGAGTAGATCGACTAAAGGAGAAGATGGGGAGGGGGGGGGGTGTTACTAGTGTGTGTGGGCATGGACTCCACACTTAAATGGGCTGCAGGCCTGCCGAGTTCTCCACTCATCTCTCAGCTGAAGCGAAGGGAAAGAAGGCCCACCTGCTGCCAAGGCCCAGATTGCAGCAGGCAGATGCATTTTGCATGGCAAGCGAGAGAGCGAGAAGAGAGGTGGGGATGGGGATGGAGGGGAGGAAGGGAAAGCTGGAAGAGTTTGCCTTCCAGAGCTGCTTGACTACACACTCGCACACACTCACTCACACATATTCACGCTCACTCACACCCACACACACACACACTCAGACTCACTCACTCACTCTCTCTCTCTCTCTCTCTCTCTCTCTCACACACACACACACACACACACACACACACACACACACACACACACACAGTCCCTTCCCCCATCTCTCTGGTACTCGTTTTCTCTTTCACCGGCACCTCCGTGTCCCTCATCCGTGCACCCAGGGTTCTGCCCTTCCACTGCGCTCGGCAAAGGCCAAGGGGATTATGGGTAATACAGGCTGGCATGTGAACCGGGGGAGTTTTAATCAGCCTGGCATATGCACAGCCCTCTACCACACCGAAGCGCCAGCCGAACAACGCGTCTGTCAGAAGAGGGGGCAGGAGGGAGCACAAACGTGCCTGTCGGGGACGGCGCTGTTATTGTGACGATGTGAGTGTTCTGCCAGTGACTTGACACGGCGTAACAATGGACGTGTTTGTCTCTCTCGTGTGTGTGTTCTCGTCCAGGTGATCCATAAGCACTTTTACCTGAAGCGTGCCGAGATCATGGCCCAGTGCGAGGAGTGGATCACAGACATCCAGCAGTACAGCAGCGACAAGAGAGTGGGCCGTACCATGTCCCACCACGCTGCAGCTCTCAAGGTAACAACCACACACACACACACACACACACTCTCACGCTCACTCACTCACTCACTCACTCCAGTTACAGTACACCTGTGATGAGTAGTAGGTAACCTGCACTTAAGGCAATGAATACACACACACACACACACATACTTGGCTGTTCATTGCTCCACTACATTGTAGCTCCTGAAGTAATGAGCGCCCACACCAGCAACAAGCAGTAGGTCAGACTGTGGATACAGCCACACAGTCACAATCTGAACTGAATGGAACTCCCATATTTGTACCAAGTCCACCGACACATCAAGCAATAAGCATTGTTACACACCTTTTGGACATTATATCTAAAGAGGTTTATTCCAGGTATCGGTATAACTCTATAGAATTCTTAAGTCTATGAAGCGGAACATCTCAGAACTGCTAAGAACATAGATGGAATCTTATCATTCTAAGGGGGCAATATATACAGTACATATTCACACACATGCTTACATGTGCATATTCATACTTGAGAGATCCAATGCCCACAGATCCCTGTTAGTAACGCCAGTAAAGATAATGCAGACACACATACACATTCTCTATAAGTGAGCAGCAGAATGGAAGATAACCCGCCCACACTAACAAGACGTGATAAGGACATGCACTCCCAGCATTTAGGCAAATCAGATGTCTCTCTGTTTCTGACTTTGCAGCTGTACGGCTGGTTGTAAAATTCATTGCCTATTTTCAGCTCGGTTCAAAGTGTGTGCGTTAGCACATACACACTTGCACACATACTCGCCCCTTCCATCTCATATACACACACACACACACGCACTCACATGCACACGCTAGTTTTAATGAAGTCTGAATTGGCCACTCAGGATAATCTACCCCCATCTCCTGCAGTGTGGGTTCAGCTGGACAGGCTTGATTCATGCCACTGACTGCCAGGCTCCCTCCTGACCAGCTGCTGGGGCTACACACACACACACACACACACACACACACACACACACACACACACACACACACACACACACACACTTTTGTATACACACAGACACACACACACACACACATACACACAGAACAGCGAAGCAGATAAAAAGGCCAGCATGCAGGTTTGCTCCAGGCTGTAAATACTCCCAATTAATATGGTTGTAAATAATCTGGTGGACACTTTGATAAAAACGGAGAGTGGACCGACCCGCTCTCTTGTGCCGTGGCCACAGTCCTTTATCAAGCTGCTGATCTTACTATTGCACATTTCCGCCTCTCTGCACAAAGGATTCATACGTTTCAGTGTTCTACTGGTTAGCCTGCAATAGTGTTCAGTATGAAAGGAACGGCTATGTCTTTCTGTAATGTATCTAACTCAAAAACACAGACATTGTAAAAAAAAAAAATTGTAAAAATGTATGCACTTGTAATGTAATGCAAATTGGAGCTGTGTCCACCACCTCACTTCACTGTTAAAGGCCTTTGAGATGTCATTATTATTATTTGTTGATGATAAGTGCCTCTTTCCACTGAGTTCCTGGTTGACATTGTGAATTAGTAATTACAGCCATCTCCCTCCCTTCATACTCTCTCTATAACTTGTTGTACCACTACAAGTCTTTTCATGTGCTGTTTGCTGTACTGCTGCTGCTGCTGCTGCTGCTGCTGCTGCTGCTGCTGCTGCTACTGTTGCTGTTGTTGCTGCTGTTGCTGCTGTTGTCGTCGTCGTTGCTGCTGTTGTGTGGTGTTGCTAGCTTCCGTTCTAACCAGTCGTGTGTTGTGGTCTTGTCCTCCGCACAGAGGCACACAGCCCAGCTGAGGGAGGAACTGCTGAAGCTGCCCTGCCCAGACGGCCTGGAGCCAGACGGGGAGGAGTTCTCCGACAAAACCTCTGCCCTCATGGTCAAGGAGCTACCCAATCAGGACGGAGAGAAGCCGGGCGGCAGCCAGGACGCTCACTGCAGCGAGGGACAGCTATGAGGCTCTCGATCTCGAAAGCCTCTTCCGTCGGTGCCCAGCCCAGCCCCGCCGCCCTACCCTTGCCCATTCTTCCTCCTCCTCCTCTTCCTCCTCACACGACTATTACCATTGATATTAAATAGACTGTTCATGGCAGTGAAAGCCTGGATTTTGTCAATATTTGTATGTAAGAATCTAATTATGTAATAGCTGAAAAAAAAAACCCACAGAGGACGACCTGCAAAGCATCCAAGCTGAGACCAGAGGAAAAAAAAAAAAAAAAAAACACAATCCGCTTCTAAACCCCCTCGGAGATGACACAGAACTATGCTTCAGTATCCCCGTTCAAGAAAAAGAAAAGAAAAAACAAGACATCACAAACAAACAAGCTTTTATTTACGTGTAAAAGAGTGTAAACTTTTATGTGTTTTTTTTTTTGTTTTGTTTCTTTATTTTTTGTTTTGTTTTTTCAATTGTGAAATAACCACTGACTGGTATGTTATTAAACTTGTTTATGTATACATAATGACAGAGGAAATCAGAGTATATGAGGGAACTACCTTTAGATGAGAATGTTTACTGAATGTTCATTTCCATTTGTTTTATTGTTTTCTTTCTTTTTCTTTTCTTCTTTTTTCCTTTTTGTTTTGTTTTCCTGACTGTTAGCAAGGACGGTAACCAAGGATATATTGGTCATTTGCGATACTATTTAAAAAAGAAAAAAAAGAAAAAAAGGAAGATCTATAAAACACACACCCAACACTTCCTCTCCCCTCAGACGTTTGAGGATTCTTCTGATTTCCCCATTGACATCGCTTATTTGGTTTATACAGAAAACCTGTAAACTTCAATAAAGGCTGAAATGGATATTCTTAACCGCTATGATCACTTGTCGCCCTCTCACTTGCTGGTAAGAGACCAGCGCCATGCTTTAACTCCCCTTTTTAATTGCTCACTAACTTTCAATGCAAGTTTAATAAATGCAATCTATTCTACTTTGCACACATATATTGTGATGACTCTGGAGATTTGTGTGTGTATGCAAGTTGGGCACTGAATGTGTGGAGAGTTTGCATTTTAACTGTATTGTCTGTCCTCTGTCTGTTGTTTTCTTTTGTTTTTGTAGAGAATAGCTGCTATTCCTTGATATTGTCACAAACCAACCAGAGGGGGGAAATAACTACATATAAAGCATTGAACTGACCTGACTGACCCTAACTCTATCAAAATTATTTTATTTAACGGAATATTAATTTATTGCAAGCTCTAGGCCAATATTCTGTTGAAGATGAAAATACTTTTAATTAGGTTAAAATATTACAGTGTGCTTACCTTATATACCTTACCTTAGTTATAGTATTTCTATTTATGTGTGTTTTTTTGGATCAGTACCTAACGTTTTGTGTTGTGCAGCTGATCTAGAACTTCACTGTAAGGTTTACTGCATAGCAGGTCGTAGAGGTCCCGCCGTCATAGAGGAGGCTATAGCCTTACGTTCGTCTCTGTGATTTACTGTGTCTTATACATTATTTATCCAGTGCCTTGTAAGGAATTGTAAAGCTCAAGGAGAAATGGATGTTGGATGTGATGCATTGGTGCACTGAGCACCATATCATTTTCCGCTATACGCACATTTTTTTTAATCAGAAAAATTCACGTAGGCCTTCTTAAATATATGTAAGGGAACAAGGTCTCTTAATACCATGACGTATCAACATTCGTATTCGTCTTTGGTGCATGCACTATAGTGTCGTTGATGGAAAACTAAAGAGAAGAGCGAGATTCAATTGTTGTAATTGCATCCTTAAGTTATTACAAATCATCTTCATCTAAACCGATGCGCCAGGGAAGCTTGGGGGACATTTGCAGATTCTGCACACTAGCCCTAGAGACATGTGGCTGCGGTAGGCTACGCATTTTGTGGTTTACAACTTCATCCCCGAGGTAATTTTTGTTACTTAGCACTTGATGGGAGGGTGAAGCAGACAATGAAATCCGTCGTTAAATCGTAGAAAATAACCAAAGCGCTGCACCGCTCTGTTTTTCGTCCGAGAGCCCCGTGGACCTGTGGGGTTACATTCAATTACCTCCTCGGCTGGCAAGCCCCGAGGCGCTGGGCTCTCCCCCCTCGGCACTGATAAACTGCGCTGGCATGCAGCTCGGCACCCAATAAATCTGTCAGACAATCCAGCCCTGCCTGGGTGTTGATAGGGGTCTCTGAGCCTCAATTACAGGTATGCGCAATGCACTGTGCCCCTGAATTACTGAAAATATAGTTACCTGACAGATGCGGCATTTAGCTGGCCTACGTGCCCTCCAGAAAATAACTGACTTTTCTTACTCGGGAGAAAGCTTTTAATGATCCCAAACTCTACATTTCCCAGGAAGCTCTGGAGAAGCTTTTCATAAAGGTCATCTACCGTCTCTGAGGACTGTCGCGTATGATGGACATTTTTCTCGAGTCAACCAGTAAATGATGATGCCATAAACTAGAGAGAATAAGGCCAGTATTCTTTATCAACCTGCACCTTCCCTAAAGCAAACAGTAGAATCTCACAATGCTGCAACAGAAAAAACTAACATCTCCACATCCTACCCTAACCTTGCCCGCTTCGCTCATCATCTTCCCAAGCACGCAGGCAGCCCTCAACCCGACTGCTTTTATGGAGCCGTAAAGAAACGGAGCGTGTGAGATCAGGGGCTTTTTTCACCCCCGTCCCCGCTTCTCCCCACCCTCACAACATCACCGCCGACACTTTCCACCAACAATCAATGCCAGGGTGATGTGTGTTGCGTGCTTTTTTTGGAGCACTGCGCACTCCCCACTTTGGCAGCGCAGGCTTCAAACGCCACATGCACACGCTGCGGTATCAGGCATCCTTTGTTGTCTTCAGCAGTAAATGTGCATTACTTTGTTCCCACCACACGGAAAAAGAGGATACATTCCCTCTCTGAATGCTAGACCTTGAGAATGGCTTCAATCATTCGAGGCGTGTACTTGACAGCTCCGTAGATTAGTCGAGAGGAGCCTCGAGATGAGCCCATGAAAGCAGGAGTGTCACGTCCGACTTATATTACTCAAGAACACGCTGTGGCCGCGCTTCCAGTCTTTTTCAGATGACTCAGGAGAGCCCTCAATTTGTTTGTGCAAGACTCAATAACGTTTGCGAGCATGCATACCCCCTAAATGTCATGCATGAAGGGGAGAGTAAGGAGAGTACAAAGGGATTCTCAGGAGAGATACTGTGTGTGTGTGTGTGTGTGTGTGTGTGTGTGTGTGTGTGTGTGTGTGTGTGTGTGTGTGTGTGTGTGTGTGTGTGTGTGTGCAGGGGAAATAACGTGGGAGATTGACACTGAGCAAAAAGAATAAATAGGTAATTCCTATAATAACTGCCGTGAGCTTTACTGATGCGCTACGCTGTCGCTGGCGGCCCTCTGCATTATTAGAATGATGTTTTTTGCCTTATGTTGAAACTGTGAGCTTAGTCATATAGGCGTTATCTCTTGGAGCGGTGGTGAGCAGCCCTTCTAATGTGACCGTGCAGTTCCAAATGGAATGAGGAACACATGCAATAGATCATTCACTCTCACGGAAAAGCTGAAAGCTATAGTCATCTGCAGCGTATCATCCCATTGCAATGCCAGGCTTTGTTTTACATGCGAGACTTGCATGTGTTTTGCTATATGTTATGAATATTTTACACCACTTATAAGACGTTTAAGGAGAAGTGATGGACATTATCCCTCAAATAGTAGTCGAGTCAGGTCAGATTGCTTTGAAATATAGGCCTAATCCACTACTGAGTAGACTATACGCCAGTTTTTGTAATAAGTAGCCTACATTGGATTACAAAAATGATGTGCCTAAACGGAATACTTTTGGATTAGGCTATTTCAAAATAATAATGTCACTTACAAAAAATATTCCACCAAAAAGACACTTTATTGATCCCTTGGGTATCTATCTATCTATCTATCTATCTATCTATCTATCTATCTATCTATCTATCTATCTATCTATCTTACAAAAAATTTTTCACCAATATTCATTTTCTTTTTCTCTTTAAAGCAACACAATGCAAGTTTATTTACAGTGTATATAGGCTACCATAAAATATTGGCGTCAAGCTCATTTTGAGTCATTTTGACGCTAATTTAAAATACAGCCTGCGTAATATAGCATGTCGGACATTGCCAGAGCAGGCCCAGAATGCCTTCTATTGCATATGCAACGTTATTCTCACTGGTATAGCATGACCCTTTTTTATCTGTTCCAGACGAAGAGAGAAAGTGTATAAAAGGCCCTTGACTCTCTGTGTTTTTGAGTGTGTGTTGGGGGTGCAAGATGCCCTACTTGATAGGTGAACTACTGGCATCGTGTCTCCTACATTCCGTCGCCATTCACTCCAAATTGGGTCTATCCTAATTTTTGCGATTATACATATTGTCATGGTGTAAAGTTATGCTATGTATTGAAATAGTTAAACAATTAAGTCATCTTATATATTTACAATGTAATTATCATTTTATTACACATTTAAAAAAATGTAATCTGGTTGATAGTTGCTTGGCTTTTGTAGGCCTAATCTGATGCGATTACTTACTTTACTTACTTGTAAACAGTTGGCCTACTACCCAATGCTGATTGACCCTGCAGTCACCTCGCCCTGGCCCAGCCCAGCCCAGCCCAGACTGGTAGCACATCATTGTGGGTTTCGTGAGTTTCAAGTTACTTCCCAGGTATTATTTATGACCTCTCCCATCTCCATTATTAAAGCACATTCATATATTGACCAATGAGCATAAGAGCTTATAACTATATACCAGTCAAATTATGTTGAAATCAGCAAAAGCCCCTCTAGCATTGCAGAGAGGTTGTGATCGGATAGATGTTACAAAATCCTGATCTGAAGATAATCGAACTCTAATCCAGGAGTGGGCAGTCGTCTACGAATAGTCTCATCATTTCATTCTCCTGTTAAAAATACATATAGGTGTGACTGAGAGTAGTTGTGGCATGATCCATGATAATCAGTTTCTCAATCCTATAGGCACAGAGGGGTTAGGAACAGAGTTTGATAGAAACTGCTTGTTTTAGAGTTCGGCCTTTGGTTGGTGATGGTCTAAGTCTGAATACTTGTGAGGCATGTTGGCTGCCATCTCCACACAACCAAACATCTCTAAGAGGAAAATATGTTATGGGCATTTCTTTAAAACTTCACAAGGATTAATGCCTCACAGTGATGTCCAACAGGATTCCTTATTGACAAAGCTGAATTCAGACAAATCCAATGTGAAGACTCCTTAGCACTAAAAGGGAACCACCATTCCTATCTAAAATTGGATCAAACTTTGGACTCTATAAAAGTTGGAAACAAAAGTCTGTGTTGTTATAAGGTTGTAAAACAATGTTATCCATCCTCACAATAACACTGTTTTTGTGGGCTCTGAGACTTCTAGAGTGTGTGATGTGATTGTGCCACTTCAAGCAATAACAGGGAAACTAGTAGTAAAGGGGAAAAAAGGCATGAAGTCAACAACAGTCTTAGGTCATCGATTGTTGCTGCCAGATACACAATATTGCTGGATGATGAAACAGTATTTGTTCTTCAAACTAAACCACTGTAACAATACACTCCTCTTTTCCACCTACTCTGCTAATATGCAGGCATGTTCTAGACATGATGGCAGCCTTGGGCACCTTATACTTATACATTTCATTTTGTATACACCTAAGAAATACTATCTATTTTGCAAAATACATCTTGCAGATCAGAAATCTATGTGAAATGTGTACCTCTCACCTCCATTCAACATACATGCCATTCACAGTCATAAAAATATTTATGTTTTGAAATGGCAAACAGAACGTCTGTTTAGAATTAAGACTGTTATCACTGACACCTAGAAGGCATTTGGCCACTGTAATAAGCATACAGAGATGAACTGTTTTAGCTACCCGTGAGGGTCAAGATCTGTCTGAGCAGTGAAGCATTAACAGGACAACACAGATGGGTGAATTACATTTCAAAAAGGCATTCGTACCTGATGAAGACAATGACAGGCCTATAGAATTGTTTTGATGATATAATAGGACTTTGCAATAGCAACAATGATTATTACTATAGGCTAGCATTTTATTTCAATATTAACCTGCAGGTAACACTGTGAAGTGTCATATAAAAGTGATGTTATTGGTCCTCTTGTCATGCCGTGAATTTTGCTGTACATATAAAATACCTCTTTGGGGAACAAGCAAGTTTAAGACAGATAAGGTCTACCTATAAAGCACAGTGGGTTCCTTGATGGCGGCTGCAGCTGGCAAAATACAAAATTCAGCCTACACAAGATATCAGCTTGGGTCACCATCCAACATGAGAGAACTTTGCAAAATAGGACAAATAGGCTACCATCTAACAACCAGACCTTATAAAAAACTAGCCTATAGGTTAAAAACCGGACACCCTTGGGGCTTCAAAGGGTTGAAGTAAGACCTCAGGGTGGCTTTGTGAAAAGAGCACATAGGCCTTCATTTTTCACTTTCCTCTCACACAGCCAAGTAGGTTAATAATCGGCTAAATATATAGCCTAACTATGCTTAAAATGTTGGGGTCCAACACACAAAATTGGCCTGCTCTAATTAATAACAAGACAGACAATGCAGGATTAACTGAAAACTTTACAATCATTGAACATATATTTTTGACCAAATTAATTTAAAATCTCTCTTCATTTTTCTGAGCTATGAGTGTGCTTTATAAGCCTACTAAGAGTAAAAGCACACTTGCCTGTGTTGCAAAGGTTGGAGTCTAGAAAGCATGGAGGGAGTGGCTATATACGAAAGAAGATAGGCCTACTCTTAAAATTAATGTGTTGTCCCTATCTGGACACAGATAGGCCCTACGTGTTAAAAAAAAAAAAAAAAATGTTCCTTGTTAGTGGAATTGTGCTGCTCTCTGTTCCTGTAGCTTTGGGTCTAAGCGTTTATTAAGCATATGGTTTGTATTATAATATTTAGTTGATCATCATTAAGCTATTGATTTATAGATAGATAGATAGATAGATACTTTATTGATCCCCAAGGGGAAATTCAAGGTCCCAGCAGCTTAAGACACCACACACAACATACAGTACAATGTAAACAATGTAAACAGGAAAATTAAAAAGCAAATCAACATGACTAAAGGAGCAGTAGAATACTATAGATAAGGTATGCATGAATGTACTGAGGATTGGTACTGTGATCCAGTCTGAGGTGTGTGTCAAGTTGGTAGTGCAAATAAGTCCAACAGTGCAACAGTGCAAGATTAAATTCTAGTGACCAGTAATAAATATGTACAGTACAAAATGTAAGCAAAGTAATAATAATAACAGTACTAGTATAAATATATGGACAATTAAAATAAACTTAACATAGTAATAATATAAGAGTTAGACATGAGGGTAGACATGTAAGCCATGCCATGTAAGTGTATAAGAGGGTGGAGGTGCAGATATATGCATAGAAGTCCAACTCTCCTTTTCCCTTCAGTGAAGCATTGTACAGTTGTATGGCCCTGGGTACAAATGACTTTCTCAGTCTGTCTGTTGTGCATGTCATGGAGCGTAGTCTCCAGCTGATCAAGCTCTTCTGCTGTATGATAGTGCTGTAGAGTGGATGACAGTCATTGTCCAGGGTGCTGTGTAGCTTGTTCAGGGTCCTTTTGTCTGATACTGAAGTGATGCACTCCAGATCAGCTCCCACAACAGAGCCAGCCTTCCTACCAGCCTGTCTAGTCGCCCAGCATCCCTCTTCCTAGTGCTTCCTCCCCAGCATGCCACAGCATAGAAGAGGACGCTGGCAACAACAGACTGGTAAAACATCCAGAGGAGCTTGCTGCAGACATTGAAGGAGCGAGCCTATAGGCGAACTATTCTGTTGTTGTTATTTGGACAAAAGTCTGCTATAGCCTACCAAAAACATATGGCCTAACAATAACCAAAAAACTATGCAAGTTGTGTGATTTTCAACACATATTGTGTAGTCTACCGAATACTTGGAGAAAGAAAATGACAGAAAAGAAAAGACAAGACAAGACTGACAAAAACAAAAACACTTTACATTCGATACCCCACATAACAAGTTGAGTTATAAAGCGGTCCAATTTGACAGGTAAGACCTATGGGTAAGACCATAGTATGCCAGCAGAGTCCGCGAGCTCGTGAACATCTCCTTCATCAAACTTCCCAGCGTGCATTGCGGTTCTGTCATGGCTGCTCACTGGTGCCGCTTGCAGCACATGGACTGAAATAAACAGGTTGTCTGATAGACATAACAGTAGTGTACCCAGTAGCGTCAAAGAGAGAAATAGTGTCAATTTAAAAACAAATCTTGTCTGAGTGTAGGCTACAGCGTTTTGGGGTTTTAGGCGGACAAGTCGTGCGTGAACAAGAATGGTGCGGGACGTAGAGCTGCCCGTACTGCGAGGCTTTCTCTCTGACAGAGAGACTACGGAATGGAAGCAGAATATTTTCAGCTCTGCAGGTAAGTGATTATAAGCTTTCCGGGAATACGTGGAAGGCTCTTGCTCCTCTAGTGGATGCCGATGAACGTGGTGGTCTTGGTGTCAAGTGTTTATTTCTTTGAGGAGGTGTAGAAAAAGGACCGATGTGGGATGCCGCTGGTACGCCTTTGGCTAGCTGGTCATTTAGCCTATACGAAAGCTAGCTAGCAGGTTAGCCAGCTACCAAGCGAGTAGCTGGAGAACTAGCAGACTATATTGCTTGGTGATGGACAGTGTTCGTGCACAGGGGTTTTGTGGTGGTGAAGACATTTTTGGACAACCGGTTTGCGACTTTCCTTCAGCGTGGCTTTGCTGGTAAGAGTAGAGCAATTAGTTACTTGTTATCTATGGTTGGTCAATTTATGCTAACGACGTCACTTCGCCAAACGATATCTATGCGCAAGTGATGCAAAATCTGACATGTGTTCATATGACACGGTAAAGGCAAGCAGCCCAAACGCTGAATGTCATTTAACAATTGTAAAGTTCTTCTGAGTCACCTAACACAGTATTGTACATTGTGAATAGACTGTTTCGTATTGTCATTGAGATTAGCATTTGCCGTTATTATAATGGGGAGATCTTGAACGGACCTCTGGTGTCTTGTTGAATGCCACTTTTACAACTAATGTTAATGTACTTGTAGTGGCATCACCTTTTATTTGTACCTTAATGAATAGTGCTGCTCAGCTGCACGTTTTCCGTGCGTGTGTACCAGTATAGTCGCTTCAATATTTTTGATGACATTTAGCCTGGTAGGTTACAGTTCAGGGCGCCTCTCCATCTCAAAACAGAATCAACACTTAACGTCAGCTGATGGTGTGAACAGTGAGACTAA
>NC_085011.1:18636512-18641512 GCF_963854185.1 Sardina pilchardus
GTGTGAGTAATAACCTGACGAACCAAACTTCATATAACAGCAGAAATAAATGGCAATAAACTGCAGCTGGGAGGAGGCAATAGATGATCTTGGAAATTAGTGTTTATTTATTTTATTTATTTATTTATTTAGTGAGTTAGTTATTTATTCATTTTTGAATTGATTGGAATAGCTGGTGTTTGGGGTACCGTAATGATGATTTGGAGAAAGATGTTAATCTCATTAGCTGAGGTTTGTTAGTTTGTTCCAGGTGATCTTGAAGTTCTGATATTTTGTTTGTTTCCTGCTTCCATTACAAGTTATAATATTTGTTAGATGACAGAAAATGATTATAAAGCCTGCAGACGTGGTTGATTGAGCAGGATTATCATAGATTGTTCTCTATGACGAGTAAAATGTGGCAAGACAAGTAGGGATGCACCAATATGTGTATGCTTATGGTCCCTCACAGACTAAAATAAATACAATTTGCATGTGTCTATGGTTAATAATAACCATTGACACATGCAAACCAGAACTCTGTAAGAATTAGTCAGTCATATACAAGGTGTAAACAGACAAGTCTTTGGACGCTTTTTGAAGATCCCAAAACTATCACCAGGTAAATCATTCCACCAACGAGGAATCACAGACTAATAGAGTCTTACCTGTGACCCTTAGGCTGACATCACACTAGCCAGCGGCAAACTGCAGGTTTCCTATTGTTCTCTATGGTTCGGCAGCGGAACGGTGACACCGCTGGCGTAACGCTGGAGTTGAACTTGGTTCAACTTTGAAGCTCGGCTTCATCAATGTCAGTTTTAGAATGTTGAGGTATTTTGACCAATCGGATTCGTCTAGTAGCCTAACAACGTTGACATCAGCTTAGAAACGAGATAGAATGTTTTGGATTATTATTATGGTCTGAGCGTTGCGTTACGCTTGCCGCTGGCTAATGTGATCCCCGCCTTAGTGTTGACGGAGGGCCATCATAGCAGACACTCATCAGGAGACTACTGTATAGTGGGCAGGAGGGGGGCTACACCGGCTCTGTAACTGAAACACTCTTGCTCATGTAGCATAAAAATGGTTTTAGAGGGCTGGTCTAATTTTTTTGCCGCTATCAGGTCTGGTGTAGCTACTTTCATTGATTATAATGGAAGCTGATTATGACAGCAGATGCTGTGGGAACAGAGCGCCTCAGTTTCATGGCCTGTGCAACCTCCCTGTTACAGCTGGATCATGGAAATAAGATAGCAAGGTGCAGATCAAGTGAGTGTCCCGTAGGCCAGAGTGAGGGATTTGGATTTAATTCCGGCTGCTACAGGAAGCCAGAGGAACAGAGGAGTTGCATGTGTCTTGGCTGACTGAAAACCAGACAGTGCCGCTGCATTTGGAATCAGTTGTGATGGTCTTGCTGCACAAGCAGGGAGGCCAGCAAACAATGTACCGTAATGCAGTAGTTCAGTTTAGAAAGAATTATGGCCTGAACAGGAAGTTGTATGGAATATTGTGTTCTGATCTTCCAAGCTAGATGCCGATCTATTGGGGAATAACTGTATAAACTGGTAACACCAGAAACACAGCATTGGACTGACTAAACTGAAGGTTTAGATCTTTCATCTAGACATTCAGACCGATATGTCCTCTGGACATCAGTATCAGACACTATTTGCCTTGTTGACTGGTATCGGCCCATCGGCAAATATTATGACATTTACCGATGGTAGTGGCTGATTTGTATCTGTATGAAATGCATCAGTTCTGCACTAGCTAAATGTTGTGTTATTCGCAGACTGGCACACTCCGAGACTGTGTTGTGAAGGGCTGAAAGACTTGAAAAGAGCTCTGTTGTTTTATGTATAAGGAGCCAGCCGCTAAACGGGTCTAATGGATGGCAAAAACAAAGTAAACAAACATTGGTATTGGTATCGGCATCGGTTATCAGCCAAATTGTTATTGTAAACAATAAACATTGTTATCATCAGCCCAGAATTTCACAATCGGTGCATCCCTAAGGACAGCGGCCCTCACAGACGCAGAAATTGTCTCTTTCTCTACCATCTAGATTTGAAGTAATTGGCAAACTTCACTCTTACTTTTCCTGTGTCAGACTCTAACCTACTTTTACTCTTTCCTTCTCCTGTGTGTGTGTGTGTGTGTGTGTGTGTGTGTGTGTGTGTGTGTGTGTGTGTGTGTGTGTGTGTGTGTGTGTGTGTGTGTGTGTGTGTGTGTGTGTGTGTGTGTGTGTGTGTGTGTGTGTGTGTGTGTGTGTGTGTGTGTGTGTGTGTGTGTGTGTGTGTGTGTGTGTGTGTGTGTAGAGGGTGGTCCCCTGCTCCAGAGCCTGTTGGAGGGGGACTTTGAGGCGGTGCTTCTGAGCCCCCAGGTGCTGGACCTGCTTGGGGGTGGGGGCGAGTCGGAGGCTGTGCAGGGGGAGACCATCGAGGCCTACCTGGAGAGGAAGTTGCTGGCCTACCTGAGCGACAGCACCGAGGACGACCGCCTGGAAAGGTAGGTTAAACACACACACACACACACACACACACTCTCACCCCCACCCACCCTACAGACAAGACAAGCCCTGGGAGGTCATCTATAAGTGATGAATTTTCCCCCTCTCTCTCTCCATCTTTTCATCATTTGGTATGTGCACACTTTGTGGAAGTTGAGTTTAATTAAAGCCCAGCTCGTCCTCCCATCCATCTACTGTAGCTCTCCCCCCATTACAACCCTCAGCTGAACTCACTGACTCGGGTGCTTTCAAGAGTTGTCTGCCTGCCTGCCTGCCTGCCTTGCAGTCAAGAGAGCAGGGGACCCCACAAAATGGCAGCCGGCGATTACACTTTAATGAGGGGCTTTTGGGGATGGGGGGCGGGGGGGGGGGGTTCTGGAGGGCTGATTGAGATGCTGCAGCTCTTTTTTTGCATTGGAATGAATACAAGCTGAATTACAAGTCAGCTGTCGCCCCCTCACTGATAGTGCACCAACCACCAGCACCACCAGTGACCACCTCCAGACCCCCCCCCCCTCCCCACACACACACACACACCCTACGGCCCCCTCCTGCTGTAATGAATTATTCATTTTTAATAAGGACGTCTTGGCATCGCCTCTCTCTCCTGGTAGCTGGCGGGCCAGCTCTGAGTGAGGGGGGGAGGGAGGGAGGGAGGGATGGAGTGATAAAGACCTGGGAGAGTGTGTGCTCTACAGCCCCCCCACCCCCACACACACACTCACACCCTGTACTGCAGCCCCTGGTCCTCTCCTCTCCTTTTCTCTTCTTCTGTCGCTCCCTCTCTCCATCTCGCTGCTGCGCCTACTGTTGGGAAGTGAGCAGGGAAGTGTATGCAGCATTGGGGTGCGTGCGTGCGTGTGTGCGTGTGTGTCTCTGTCTCTCTCTCTCGTCTGTACTCTCTCCCTCTTCCTCCTCGGTCTCACTGTTATCTCACTGGGCTCATCTTTTTGTTCTGTCTCTTAGTCTCTCTTTTTCTGTGTTTTTTTAATGTTTCAGCGTAGGTTTAGTTTCAACACTGCATTTTGTGATAAATTGTTTTTTTTTGTGTCCATGTACTGTGGATGTGTAAGTGAAGGATTTTGTTTCTCTTATTTTCACTTTCTTCCACCTCCTCTTTCCTCATCTACCCTGCCCACACAACCCCCCCTCTCTTTTCCTTTCCCTCTCTTGCCCTGTATCCCTCTCTCCCTTCCTCTCTCTCTCCATCTCTCTCCTCCTCTCTCCCTTCCTCTCTCTCCCCCTCTCTCTCCCCCTTTCTCCCTTCCTCTCCCTCTCTCTCCCTCTCTCTCCCCCTCTCTCCCCCTCTCTCCCTTCCTCTCTCTCTCTCCCTCCCTCTCTCTCCCCCTTTCTCCCTTCCTCTCTCTCTCTCCCTCTCTCTCCTCCTCTCTCCCTCCCTCTCTCTCTGATGTAGGCAGACAGCTCTGCTGGCAGTAGCTGTGGCCTGTCTTCACCTCTTTGTCCAGAGTAACTGGACAGGACCTCCAGTCAGCCTGCACGTTCCTGACCTGCTGCCGGCCTCCTTACTGCAGTCGCTGTCAGAGGTAAGCAGCCCATCTACCTCCTGACACACACACACACACACACACACGCATGCAATCACACCTCTGGCTGCACCTGCCTGTCAGGGGCTCACAGCCTCACACATTGAGCTCACTCAATCTCTCTCTCTCTCTCACACACACACACACACACACACACACACACACACACACACACACACACTCCTGCAGAAACCACAGAAACACAAGCCCACATCTTACCCCCCTATTGTGCGTCATATAAGCTCACTTGAGCTGCTTACTGCATGCTGGGAGCTCATGCAGCCATGTCTCTGGGACGCAGTAGGCAGCAGCGCTGGGGAGGAGAACCCTACAGGTCGTGTGTGTGTGTGTGTGTGTGTGTGTGTGTGTGTGTGTGTGTGTGTGTGTGTGTGTGTGTGTGTGTGTGTGTGTGTGTGTGTGTGTGTGTGTGTGTGTGTGTGTGTGTGTGTGTGTGTGTGTGTGTGTGTGTGTGTGTGTGTGTGTGTGTGTGTGTGTGTGTGTGTGTGTGTGCACTCACCGCATTAGACAGAAGTGAAATCAACACACACTGACACACACTTGCATCCATCTTTTAGACAATGCAGTATATATCTTGTCATGTAGCATTTACCAATGTGTGTAACATAGTGATTTTTAATGTTAACATTTTATTTCACATCCGCCAAACCCTTTAGATAGCTTAAGGGTGCTCAGAATCTGCAGAGGAAGCACAGTGCACTGTTGTTATAGATGAATGGAAGCAGCCAGACTGTTTGAAAGAAATTCCTTTTCTGTTCAATGCGAGGGTTATCCACAGTTAGATTACCAGTGATTCTGCTGATTCCACAGCCGCGCTTTTGCAGGCAGCACTCACTCGTGTGTGTGTGTGTGTGTGTGTGTGTGTGTGTGTGTGTGTGTGTGTGTGTGTGTGTGTGTGTGTGTGTGTGTGTGTGTGTGTGTGTGTGTGTGTGTGTGTGTGTGTGTGT
>NC_085011.1:18649012-18716512 GCF_963854185.1 Sardina pilchardus
CTCGAGACGAGGGGAAAGCGAAACTCCGAGAAGCACACATTCCGTCCACCGTCGGTCCATTAGCACGTTTGTTTGGAGGATGTGCCCCTCATCCCATAAACCATTCCCAAGGCCCCTGCGCTCAAGGTCCTGCACACGGACGTCAGGTTAGCGTTGGATTATTTTTGTTTAGTTCTTCACCATCTGATATTCCGTTTCAATGAGAGAAAGAGCGAGAGACAGAGAGAGGGCGAGAGAGACAGACCGACAGACAGACAGTGAGAGAGACAGAAAGAAATGAAGCACACAAAAAGTCAAACTCACACACACTGTACTGTACATACTGTATATATAAACACATACACACACACACACACCGCCATTGCAGTAATGCATGATGTTTTGTTCTCTTTCTTTACATACCGCTACTTACATGTATATGCTTTGGCAATACAAATTGTATTTTTATCATGACTATAAAACTCAATTGAATTGAGTTGAGAGAGGGATGGTGCTGTAGGAGTTTCATTTCAGGGCCGATTCCTCTGTAATCTCTTGATCTCTTGTCTCTTTCTCTCCTCCTTTAAACACGACATCCACATCTTTCCAGGCTGACACCCGCCTGATAGCTAACCTTTCCAGTGACCTACCGCTGAAAACACATTAACACCTTGGAAGGAAGCGCACCCTTTTTTAGGTGTGTGTGTGTCTTGTGTGTTTCGTTCCGCTCGGCTGTCACACAAACAAGATCCTGGTCTATTTTCCTCAGGTGTCGCAACTCTTTTGGAAAACACACACACATCTCACACACACACACACACACACACACACTCCGATACGATGTGTCCAGCCAAGCTGAAATGGTGTGGCCTTTTTTTCCCTTCCCGTCGGCTGAAATTGCTCAGAATGATTGTAGGGGTAGTCCCAGGCCAAGTGTGTGAGAGAGAGAGAGTGTGTGTGTGTGCACGTGTGCGGGCGGGCATTGTGTTGGGTAATTGCCTTCTGCATTGTAAAAGCAAGGCAGGTATTAATCTTGGCTAAAGGACACATGCGTTTACGACGGAACAAACATGGCGAATGAGTCATCAGCTGCTGGCAGGCGCAGACAATGGGAAGCAACCGGGAGAGGAGCAGTCAGCCGAAGCCTTCCGTCTCCGTCGGCCTCCTCTGCGCAGGTTAATCATCCATTGATTGCCACTGGTGAACTCTTAAAAGGTTTGACATGAGTTTGCCACCGGATTGGTCGGAAGATGCTATTTTTATTTGTCTGACACGGGTTTGTCTTTGTGCTGCACTCAACCATCCGAGAAAGAGCAGCTCAGCGCCCCCCACCCTCCCCCTTTTTTGTTTTGTTTGCTTCTTTCTACACCCAATCTCCCAAACAATAGATACATACGCCCGAGAGGGATTTTTTCAGCACCTCAATATTTGTCTCCCCAAAGAGGCGAAGCTCTCGTGGCTGGCTTTAGGGAGGTTGGTATAGGCTGTCGGTACCCCTCCACCTCCACTCCCTTTCCCTGCTTCACTAAAGCTCAGGGTTTTGAGCTCCCTCACAGGCACCCTCCACCACGGCGGGATTGGTGTTGGAAATATTGCGGAGGTGTGTGTGCTCCTCGTCTCTCCTCTCGCGCCTCTCTCCTGCGGCATCCTCGGGGGCTGTCTTGCCTGTCTGAGCTCTGGAGGGGAAAAGCTCTGGGAGCCGGAGAACACGAAGAGAGGGAGAGAGCAATAAAGAAGAGGGAAGGCAAAAATAGATGGAGAGATAGAGGATAGAGCTGAAGAAGAGGAGAGAAGGAGGGAGAGAGATGGAGAGAGCAGAAGGAAGAGAGAAGGCGAAAAATAGATGGTGAGAGAGAAGATGAAGCTGAAGAGGAGAGAAGGAGGGAAAGAGAGATGGAGAGAGCTGAAGGAAGAAGGAAAGTGAAAATGGATGGAGAGCGAGAAGATGGGAGCTGAAGAAGAGGAGAAAAGGAGGAAAAGTAGAGGATGGGGAGGATGAGTGAAAGAGAGATGGAGAGAGCCGTGAGAAGAGGGAAGGCGTAAATAGATGCTGAGAGAGAAGATGGAGCTGGAGAAGAGAGAAGGAGGGAAAGAAGAAGGGAGAGAGAGGGCCGGGTGAGCGAAAGAGAGATGGAGGGAGCAAAAGCGGAGGGAAGGCTCTTGAGTGCCTCGTTTGTCATGTGGACGAGGAGTATTCCGCTCCGAGCTCCAGGGAGATGCTCTAAATTTAAAAGTGGGGGAGCAGGGATCGGCCTCACCTCATCGGCTCATCCCGGGAGGGCCGCCGCAGCTCCTGCTCATTATTCCTGGAGAAAACACGACGCATGAGTCAGAGTTTTCCCTCCGTCATTCCTCCCTCTCTCCCTCTCTCCCTCTTTCCCTCTCTCTCTCTCTCTCTTTCTCTCTCTTTCTCTTTCTCTTTCTCTCTCTCTCTCTCTCTCTCTCTCTCTCTCTCTCTATCACTCTCCGCCTGCCCGCCCGGCCACCTCGGAGAGCGAGAACCCCCACGTGGATAGCGCCAGGCAAAAGACAATCATCTCAAAAGCTTGTATGTACACACACACACACACACACACACACACACACACACACACGTGTGTGCGTCCACACCATGTGTATTTGATTAGGGTTGTGATCATTGTGTGATTCCCCGCCGTGTTTAGAGGAGTTTATGTGGCGTCCTCATCCAGCGGGCTGTTCTGTTGGAGCTTCATCATGTTGGACTGGTTCCTCTGCAGATGAGGGGGAGTTTCCAGCTATTCCAGTACCCCCCCCCCCCCCCCCCCCCCACACACACACACACACACACACACAAATACGTTCAGCACGTCCTTCACAACCCTCTCCCTGCCTGAGTGCCGAACAATGAGGCAATCCTCTTCCCTCACTGCAGTGCAATGAATCCCCACTTTGAATATTTAGAGTCCTGCAGTGGTCTAAAGGACTGGAGAAAGGACGGCTTTTGTCTAAAGAGAGTATTTCTGCTCTCTTCCGGGGACTTCAATCCCTCACATTCACCAATTCACACACACACTTAGTGTCACACACCCAGTTAGTGACAGGTAGAATCAGACGGATCGTTGGAAAATGTCTCCCTGGCCTCAAGGAAGGTAGAAAAGCTGTAGGGTAGTGAGGAAGATGTGGCAGAGGATGACAGAAGGTGATTGGAAGGGCTCAGGAAGGAGATGGAGGGATGCTATGAAAGAGGGGGAGAGAGAGAGAGGGAGGAAGGACATGGAGGGATACTATGAAAGAGGGAGAGAGAGAGGGGAAGAAGATAGAGGGATGCTATGAAAGAGAGGGAGCGGGAGAGGAATTAGAATGAGGGGTGAGGTGGTAGGAAGCAGCTGACAGAACAGGTGAACCACCACAGTGAACCTCATTCGGTCTGTCAGCAGGGAGGGAAGGACGTACGCGTGCACACACACACACACACACACACACACACACACACACACACACACACACACACACACACACACACACACACACACACACACACACACACACACACACACACACACACACACACACACACACACACACACACACACACACACACACACACACACACATTCCCTCTGTGCTAGTTGGGGGCTCCAGATTGCCTGAGGTACAGAGCCAAGAGGGGAATGAATGATGTGTCTCTAAGGGGCTTCTGAAATGGATTCTCCCTCCCTCCCTCTCCCCACCTCGTGCGTCTCATTGTTTGTTAATTAGGTGATAGTATGTTTAGTGAGGCAGGAGGTGAGAGGCGGTGACTTGGGTGATGGAATGCCCTTAGGAGTGGAGTGGGCATTCTGCCTCTGGTGATTTTTACCCTCCTCGTGCCAAGTCCGCACCCAATCCAGTCTCCGGGCTCTAGCTAGCCAGCTGCTGTACCCCTGAAAGGAGACAATGTCATCTCCTCAGGATTTGCTCACAAACACCTATACAGGATCCAGCTCCTATCTTAGCTTCTACATAATGTATATTTCCTCTGACCTCTGACCTGACTGTGTTTAAGGTCAACACGCAATACCATCATACTGTACCATACCAAAATCATCACCAGGACAACGTGCTCCTCCCTGTACTAAAATGTTCATCTTTGCATGCACATACAAGTTTTAAAGCACTGTCTCTGGGTCAGGTGACAAAGGAATCCATTTGCGCTATTTATTCATTTGATGGACTTGTTTACCCAGAGTGCCTTGCAGTTCAGTTGCACATTTCCATTAGTGTCATCGCTCCCTGGGATTGAAACGACTCAAGACCCGCTAATAAAATCAGAGTTTAGTTTATTTCATGCTTCAGCGAATCAGATCTGATTAGATTATCAGCAATGGTACTTTACGCTAGGTAGCTATCGCTGTTTAGGTAGCGGAGCGAACAATTATGAGGGTTAGAGAGGTAGAGAAAACTGTAGACCTATTAGAAAAAGATTGCTACAGCTGTGTTTGCTGTAGATTTCTAAGACTTTGAGATATTAGTTTGAACACTGTTATTGAGTGGTTTCGTGTGCACCAAGAGATGCAAAACTATTAATACTTTGGAAACATAAATGCGCATGCACTATTTTCCTGTTGCACAAACACAGACACTTTGAAGTCCCTAATGGTCTTGTGTTCCATTTGGTCTTAGGCTTGGGCCTACCCCAGAAATTGGCAGGATATAGGGTTGGACCAAGAAATGGCCATGGGTTGGATTTAAACCCATGTCCCTGTGTGGGCTTGGACCCAGATGTGGTGCGGATGCTGTTGCTAGCAAAAAAAACCCAACATCTCCCCCACATCTTTGTATTTTGTGCAGAAAGAATGAGAAAGAATGGCTTGTCCTCTCCCTCGATTCTCCAATATTTCCAGTTTATTTTACCCAGTTGGTAATATTAGTTTAACGGCTGCTCCGTCTGCCTGCTGTGTGGAGTTGAGGAGGTAGATTCGCAGGTCACCCCTGAAATGACTGTTGCGTTTGTGCACTCTTGCCCCTTTGCCTGCTTGTCATCTGTGATTCGCTCTGAAGAAAGCTGAATTTCTATTGCCCATGAAAGCATTATTAATGCTTGTCTCACTGAGACAGATGTTAGTCAGTCATCGTACACGTACATACACATACACAAGTACACACACACACACACACACACACACACACACACACACACAAGCATACACACACGCCAAGCTTCACAAGTCTCACAGCTTGACAGCTGGTGAACCAAGAAGTAATGAGAGTAGTCGATGCTAATAGAGTGAAATTCAAGGCTCGGGCACTCTTCTGGCGTAGGAGGAGGCATTGCAAGGCACCTCAGCGAGGTCAATTCGAAAAGTGCCACCCATGAAATTATCCAGTCCCCCCCCCTCCCAGACTTCTGTAGCGTGGCGTAGTGTGTTGTGGTTCACCCTCTGAGGTGGGGTGGGAGTGTATTTGTTCTGGTCCCCTTGTCGAGTGCATTATTGTGCGAATCATTGACTTTGAGTTAAATGGGCCCTGTGTCAGTGTATGCACCTGGCTTTTGCTGTGATGAAAGGGCACCACTGTTTTTCAACACCCTTGTTTAAAGGAAAACAAATAAAAAAACAAATAATGAAAAAGGCGAGACTGCCTTGGCGAATGTGTGTCTCTCTCTTTGTGTGTGTGTGTGTGTGTGTGTGTGTTAAATGGCTGCTAAACCGCTTGTGCAGTTAGACATATTCACCGCGCCGCTGTTATCAGTGAAAATCCTCCGCGTTTTGCCAGCGTTCGGCACGACTGGCGCTGCCATCTGTCACTGCTGGCACGGTGACGCATGGGGAGTGGGGCACAGGGGAGGGGGGGGGAGGCTGCTGTGCTGTGGGCGCGATGCTGAAACACCCCATCAGCGCTGGGCAAACGTTATTTGTTTACCATAGGGCTCTAGGCTCACCGTACACATACACACACACACACACACACACACACACACACACACACACACACACACACACACACACCTAAAAACACAGTCATACTGTATAATAATGAAATTCAGGCCTATTCAGGTGGAATAGCCACTTTTTGCCTTCATAAATAATAAAAAGCAAATTGAACTATTAGCTTATTATGTTCCTTGGTGGGTTATTACACAACCATCATTAATGAGACCTGGAGATGAAGTCTGTGAAGTTTGTGCACGGCGAGGTCGACGTGAAGACGATAGCAGCTGTTCAGGAACCGGGATTTCCACCCTGTAGAGACTTGCGGGGTTCTCGCTAGGATGATGGAGAGTGTCTATGGTTGCACCTTTCATTAGGCAGTCCGTTACTCATTCACGCTGACGTTCTTTTACGGTAAATGACGTACATTTGCTTGTGAGTGAAGGTAAATGATGTGTCAAGGTCATACGTTCTCCCACGGAGAGCTGCGCAGGTCTGCTGTGTGAGACATGTTCAGGAATGCAGACTTGAAGCCCCCGAGCTTGTGCCTGCCATGCTACTGTGTCTGAATAAACGGATGGCTCGCTCGTTTTTACCAAAAATAAACCGAAAAGTAAACGTAAGGTTCAGTTACCGTGCTTTAAATAAACGCAGTATAAACGTGGCCAGGCAGTATCCTGTTTGGTTAAGGAGGAGATGCATGGAGAGCGCTGTCAGTGAAAGCACAGTCACAGCCTGTGTGTGTGTGTGTGTGTGTGTGTGTGTGTGTGTGTGTGTGTCTGTCCTATTGACTGCAAGTGCCCTTCATGCTTGCTCTCTCCAGTTTATTGGGCCACGCCATGTCCGAGAAATGGCTACACCTAAACTAATCGATGGCTCCAGAGCACTGTAGTCCGAGAGCCGATGGGGCGCTTGATGTGCATTGGCCTGCGTATACATTTCAACTTGCTGCATGTTTGAAGAATATTGTCGTCCTCGTAAGGTTGGCGATAATACTTATCGACTACATTCATGGATTCCAATTCCTCCCCCTTTTTCTTTTTCCACTTCTGCAGAGGAGTTGGCGTCTGCGAGTGTTAATGTTATACCATTAATCTAATCATCGTCATTTTGAAACAAGCTACGTGTGAAAATCAAAAAGCCTTTCAGCATCATAACTACCCCCCCCCCCCCCCCCCCCCCATTATAATTTCCCCCAATCGATTAGAGCAAAGGTTCTAAATTAGTAATTCGTTTTCTGGAGCCCCCGAAGTCAATACGCTGCCATTTAGTAAAATGCAAATTCACAATGAGGCTGAACCCATGCATGGCTCCCTGGAAATTACCCATCAGCCCTGGCAGACCCGCGTGGCGCCCATGGGTGAGTGGGTTCCGTGAGCAGGGTTGTTCATCATGGTGCAGAGCCGCTGGGTTAACGGGAAGATTGGAGTCGGAGGGCCGGCTACGAGCGTGTCAAGGGCAAAAGGAGTTTTGTTGGACATTTGGCTTAACAAGCCAATCCCCCAGTGCCCTTCCAGACAGTGAACAGCCAGGCTTGGACCTGCTATTGGCTCGTTTGGGTTTTTTGTCTCATTCTGTGGGTGGTGAGGGGAGTTCAGGAGCTATGCAGCAGTGGGGCTACCAGGCTCTGTGAAGCTTTTGCTCCAACCCCCCACCCATCTGAAAACAAGTTAACTCAAACCGCTGTAATTAATGTGGGCTGTGTGCGTGTGTGTGTGTAACAGTGTGCGTGATCCGATTACAGTGTGATATTCCAATAGGCTGAAGGTTTATGGGGACGATGTGATTGCATTACATCCCACCGAAATATATGCTGTGAGGACTGTGCTTTTATTGATTTACAGTACACAGCACACTCTGATTTGTACCATGTAATAATGAAATGTACAAATTCTGTACGCCGGCGGTGTCTCAACAACATGCCTCTCCATTGATGCACATTTAGCTCTACCATGCTGTTGAGGAATCTATATCAATGCAAATAACATGTTAGCAATTCAAACTGAGGACAGTGATTTTTTGCACCACTTTTTGTTTGCAATCTTGACGGACCACATTGGTCCCTCACAAGCTCCCCGGTTGAGACTCCCCCCTGAGGGGCTCTCTCAGTCCAGTCGTTCTCCATCTTGTCCGTCGACCACTGCTGCTAATTGGACACTGATGGCGAAGAGGCTGGGCAAGTGGCTCTCCGCCAGACAACAAACAGCACGAGCGTGGTAAACATGTCAAGAGGTGACCAGTGTGAATCTCCACATGGTGCTGTCATCACAATTTTAAATTAGCAACAAACTGTGCCGTGGCGCATTCAATTAGGCACAGTTTGTTTGGCTCTTCACTTCTTTTGAATTAGATTCCTTAAAAAAAAAAAAAACACCCATAATATTTTATCCCCACTGGCGAAATTGCAGTGGATGTTAGTGAAGCATCGTCTGTATGCTACATACATGTCTGTTGAATTTTTTGTTGTGCGGTTGATCACAATGAAAAGGCATGGTGGGTAAATCCCAGCAGTGCATTGTGTTGGCCCGATGAGAAGATGGATTTCACGGCTTGGCTGACAGGACAGGGGGGGTTCAGCCCCCGCCGTGCTGCTGTGCCAGAGCACCTGGTGTGTGCGGACCTGAGCAACTCATCTCGCGCTCGCTCTCGCTCTCTCTTTCCTTCTCTCTCTCTTTCTTGCTCTCTCTGTGTCTTTCTCTCTTTCTCTCTCTCTTGCTCGCTCACTCGTTCTCTCTCTCTCTCTCTCTCTCGCTCTCTGTTTGGGTGTGAAATGGCTGCAGGCGGCTGAGGGAGGCACACCAGCCTCGTGTCAACCCTACTCAGCTACTCCGCCAGCTAGCTCATGGATTTTTGGAGTGGAAGGTGTGTGTGTGTGTGTGTGTGTGTGTGTGTGATGCGTGACATGAATTATGCACACTTCCTCTGTTGTGAGATGGGATGGTTAATCTTCGCCTCATGGCCTTCAACCAAACTGAGGCGATAATCGCACGCCAAGAGACAACCGGCGAAGGGCAAAGCCAGAAGCGCTCAACGCCCCCCTTTCTTCACCTCTTCCTCCTCCTCCTCCTCTCCCTCCTCCTCCTCCTCCTCACCGTGCTCCTGCACCTCTCTGCTTGGCTATTCCCCACCCCGAGGACAGTGGAGTTTCTCCAGGCCAGAGGCAGAGTCAGAGTTGGGGTGCGATGTAGTCCTGGGCGACGTGGAGCAGCACGTCCCCTGAAGAGGCTGAACGGGGCTTTTGAGCAGTGTTATCATTTTCCACTACCTCGCACGCAAGCGCCCCTGCAGTACTCGGCCCGGGGCTCCGCACAGGCAAATGCGCAACAAGCGGGGGCAAAACCAAGAAAGCGTGTCCGCAAAATCATGAATGTCAAACTCAGGTGGTGGAACGCTGCCGCTGCTTCGCGGACGTCACCTGGCGCGCTCGACGTCGTCCCTCACTAAGTGCCTCCGCCGGTCTCGCTCTTTGTGTTGCAGTGTCGCAGTGCGAGGCCCTCTTCTCCGGGCGGACCAACAGGCACCTGGCGCTCCAGTTCCACCTGGAGTGCGGCTACACCTGCCTGTCCTACTACGAGTACGGCCCGGCCAAAGAGAACTTCTCCAAGGCGCGGGAACTGGCCGGCCTCGACCTCAACATGACCGGTACGTTCCTTAACATAACACCAAATACCGATGAGAAGCTAGAAAGTTCTCTTAACTCTTAACGCAGACAGATGCTGAGTCGCTGATGCAGAAGGCCATTAGCACGTTTACTGTTTAGAGTTGTGGCACGTTAGTGAAAGCGTTATCAGTCGGAGTGTGAAGTGAAAAGTTCCACCTGTGTCCAGGTGCGTTGGGTAAGCGGACGCGCTATCAGCAGGACTTCCTGGCCCAGCTCATCCTGGACGTGAGGCGCAAGGAGGAGGCAGCGGTTCCAGAGGCGGAGAGCGAAGCCACCCCATCCCCCACCCCGCTCAGTCTGCTGCCAAAGGTCAGTAACACACACACACACACACACACACACACACTCGCAGGGTCACACAGAGACAGTGGGGGGCAAGTATTACGCAGTACTCCACACCTCCACCAGGGGGTGACCTTTCCTCTTGGGTTAAATGTAAATGCAACTCAGCAGTGTCCCTAAGACTCAAACAGCCTCCTCTCCTCCACCCCCCCCCCTCACACTTTGGAAGAGCACGGGGCGAGTTTATTGCACACTCTCGAGTCGCTGCTGGCTCTCACGGCTCTCTCTCTCTCCCGTCCGGAACATCCAGTGTCCGTGCTGCGCTGGCGTCCGCGGGATCCAGAGTCTTGTGCTTTTCGGAGCCCCCCCGGGCCGCGAGGAGAGGACAGATTGAGATTCCTTTTGGAACGTCCTCTATCTGCCCCGTCTCCCCGGCCTCCTTCAGATTTACGGGCTTTAAAAACCATTTGCCGTATTTCGAGAGAGAAATTGCTAAATTTGTGTTTGGCAAAAGCCGCGGGCGTCAGAAATCGAGCGGCCGCGCCAAGATGGAGATTAAAGCTTTTGGCACGGAGGTGCAGGCCAGGGTGGGATGATATTAAAAAGTGATTGATGTGTGTGTGGACAGACTCAGAGAGTGGTCAGGTCACTATGCCACTTCCATATGGCAGCGCTGGGCCCTGGGAGATAGGTGGGATGTGGGTTTTGTGTGATTGTGCGTGTTGGTGTAAGAGCTCGGGTTTTTGCAAAATTCGGTTTAATTTGCGTGCGTGTGTGCGTGCCTGCGTGAGTGTGTGCGTGTGTTTTATGAATCTGTGTGTCTACATGGTAGAGATGCGCGGATGGACTATTATTCTATCCGCAACCGCATCATACAACTCATCATCCGTCCGCCATCCATCCGCACCTATGTTTTATGTTTTTTTTCAGAACCGCACCCGCCCACCATCCGCTATTTGTTTAAAGGTCTGGGTGATCCAAGACGCTGATGCGACGCGAGAAAGCTCTTGTTCTAGAAAGATGCAGCTATTTAGTCTAATTAATGGCAATTACACTTTATTCTTTATACAAAAAGAAAGTCCGAATAGAATAACAACAAGCCATTCGCATTACAGGCCAATTAACTCTATGCAGCTGGTCAGGGTGACGACTAGGAGGAGCCTGCCTGTTCTGAAGACTCCCGTTAGTTTTGATTGCACGAGTGCACGTCTTTTCCAGGCAGACAGTGCAATCCATATCAGCAGGCCTTACATAAAAGTTATAAACTTCTACTTTCTTATTGCACACTGCAGACGAAAACATAGGCTACCACTGGCAACTTAATTTAAACTTGTTGTTACCTTTGAGTTTGTCACGCACATTCACTGGCGGCGTTGCCATCTCTGATAGTAAACAAAGCAGCATGCACTGCATAGACACAACTAGGCTAGACCAAATTACTGCCTGATGAGAAAAGTGTGCATGTTTTCATCGCATGTAAGTAACAGTGTTTAACAATGTAGCTTATATATATTTTTTTCATTTGATCGGTTCAACCGCCACCCGCCCGAATCTAATTAAAATATTATTTTTTGTAAGGTCATCCGCCCGATCTGCGGTTTAACCGCGGAGTCCGTGGCTGTAACCGCTATCCGCGCATCTCTACTACATGGCCATGTGTGTTAAATGTGTAATGACTGTGTATACGAGTGGTGTGTGTGTGTGTGTGTGTGTGTGTGTGTGTGTGTGTGTGTTTGTGTAAGGGTCCAGGTGTGGGATGTTTCACACAAGCCCTCACTGCCCTTGCTGCGAGTCGGATGTTAGGGAATGGAACCCTGGCCAGCCATGTGGCGACACTACCACGCCTTCACCACGCCTTCAGCACGCCTTCACCACGCCTTCACCACGGGTTCACCACGCCCAATAAGGGACTTGTGTGGAGGACCACGGTGCACGTCCGCTGAGGGATTGAGAGGAAGTGGTGCATGAATTCAGATTAGCTGGCACACAACGTCAGTGATGTTCTAAAATATCCAACCATCATGTAATTACCAGAAGAAGGTCACACATTCATTTGTATTATAAATGTAGACTACATTTGCCTGTGAAAGAACACTCCCGAACTGAACAGAGCTGCAGGGTTGTGTGGGTTCATTTCACATTTACTTTGGACGCGGCCTCACGCAATATATTTTCATAGTTATCATCTAAACAGTAAACTTGTGTGCGCTGCAGTGGATTTGAGCTTCAGCCGTGACCTTTGTGAGGAATGCTGGTGGGGACTGACTGAAGCGCTCGGAGTGATGCCTGCGGTGACAGTGGCATGAAGTTGAAATATTTTCATGCACAGACACACCGGTGGATTCAGACACACCTCGACATGATCCATGTCTCCCCGCGGACGGGGGGATGTCTGGGAGAACCGGCCTGGCGGAACCCAGTCCGGCTGTCCATCATGTTCTCGCCTGCCCGGGTTCTCCCCTGTTAGAGTGATTAAGAACGTGCTGGCTAGAACAGCGGAGCTGCAGGGAGTCTCACATCTGCTGGGCTGCCCAGTACACACACACACAAGCAAACACACAAGCAAACACACACACACAAGCACAAGCACAAGCACAAGCACAGACAGAGAGTGAGAGTGGTGGTTACAGTACATGTAACACATCATACTCTCTCTCCAGCACACTAGCTTGCACTCACACACATGCTTATGCACACACACAGACAGCTACTTAGACATGCACACACACACACACACACACACACACACACACACACACACACACACACACACACACACACACACACACAAATACACATAAGTACACACACACACACACACACACACACACACAGAAACCTTATGCTTGCATATAAATAAGAACACAGTGATACACCAGGGGCACGCCTTGTCAGTGTGTTCAGGCACTTTGTGAGGTGCCAAGAACATAGTCATAAGCAGCTTGACCCCTGTGTTGTATTACATTACATTTGGTTGACGCGCCACACTGCTAGTAATGTGGTGTTATGTTTCGTAGTTCCTGACCGCCAGGGCAGTCTCTTATAGTGGATATATCTCTGTTGCGCCAGCCACAGACCGAGAGTTGTATACCAAAAGCGTCACTCCGTGACACGGCGTGTGACGACACAGAGAGTATATTAGCTCTCGTCACACGTCAGTCTTCCTCTTATCTCTTATCTCTTCTCGCCGTTTATCAGACGATTGTTGTTCTACGCAGCCTGGTGACTTTGTCGGAGCTACGGAGTTTTTCGTCCTCCACGGGCTGTTCAGACTACACTCTCGGATAATAAGCTGGATTGATTGCTTACTTGCATTGATGACCTACGTGTTGTTTAACCTGGAGCTTGCTCGGTTGAACTAACTCTTTTTCGAGTGAAGAAACGCAGCCTCACCTTGAGCCACGCTCGGCGACTGGCTAGCGAGACCACGAACTGTACACAAGCACGGCAGCCTCGCCTTGAGCCTAGCTCGGTCACAGGCTAGCCCCAGTCTCAAGCACAAACACGACAATTTACCTTGAGCCCAGCTCGGTAACCACTTGTCCCAGTCAACCACAGTCACAGCGGCCTTACCTTGAGCCCCGCTCGGTAATCGGCTAGCTCACGTCAACACACCCTACACGAACGCCTCGCCTTGAGCCCCGCTCGGTAGGCTAGTCAACTAACTTCAGCAACACTGCCTTGAGCTAGCTCGGTAGGTTAGCCATAGATTCTGATAATTCAATTAGTGTTTGGTAAGTAATGAAGGTTTACAGCGATCGCTAGCTCTGCTAAAACGTCACTGTAGTAAGGATAGTCAATTCAGCAACTCTTCCGCTGTTGTGCTAATCGGCCTTGAGCACAACCTTAATTGGCGCTATTGCATTTGCGACCATGTTTGAATCCGTACTGTGTACACAGTGTCCCACGACACTGGAACCTTACGATGGTCATGATCTCTGCCCATCCTGTCTTGGGCTAGACCACCTCCGGGAGGCTCTCATTAACCCGTGCATGAACTGTGCAATAATGTCACTTGCACAGAGACAGGCTAGGCTGGCAGGCCTGGGTGCAGGGTGTGCAGCAGCACTGCCTGCTACCACAGGTAGACAGACTATGAAACGCCACTCTGCAGACAACCACACGGTGGCCCATAAAAAGAAAAAGTCCACTTCTGGTTTGGCCCAGCAGGTGGAATCTCTTTCATCTGATATGGAACAAATAAAATCTATGTTAATGTCACTGACTAAGGGTCCCGCCCTCGATACCTCACTTGACATACATGAACATTCCCCATCTGAAACAGATGATGACTATGATGTCCTCTTCACAGCTGCATCAAATGCTGTGTTTCAACATGGCCCTCCACACACTGAGAACTCAGCACTGGGATCAGCGCCCCCTGATGGCATAGAACCTGCCACACGGTCCCAGGGCCTTAGTGAGGATTCCCTGACTTCTGCATATGCTGGGGGTGGCCCCATGGTCCCCCTGCAGAGCACTATGAAGCTGGCTTTAGCTAGGTTGGCCCTAGACACGCCGCCTGCTCAAACAGCAGAACCCAGTGCATTCTTTAAGAAAGCAACCACAAATGATGACTTCTCTGTACCCATTTGTAAGGACTTTGTTGCAGAATTTTCAGCAGCCTTTGCAGCTGATGCACAAAGAACTCGTGTGAGCCCAGCTGTGCGCACACTGTCAGCCATGACCGGTGCTGGAGGTCATGGCCTGGCAAATATGCCAGCAGTGGACCCTTGCATTGCAGCACTGGTGGTTTCGCCAGACGAAGCACTGTGTCCAGATCCACGCTGCCCTAGTGCCGAGTGCAGACGTACAGATGAGCTGTTCATCAAAGCTCACAACACAGCCACACGGGTTGGGCGGCTGTCTAACTCTTTGGCTCAACTTCTGCTTGCCTTGCGAGCCTCACTGCCAGGCGCTACTGCTGAGGCCGCCCCAGATGAGCTACTGAACACTGCGCTTCAGACAATGGGCCACATAGCCCAGGACATGGGGAGACTTGTAGCCACCTTTGTGCGTGGCCGCCGCCAGGTTTGGCTAGCACAAACCCCCTTGCCGGAGACGTGCAGGGCCACACTTCGGGCGTTGCCACTGGTCCCCGGCCATGTCTTTGGACCTGCCGTGAAGGACGCATTAGATCGCCGCGCTTCCTTATCTGAATCGCGTCAGCAAGCAGGCGCGCACAGGCCCTTTCATTTTCGGGCCCCAGCGCCTCCGAATCCACGCTTTGGCCACCCCAGGCCCCCCCACACCTCCCAACCGAGGGACAACAGGCACCAGCAGCACCCTGGTCCCTCGTTTGGCCCCCAGGAACATCTAGCGAGGCCACCTACTCAGGCGCAACGCAGGCGCCCTGCACAGCGCCCCCCCCTTTCATGCTAGGCCAGGAGGGGCTCGGCGCTGACAGGCCCCGGCCGGTGACAGGGTTCTTATCTGCCCAGCAGCTGTCGTACTGGCAGAAGTCCGCAAGAGACCTTTGGGTCGTGCGCACAATGGCAGAGGGGTACAGACTGCAGTTCCGTCACCGGCCACCCCTCAGCTCACAGCCAAGGGTCACTGTTGTTCGAGACCCAAGGCGAGCATTAGTCCTCTCCAAGGAGATAATCTCCCTTTTGGATCGAGGCGCAATAGAAGTTGTTCACCCTCATGTTCACAAAGAGGGCTTTTATTCAATTTATTTAGTTCCAAAGAAAGATGGTGGCCAGAGACCAATCCTAGACCTCCGGCAGTTGAACAAATTCTTGAAAGTTCTTCCTTTTCGCATGTTGCGTCCTGCAGACGTTCTCTGCAGTGTTCGCGAAGGAGAGTGGTTCACACTGGTCGACCTGAAGGACGCGTATTTTCATGTCCCCATCACACCAGAGCACAGAAGGTTTCTTCGCTTTGCATTCCAGGGGGCCATCTACCAATTCAGGGTCCTCCCATTTGGGCTCTCACTGGCCCCCCGAATATTTACCAGATGTATGCAGGCAGCCCTGTCACCGCTCATGTCCCAGGGCCTCAAAATCCTACCTTACCTGGACGATTGGCTCGTGTGTGCACCAAGCAGGGAGCAGGCCGTCTTGGACACGCGCAAACTGCTTACTCACGTCCAGGCATTGGGCCTCACTGTGAACAGGGAAAAGAGCAACTTGACACCGACACAGTCTGTGAGGTTCATTGGGATGGGGTTAGATTCCCACATGATGATAGCCTGCCTACCCCAAGATCGAGTCCAAGCGATCCTTGCCTTCATCAGGCGCTTGAAGTTGGGTACACAGGTGCCTTATCTAATGTTACTGCAGCTTCAGGGCCTACTGACAGCCGCAGCACAGGTGATAGCACTGGGGAGACTGCATATCAGGCCCTTTCAGATGTGGCTAAGGTAGCTGGGGCTGGACCCTGTACGCCACAGGCGCACACCAGTGCGAATATCCCACGAGTGCTTGACAGCCCTGCGGAGATGGCAGCTGACGGATTTTCTCTCGTCAGGAGTAGCCATGGGACGGCTTCCATCACGCAGGGAAGTGCTGACAACCGATGCGTCCAAGACTGGGTGGGGCGCAGTCTGGCGCCACATGGGGGTGCGGGGCGAATGGTCATCGTCCATGGCACAAGAGCACATCAACCTGCTCGAATTGCATGCTGTCCGACTGGCACTGGAACATTTTCTGCCAGTGTTGAAGGACAGACACGTGCTAGTCCGTTCCGACAACCTGTCCACTGTGTTCCATGTGAACCACTATGGAGGCACCAGATCAAGAGCCCTCCTGACACTAACTCAGGAATTGTGGTCGTGGGCTCACCCCAAGTTCCTTTCACTAAAAGCAATACACCTGGCGGGTGTGGACAACGGCATAGCGGATGCTTTATCCCGCCGCGCCTTGCACCCTGGCCACTGGAGGCTTCACCCAGAGGTGGTGCAGCGAATATGGAGTTTGTTTGGCGAGGCACAAGTGGACCTTTTCGCCTCCGCAGGTACAACTCATTGCCGTCTTTGGTTTTCAGAGCGGGAGCAGGACAGTCCACTGGGACAGGATGCCTTAGCTCACAGCTGGCCGGACAGGCTACTCTATGCCTTCCCGCCAATTCCTCTCATACACGCCCTGCTGGACCGGGTCCAGAAGGAGGGCCACAGAGTTCTCCTGGTAGCCCCTCGTTGGCCGTCACGGGTTTGGTTTCCCCTGCTACTGTCTCTCCAGCAGGGGACACCCTGGGAGCTTCCTGTGAGAACAGATCTCCTCTCACAACTAGGGGGGCAGATATGGCACCCACGACCGGGGTTCCTCCAGTTATGGTTGTGGCCCCTGGGGCCAACCCACAGTTGATATCATGCACACCTGAGGTCAGACTCACGATCCTCAATGCAAGGGCACCGTCGACTCGTGCAATGTACGGAAATTTTTCCAGAAATGGTGTAAGGATCATCACAGGGACCCGCTGTCCTGTTCTGTTGAATCAGTGTTAGAATTCCTTCAATCGCTTTTTGAATCTGGGAAATCTCCATCCACATTGAAAGTGTACGTAGCCGCACTGTCTTGCTATCGTGCCTTGATTGATG
This sequence comes from Sardina pilchardus, assembly GCF_963854185.1. Taxonomy (NCBI): domain Eukaryota; kingdom Metazoa; phylum Chordata; class Actinopteri; order Clupeiformes; family Clupeidae; genus Sardina; species Sardina pilchardus. Next base: position 18,666,345 of record NC_085011.1, read on the forward strand.
GATCATCCCTGGGCTCACATCGCCTGATGACCGCCTTCCTTAAAGGGGCGAGGAGGCTGAGGCCACCTAGAATGAATAGGCCGCCGCCCTGGGATCTTCCCACTGTCCTGGACTTTCTTTGTGGTAGACCATTTGAGCCCCTTGACCAGGCTTCTCTTAAATGGTTGTCCTTAAAGTCATCTTTTCTTCTGGCAGTGTCATCGGCCAAGCGTGCCTGTGAACTGCATGCACTATCGGTCAGCCCTTTGTGTCTTCACTGGGGTTTGGATGATTCAAGTGTGAGGCTCAGGCCTAACCCTACATTCTTACCCAAGGTTCTCTCACCTGGGTTTATCAACCAGTCCATTGAGCTATCAGCCTACACAGACAGCAGTGACCCTAGACAGCTCCTGCTGTGCCCTGTTAGAGCGCTGAGGTGTTATGTTACCGCTACTGCTGAGATTCGCCACTCAGACCAGCTGTTTGTTTGTTTTTCTGAGGCCAAGCGAGGAATGCCACTCTCTAAACAGAGGCTCTCGCACTGGTTCATTGAGGTGATAGAGTCAGCCTACAAGCATGTTAATCGTGCTGTGCCGGAACCTGTGACAGGGCATTCAGTCAGGGGCGTGGCAGCTTCCTGGGCAGCCCTCAGGGGGATCCCTTTGTCAGACATTTGTGCGGCCGCAACATGGTCGTCCCCATGCACCTTTAGCCGCTTCTACAATGTTAATGTGGCATCTACACCCTGCCTAGCTTCCGCGGTGCTGTCTTCAGCGGATGTGGGTTCAATCTGAGTCACTCCTCGTGACGTTGTGGTATTCTTCATCCACTATAAGAGACTGCCCTGGCGGTCAGGAACTACGAAACATAACGCTAGTTACGAATGTAACTGTGGTTATGTGAGTAGTGGATGACCGCCAGGGTTTCTGGTCACTCGGAGTATGCGAGAAGAGACCAGTTACCTGAGGAAGACTGACGTGTGACGAGAGCTAATATACTCTCTGTGTCGTCACACGCCGTGTCACGGAGTGACGCTTTTGGTATACAACTCTCGGTCTGTGGCTGGCGCAACAGAGATATATCCACTATAAGAGACTGCCCTGGCGGTCATCCACTACTCACATAACCACAGTTACATTCGTAACTAGCGTTCTGCAGGGAGGTGTGTGTTTGTGATGTGTATGTTTTCTGCTTATGTGGTGTGTGTGTGTGTGTGTGTGTGTGTGTGCGTATGCGTGCCTGTGTGTGCTTAGGTGGTGAAGTGGACTTGCCTACCTTGTGTTGTCAGTGATCAGCTCTGCAGCCTGAATCCACCTGTGGCCATGACTGTCCCTTCCCCTCTTTCTGTCCATCTGATCGAAAACTGACTGGACGTTTAAAGGGTCCGTGGATGACCACGTAGTATATAGTCATTGTAGCGAAAGTAGAGCCTCTGTAATGTATTATTGATTGTGTTAACGCGTGCGGTTGCAGTGTTTACCCAAGCCATGGTGTCTTGGGGGGATAGCTGAATGTGTATTGAATGTGAATGGATGTGTCGGGGGAATATGTATGGAGATAGATAGATAGATATGCTTTTCACCCCCAAAGGGAAATTGATGTGTGTGTGTGTGTGTGTGTGTGTGTGTGTGTGTGTGTGTGTGTGTGTGTGTGTGTGTGTGTGTGTGTGTGTGTGTGTGTGTGTGTGTGTGTGTGTGTGTGTGTGTGTGTGTGTGTGTGTGTGTGTGTGTGTGTGTGTGTGTGTGTGTGTGTGTGTGTGTGTGTGTGTGTGTGTGTGTTTTGTGAGAACAGCAGGTGATTCAGAGCTTTGGCTTTATTCACATCAGGAGGTCTCCCGCCCTGCTCTCCATCCCTCCCTCCCTCGCTCGCTCGCTCCCTCGCTCCTAAGAGCCCCTGCGCCGTGCTGCCCTAAGGAGACGTGTCGGTGTGTAATAAGGGCAATAATGCATGATTAGTGAAAGATCTCCAGCGGACGCGTGCCCCCCCCCCCCCCCCCCCTGCATCCCATGCTCTCAGCTCAGCTCAGTGGAGGGGAGCCGAGTCGGAGTGTGACGGAGTGGGCTGGGAGGGTAATTGATGACGGTCCGGCTTCATGTAACATTTCCGACCGAGCCGGGGAGAAATGTTGAGGGAATTTTTCACTTTTCATTTCGGGCTTTAGGGGAAAGGCGGCGGTTTCTTTTGTAGGCCTTTCTCCTCCGTCGTTCTTGCTCTCCGTGTCTTTGGCTCCCTCTCCCCCGCTCATATATGCACTCATCTCTCATTCTCCTCCATTTTGCCTCTCTCTCTCTCTCTCTCTCTCTTTCTCTCTCTCTCTCTCTCTCTCTCTCACACTGGTGGGTGTTTTCTATTTAACTGGGAGTTGGGCAGGCTGAGGTTTCATCTGATTTTTTTAATAGCTCTCTTTTTATCGTCCCCATGGGCTTCGGCTCACCTCTGTACGATTAAGAGGGTTTTTTTTATTTCTATTTTTTCTCCTCCTCGTTTCCTTGAATGCCCCGGGCACAGGAGGAATACAGAGGCCAGGAAAGTGCCTCAGTAATTAGTCTCAAATCTTTTCCTTTATTCTTTCTCCGATTTTAAAATCCCCCTCTCTATCCTTGCCAGTACTAAAGCCTTTCTCTCTCTCTCTCTCTCTCTTTCTCTCTCTCTCTCTCTCTCTCTCTCTCTCTTTCTCGTCTCTTTTCTTTCCATTTCCATCCGAAGCCCATTTCCATAAACACCGCGGGCTCTTTCGAGGCACTGGACCTCCAAGGCCACCGTACATTAACATGGTTCATCGGTGTTCCACCGTGCCCGTTAATGTCCCTAATTAAGGCTGGAGAGAGGTTGTGCCGGGGTGGCAGGTGGGAGTTCAATTATGGCCTGGATCATTGTAAGCACATAGCTGCAGTGAAACAGGAGCCGTGTGTGTGTGTGTGTGTGTGTGTGTGTGTGTGTGTGTGTGTGTGTGTGTGTGTGTGTGTGTGTGTGTGTGTGTGTGTGTGTGTGTGTGTGTGTGTGTGTGTGTGTGTGTGTGTGTGTGTGTGTGTGTGTGTGTGTGTGTGTGTGTGTGTGTGTGTGTGTGTATTAGGGCTGGGATAAACGATTATTTTTTAAACGATTAATCTAGCGATTATTTTTTCGATGCATCGATTAATCTAACGATTCATTTTTTCAGTTCGATTCGATTTCGATTCGATTCGATTATCGATTATCTCCCCACTAATTGACTAATTGCAATATATACATGTTGATTTACATATCTGAATGAAATAAAACATTGCAATGTATGTTTATTGCTCTTAAAATTCCAAAATGAAAGACTATGCAAGTGCAAAGTAATGCATTCTAAGTCAGAGGTAGCATTCAATAAAACCTTGAAGCCTTGAAAACACTGGGAGTGCTGTCAAATTGAAGGGGACAAGATCCCAACTGTCATCAATAAAATGACAAGTTAAGTAGGCTTATTTTAAGTCTTTGGGACTTTGGAGCCATAGGGCCCATACACATACTGTATACCCCCATCAAATCATCATTATGATGATTATTATTATAATTATTATTATTATGCTGTATTAAGTGTACTTTCACTTCAAAGCAGTCAATGTTTTAAATGCTAATATTGTTCACAAAAAGTTTGTGAAAAAATCAGACCTGCTTTAGTAATGTAAGATTACAATAGCTTTTGCATGGTTGCATGATAAATACAGTAGCCTACTTCTGAAAACAACAGCAATAATATGGGTGCTATTGTTTTGGGATGTTTCCCTCATGCAAGCATCAAACTCTGGTAGGCAAATGGAGACGAAATTGATATGCTTTTTAATGAAATTCCATTTGAATCTCTGAATGTAAGGATTCAGGAAACACGTATACCAACTTTAGTCTATGTATTATTGCTCTGTATCAAGAATCCACGTTGTTCTATTAAATGTCGTTAAATAATTAAACAGCAGGTTGAACAGAACTTGCCACCAACGTTATCGATTAGTTTCAGTTTCTGTCGCGCAAACACGCACATGCATGCATTCAATGAACGCTCATACCAACACTTCATTGTGTTGCTGTATGTTTATTCACATCGAATTAGCAAGTATTTCTTCCTGATTGCTGAAACTTTTAGATAGGCGTAAATCACTGATCTGGAGATTTTTAGATGAAAGACTAAGGCTACAATCTTTTGACCATACTCAAATTTGACTGAACTATACTCTGCTCTGTATCAAGAATCCACGTTGTTCTATTAAATGTCGTTAAATAATTAAACAGCAGGTTGAACAGAACTTGCCACCAACGTTATCGATTAGTTTCAGTTTCTGTCGCGCAAACACGCACATTCAATGAACGCTCATACCAACACTTCATTGTGTTGCTGTATGTTTATTCACATCGAATTAGCAAGTATTTCTTCCTGATTGCTGAAACTTTTGTTTTCTTTTTCTGTCGGGCCGCGTTTGCTTCATCAATTGCGCAGCAAATTATCAGGTGAAGCACTGAGCCTAATTTCACTGCACGCCTCACAGACCAGCAGTCTCTCTACATTGCGGACCGGTGCAGCTCCGTCCGCGGCCCATAGTTAGAGAAACGCAGTAGAGGAACGAGTGCGTGCTGCAGTGCCTTGCACTTTTGAAATTCTGAGGAGTCACTCACGTTGCCGCCAACCTTGTTTTGATTTTGACGACGTGTCGATTCGCATATTTTGAACCGACGTATTTTTTGCGTCGAACTAATCGGTTAAGTCGATGCGTTGTCCCAGCCCTAGTGTGTATACATTTGCAATGAATGTGTTGAATGGATTTTTATTAAGTGTATATGTTGACGCACTTTACTGTGTGTGTGTGTGTGTGTGTGTGTGTGTGTGTGTACGGTGTACGTACCTGTCGTTATCCTGTCTTAAGAATGTCATTTTATAACAACCTTTGTATTGAACATTGCATTCCAATGACAGAAACTATTGTAAGATGAGATTTCTTGTGGTTTTTGATGAAAGGAAGCTAAAATAGGAAACCAGGGCTGCTAAGAACATCCGTGTTCATCTATATTTCTAGGCCTACTGCAACTGGACTGATAAAATACCCTGGCTACATTATCTTTGAGATGAGCAAAAGCTATCAGCATGATATTTGTTATTAGGTTGTTGTGTTTTTGTAAAAACAAAGACCAATACCTGTCAGTTCCATGCTATTTGACTTTTCAGTGGGTCATGCCGTGGATTTTTTGCTATTTATTTCTTATATGCATTAGAAGTCAGTTAAGTAGAACATGTGCTGTAGATTTGATTCTACTGAGAAAGTGCATCTATGAAATGCGTCACTAGACCGTTCCATACACATACAGTGGGTATCCTACTGAAGATAGCTGAAGGTCTGTGGCTAAAGCTGCCCTAATTAAAGTGTTGTGAAGGATAATGTTCTTGTAAAGGCTAATTAAGCGAGACTAGTGTTATGTTGCGCATATAGCACGAAGTGGGTTAAAATTTGACATCTATAGAAGCGAAAGGTCCTGGTGGACTTTTTCCTTATAGCTTTACATTTAAAGGTCCTGGTGGACTTTTTCCTTATAGCTTTACATTTGAATGATGTTTGTTCATTTAAACCGAAGTGAAAATGCAAAGCAACAAGGCAATTACCACAAACTTCTACCTCTGCTTGCTTAATCTGAATGAAGCTCGGCTCGGTCAGAAGATGATTTACAGGTATAATTCGCAAGATTTGATGTTGGATTGTTTGGATACAAGACCTACACACAGCTAGACATGCCTTTTAATCTTGTACCAACTACCAAGTTGAAATCAAGTTTCTTCGATTCCCCTCTCACTGAATTATAGCCTACACACGCACTTCAAACAGATAAACAAACGTCTCACAGGGAGGCTAAAAATAGTTTATAAGACTGGTCTATTGTTTTGGAAGTACGCGCTGCTATCACATTTGGTGTAGCCAGTTGCACTGATCACAGTGGAAGGTAATTGGTGTAGCCTTCCTGTCAATTAGTCTCACATACATGCATTGTATTGCCATGCGCAAAACTGCACCGCACTAGTGCTACTGTACGTTGGTAAATCATCCATCGCACGGACTGATTGTTTTTTTGTAGCATGTGCGACAAATATGTCGCACTGTACAGCCCTGGTTAAAGACTGCGATTTGTGTGTGATGTGCGTCACAAGAGAGCCGGAGGGTTGCCCCTTATCCTGGTCTGGTCAGGGCACATGCGGGCCAGCACCGGGCAGGAGCCGTTTGTGCTGTGAGGGGAAATGGTCTTGAATGTTCCGGGAATATAGATGGTCTGTCCTCAGCGGTAGTCAATGATTTAGCCTAGATTTAGAGTAGCATAAAGCGAGCCTCCCAAGGCCCCTACTCGCCTGATCCCAGACGTCTTTGATGGATTGACAGCCTGTCAGCGGACCGAAGATAACCTTGATACAATTTTCGCTTGCAGCAAAAGTCCAGGAATGTTTTTTTATTTGTTTTATGCATTTGTCTTCAGTATAACGGCGATGGAATGGAAACTCGTCTGTCTCTCTCTCTCTCTCTCTCTCTCTCGGCCCAAACAGACTAGATATTGTCATCTGTGGCGAGAGGCTCGCGGCTGGAACGTCTTTGAGCCTCTTAGCCCTATAAATCAAGGCCAGGCTCCTGCCCATGAATCAATATCTCTTTAATGCACGGCAGTATCTGCTGAATATTTATGTAAAGTGTGTCGGAGGGGGTATCACGAGGCGAGCGAGCGAGGCCTGCGTTTGAAGATGGCGCCAGTGCCAAAAATCTGACATTGAACAAAATGTTCGCCCAGCGGGGGGGGGGGGGGGAGCTGCGCTGCTCATCGAATTTGGAATTTTGGCTTTCGTCTCTCGCAGTGTCATTTTATTTGGTTGGCAAACGCACTGTAAGCAATGCGAAAGTGAGAATAAGAGGGTCTTCATCCAGCCTTGTGTCTTATCATGAAGCCTATTCAAGAAGTCTCTGAGCTCCCCTTTGCTTTTATTGGTTTCTGTTGATATGTCCGTGTGTGTTGCATGAGAGAGGTGGAGAGAAAGTGAGAAAGGAGGGGAAGAAAAGAAAGAGCTGGTTTTAAGTGATCCCCCCCCCCCCCCCCATCCTTTGGTCTGTGAGTTTTAGTATGTGAGAAAACTGGAAAGGGCCAAGCAGAGTGAGACGAACAGTGAAAGAACGAAAGGACAAGAGTGAGGACTTGTTCCTTCCCGTTGAAGTTATGTTAGTCTTTGTCTCTCTGTCTGTGTGTGGTGTGTGTGCGTGTGTGTGTGTGTGCGTGTGATGGAGAGAGAAGTGTTAGCAGCGCGTGAGGCTTGGCTGTGAGTTAGGAGCCACATTTCCTGGGTGTTCTCTTCAGCGCGCCCCTCCCTGTTTACCCGGCCAGAGGAATTCAGGCTGTTTGTTCAGCGCTGTATACGCTTGCAGTGAACATCTCCAAATGCCAAGAGAAGAAGAAGAGCAGGAGCCATAGAGCCCCACTGTGTTCAAGCCGGTTCAGAGAGTTGAAAAATTATAGGTGTGTGTGTGTGTGTTTGAATGAGTCTGCATTTTTGTGTGTGTATGTGTGTGTGTGTGCTTGTTTGCTTGTTCGTGCAGCTCCACGCCCAGCTTGGTTCTGTTAGGAGTGTTTGATTTTTCTGCTAAAATATTCGTCTTGGAGTGAGAACAAAAATGGGCCAACTACGTTCCAATTACATAACAGACAGGAAAAAAAAGGAAGGCAGAATGAGAGTGAAAAGGAGAGAAAGAGGGAGAAAGAGTGAGAGAGGGTGGAAGAGAGAGAGACTGGGGTGGGTGCGAAAGACGTGTGGTTTTGGGACCAGGCTAGAACTATCCCCCAGAAAATCAGGGAGTCAAAAATGTGTCTGGCAAATGGCTGACTTACTGTCCCATAAACCCATTGGACTCTGGCTGGGTTTTGGCTGGGTTCTGGCCGAGGCTTTTGGCAGGGTGGTCCTCGTGAAGCCTTGATTAACTGGGCTCGCCTCTGGCAAGTCTCCATGGTTACAGGCCAAGGAAAGGTGCCCCAGTCTCTTCAACGCTTTCACTTTTATTTTCTCAATAAATAAATAAGCACACACTATTATTGTCTTATTGAGAAGGATTTTTACGGCATTATTGAAAGCATTACCAGGCCAATTTAGCCGCTTTCATGAGTCCATTAAAGCTGCAAAACAACTGAAATGAGGGAAATTGACTTAATAATTACATTCTTAGGACTATGAAGATATGTTACACGCAAACAAATATCCTCTGTGGTACAAAATACTCTGAAGTTTTAGTGAAGCATATTGATTTTCACAGATACAATAAATCATTGCCCAGTGCACAGTTTCTATATTAGGGAGAATTGTCTTTAAAACTTTTAAGTATTAATAAACAACGTCTGTAATATGTTTTTTTTTGTCTTCTACTTGAGATTGGTTGTGGTGAAGTAAGGAGTTTGCATCCGTTTTGAAGGTCTCGAAATGTTCCATTATTACCTCCGCCAAGGAGGTTATGGTTTCATCGGGGTTGGTTTGTTTGTTTGTTTGTTTGTTTGTTTGTGTGTTTGTTTGTTTGTTTGTTTGTCTGTCTGTCTGTTTGTTAGCAAGATAACTCAAAAAGTCAGGGATGGATTTTGATGAAATTTTCAGGAAATAAGGAAGAAACGATTACATTTTGGGAGTAATCCGTATCACCGCCAGGAGGCGGTTATGTTTTCGCTTGGCGGAGGTCTGCGCCCTCGGAGTGCTTTTCTAGTTCTCTTATTGTCTTGCAATGACAGTCTTATATGAAAAGCACACATGGAGCAACTCAGCTCCATCTTTTATTGAAGTTGAAGGGTCTTTCATAACTAAGCCTATGGATATTGCCAATTATTTTAATGACTATTTTACTAGCAAAGTTTGTAAACTTAGGCAGGAAATGCCAACATCACACAGTGAGCCATTGTATGCATGTATACAAAATGAAATAATGTGTGACAAGAACTGCTCTTTTGAATTCTGCAAGGTGACCATAGAAGAAGTGAGAAAACTTTTATTGTCTATCAGTAATGAGAAACCACCAGGTATTGATAACCTGGATGGGAAGTTATTGAAGATTGTAGCGGACTATATTGCCACTCCTGTATGCTACATCTTTAATCTTAGTCTTGATAGTAATATGTGCCCTCAAAATTGGAAAGAGGCTAAGGTAATCCCTCTACCTAAAAATGCTTGTGCTGCCTTTACTGGCTCAAATAGCCGACCTATCAGCTTGTTACCTGTTCTAAGCAAACTGCTGGAAAAAATTGTATTTAGTCAGATACAATGTTACCTGTCATTGAACAACTTGACAAGCAACTACCAGCATGCTTACAGGGAAGGACACTCAACCTCCACAGCGCTCACGCAAATGACGGATGATTGGTTAAAAGATATGGATCAACAGAATATTGTAGGAGCAGTACTATTAGACTTTAGTGCTGCCTTTGATGTCATTGATCACAGCTTACTATTGAAAAAACTCAAGTGTTATGGCTTTACTCCATCTGCCATAGCATGGATAGAAAGTTACCTAACCAATAGGACACAGAAAGTTATATTTAATGGAAGCCTCTCAAATGCACAACATATACATTGTGGGATTCCGCAAGGTTCTTCACTAGGACCATTGCTCTTCTCCATTTTTACAAATGATCTCCCACTTGTTTGTAAGAAAGCCTGTGTGTCTATGTATGCAGATGATTCAACTCTCTATATGTCTGCACAAACAGTTGAGGAAATCACCTCAGCCCTCAACAAAGAGTTGCAGGAGGTTTTCAAATGGGTCTCGGATAACAAACTTGTCCTGAACATATCTAAAACCAAGAGTATTGTATTTGGAACAAAACACTCATTAAGCTCTAAGCCCCAACTAAATTTAGTACTGAACAATGCTGCGGTTGAGCAAGTACAAGAAATAAAGCTCCTGGGGGTAAACTTAGACTGTAAACTGTCATGGTCAAGGCATACAGATTTACTGGCGCAAAAGATGGGGAGGAACATATCTGTAGTCAAAAGATGCTCTTCCTTTTTAACACCTCACCTGACCAAACAGGTCCTACAAACCCTGGTCCTATCACAGTTAGACTACTGTTCGGTGGTCTGGTCAGGTACCACAAAAAATAATCTAGGGAAGCTTCAGAGGGTACAAAATAGAGCAGCAAGGCTTGCCCTTAAATGCACACAGAGAGCCAATGTAAAAAACATGCATGCCCAACTCTGCTGGCTGACAGTTGAGGCGAGGTTGAAAGCATCACTTCTGTCTTTTATAAAGAACATTAATACACTAAACAAACCAGACTGTTTGTTTAGACAGCTCACACTCAGTTCCAATGTTCACACATACCCCACTAGACATGCTACTAGTGGTAACTACACAATCCCACTAATCAAAACAACACTGAAACAGCGCACAGTGCTATGTAGAGCTATGGTTGAATGGAACTACCTTCCAGATCAGATATCAAAAATCCAGAGCAAAGTCAGTTTTAAAAAACAAGTAAAGCAGCACCTTATGATTGATTGCACTAAATCCTAGTATGTAGCTTACAGTACTACTGATTTTTTTTTAACTCACATGTACTTTTTCCTTTTTGTCACTTCATCTCTTGTCGTGGTTTGTCTGTGTTGTGTGTTGGTGGCTTAGTTAGTCATTATTTTTTCTGTTTTTCTTTTGTGTGTTCTTTTTATATATAGTATATATATGTTGTCTTGTTGATTTCTTGTTTGTTATAGTGTGTGGACCCCAGGAAAAGTGTTTTCTTTTCCTGTTTTTATATCTGTTGTGTTGTATGTTGATTTCTTAATTGTATGTTGATTTTTTTTGTCTATTATATGTTGTGTGTGGACCCCAGGAAGAGTAGCTGGTGCTTTTGCATCATCTAATGGGGATCCAAATAAAATCAAATCAAAAAATCCGCCTCATGTTAGTCCATCTCCTCCTCCAACAGGACCATGCCCTGACCGATGACACGGTGCTGAACAAGATCAACCTGGCCGAGCCAGAGGAGCACGAGCTGCCTAACCTCTCGGCCGAGGAGCAAGCAGTCATCCTGGGCGTCTGGTAAATATCAAATCTCTCCCTCATTCTTAATTACTGTTGGGGTGAATTACCGCATGGTTTAAATCTCCATTTAAAGACGGACTCCAGCTGTTTACTTTATTACACCCCTGAATCTCTTCTCTGCTCCTCGAAAGTATACATTACAAGTATACAGAAGGTGTTTTAATGAAAAATTCCCCACATGGCCTTAACATGGTTTAAGTGTTACTTTACACCTTCTTCCTCATGTCGGGTATTGGGATCTATCTGACCCCGCCCCTTCTCCACACACCATTGCTGGCTGCTGCAGCTGTCCAATCAGCTTGCTTGTCTGTGTCTTTATCAAAAATGGTCCCACCCCCAGGTACTCAGAATTGATTCCGTACCTTTATTACGCACTAATGGACTGATGATGTCAAAAGCATGTAACGTTAGACATTGATTTGTGTCTTATTTTCCATGCATACTCAGAGGACAACATTAACAATTGGAATGACATAATTCACTCTCTACACACACACACACACACACACACACACATACACACACCGTTTTTAAAGACATGCATCTGGCTTTCCACAGTTCCAGCATCATCACCTCTTGAATGTGTTAATAAAATTGCATACCGGGCCTTTACAATGCACACATTCTTCATAGCCATTACCCAACTGTGAGCATACTCCATTCCCTCCAAACTGTAACGCTGATATTTATGGGCCAACCTTATGTTCCAATATCAATATTTTTAGCGATAACAAAGGGTGATGTATTGTTAGCGCAAGTTTCGTCCTCCCTTTCGTCTGACAGAGCACAAATCACCCGCAGGTACAGCCGCACTGCAGCCGCAGTGAAATAGCGATATGTGGTGTCAAGAAATACCAGCAAGATCTACGTTTTCTCAAGCCCTTTTTTTTTTTTTTTTTTATCATGAAAAGAATAGCTTATGCGCAGTAATTTGCAAGGGTGGGGATTATTGCAGTGTATTAGATGGGCCGGGTGAGGGATATGAATGTGACCCTCTAAGCTATGGCAAGCCAGAGGCGCCAAGCCGTGATTGAAATCATTTTCTTTGCACACACTGCTCTAAAGGGGGCTCTCCCTTAATGTAAGCATTGATATTTCATGGGAAATAGTTTTGGGCTCATTTGGAATATCCGCTACTGTAAGCATGGAGTGTGTAAGTGCAAGACACCAGAGAACTATGATTGCAGATATGTGTACAGGGCTAACATTTATCAGTGCTTCATAGGTTGGGGGGGATTAATACATTAATTGGTGTGTGTGTGTGTGTGTTTTTTTTTTTTTTTTTGGGGGGGGGGGGGGGGGGGTCAGTGTCTCATGGTCACGCTATAGCTATGTGTATATACCGTCAGGTGAATGTGACCCAATTCCAATTTTTTGCTCATCACATACAGTAGTGATACTTGTTGCATGTTGGGGTTAGACCTATGATTCTCAGTGTGTTTAAGTGCATTGGTTATAGTGGTTATGCAATACTGTAGTATGGATATGGGTATTTACCTATATATTTATGTGTGTTTGTGTCAGTTATTAAGTGTGTGTTTGTACTGTATGTGTGTATATTATAAAGAATGAGAGCACTGAAGTATATGTGTGTGCAGGTCTGTGGGTGTGTCTGTTAGGGTTTACTCACTTCTGAACGCTCTTATAAATGATTTTTCAGGCTGCCCCTCGCGCGTGTTACAGATTCAGTTTGCAAAGGTCTACTTGTCATGGTCTTGGCCCGGAGCATTTTATGAGGATAGTTTTTGCAGTGTTTTTGGAAGCACTTTGCTGTGATTGAAAAAAAAGAAGCCCTCTTTTAAAATATAAAAAACAACAACCAAACCCGAAAGACATAGTTTTATTTTTTAATAATCCCACAATTTTAGAGAAGCCCAGCAGTTTTATTATCAACAGTGTTATTGCAGCTCAACATAGTATATCAGCACTGTAATGATGCTGAAGTTTACTGTTTCTCCTTAGCCTTTGTTGAGATATTGCTTCTGTCCTCGGCTTACCTGTGTGTGTGTGTGTGTGTGTGTGTGTGTGTGTGTGTGTGTGTGTGTGTGTGTGTGTGTGTGTGTGTGTGTGTGTGTGTGTGTGTGTGTGTGTGTGTGTGTGTGTGTGTGTGTGTGTGTGTGTGTGTGTGTGTGTGTGTGTGTGTGTGTGTGTGTGTGTGTGTGTATGCGCGTGTATGCGCGTGTGTGAGCGAGCGTGTGTGTGTTTGCAGGAGGCAGTGCATCTGCTTTAGCACACATTGAGATCTACTAAAAATATGCCTTCACATTTGCATACATGACTGCACCACTTTCTCTTGCTCTCTCTCTCTCTCTCTCTCTCTCTACTTCTACTTCTCCTGTCCTGTCCGTCTCTTCTCTCCTTTCCCCTGGTAAGGTGTCAAAAGAATAAATCTCCTCCCTCGTGAGAGGTCTGTGAGCTGTAGTATCTGGTAGCTGGCAGGTATGCACTCTATGCATCCATTTTGGATCTGCTTACACTGGCAGATCAACTTCCTGTTTACATGAACACACCGTCAGATTTGAGTCTTTTCTGTGGAGATGGTCTTCAACACCTCGTCTCACGGGAGGGGTTTCAAAATAATGGACGGTGCTGATATACTGCAACATGAATAGAACGCGATCTCGGCAAGACGGCGGAATGGACGCGATGAACGGAGGAGTAAAAGAAGAGAGATGTTGCCTGTGAGTGATTGGGTGAAAAAAAGGAGGCACGGAGAGATAGAGAGATGGAGGGAGCAGGACCACAGCGGGTCGGGGGTCAGGGTCTGGGCTGCTGTCCGACCTCATTAGCGCGATGGTGATGCTGAGGAGGGCGGCTCCTTTGACCTCCGCACCCCTCTGCTGATGTCAGCTTCAGGCCCAGCGTCTCAGGTCAAGGCCCACCATGTGACCCACACCTCTACAGAACTATTTTTTGTGTTATTTACTTTCACTTTCACATTGTGTGGCTATTATACTGTATGTCAAAGGGCCTTGCCACAGAAAATGCTATGAAATACTGGATGTAGCCTGCCTGGAAGTACAAAAACCCACTGACAAACAAACTAACTAGTTACAGTCTTGAAAACTCTACTAAAGAAAAGGCCTTTTTGTAATCTTTTTGCCATCATAATTAGACTTGATGGCTTGATAAGATGTTCCTTGGTCTATATTTCATCTTACAGAACAAAAGACAAATGGCTTCTAGAGGACATTACAGTTTTCTGTGTTAAGTCTAAGGCCCCTGAGTTCGATGGTGATATACAGTATAGGTAGCGGGAACCTTTCCGGTAAAGTGAAATTGAATAAGCCAATCGCCTGCTACAATTGTTAAATTCTGATCTGTCTATCTATCTTTTATTAATAAATCTAGACCTACTCAGCCGCTGTGCGCATGCTGTCAGACTCGCACCATAACTTGCAAAGTCTAAGAACGATGGTAAATTGTTTGTTTTCTCAGGATGTAAGTAGTTGATCGCACTTGTTTTTTTCCCCAAACGAGTTGTTTTCTGTGACTTTTGTTACACCTTTTTTTCCCCAGCTATTTGTAGTCTTTATAAATATTTAATAGCAGAGGGAAACACTTTGGCCTGCTGACTGTCTCTGTTATGTCGTTTTCTTCTGATGCCCACACGAGCATCTCTCCCCCTCAGGATTCCAGTGGAACTGACCCTTCTCTTTGTCATCTCCCTTGGCATGAAAAAAAACCCCAACATCTCGACCCAATCTGCCCTCTGTCACATAATTCGTTTGACCCGCTCAGTCTCGCTCGGAGGTCATCGCGTCTCACCCTTCCTGTGTCACTCAGTAATTTGGGCATGTGCAATCGGCAGCGCAGCGCCTGTTGTTGAAAGGCCATCGTCATGCTCCGACGACGCTAAGAGACAAATTGCAGGGGTGGAGTAATTAGCAGGCGTAATTGCAGTGGGCTAGGGGTGTAATTGAATTGACTGATGGTTAAGGATGGATTAAGCACGAGTCCCATGAGAAGAGGAGAGCGTGAACGGGAAAATGGAAAGAGAGAGAGAGAGGGAGAAGGAAGGAAAAATGGAAAGAAAGGGAAAAGAGAGAGAAGGAAACAGGGAAAGAGTGAAGAGAGAGAAGGAAATAGAGGGAAAGTGGGAAGAGATTCCAAACCTCATCCATTGAATGAAGAACCCGCACCGCCGGCCTGTCTTGTTACCATGGCGAACCACTCCGCTCCTTACAGCTTCTCTTAACTCCCCCTGCATCAGCCCTGAAAACGGAGCGCGAAAAGCACACCGCCAACAACTTGAGATTGGGATTTAAATCGCACCATTATCCTCTGCCCAAGTGACTTGGCCCATGTCGTCACAGAGCAGCATTCACTTAGCCTTCAGCTTAGCCCTGAGTCTCACCTAGCTGCTGAGGTGTAAGGTTTTTGTGTGTGTGTGTGTGTGAGAAATTTCACCTTGTGTACCTGAGCAATGCTTCATTTCCTCTGATCACGCCCTTATCACCCCGTGCCCTCTCCTTCATTCCTCTCCCTGGCCACCCGCACCTTCCCAAAATGCCCTGCTTCACTGCGTGTGGCTCCATTGTGTTGGGAGATGGATTTGTGTGCTGTAGCAAGGGATGTTCAGGGTCGCGCCTGAATTTAAAACCGAGACGGCACAGAAGCAGTTTTGAAAAAGCGCCGTGGTTTATAATCTCTCCCGCAGCGTTCCGAGCGAAAGAGCCAGAAAACATGCTCAGAGCAGCACTTTTAAGTCGAGTTTTGTTTCTCAGTCGGAACGCTACCGGTGGTATTGCACATCACGTAAGACTGTTGTGTACCGCACCAGAACTTGCTGAGACTTACTCCTCTAGTCCAAGTACGAACTGATCAGCGCTCACACCTAAAATGGCGACACTTCTTACCAAATCTTTTCAGATGCTGGCATGGATGGATGCTTGTACCTGTTTGACAGCACCTTCAATCTGTCATTGTGGATTTCAAACGAGCATGTAGTCCACCATACTTTGTAGAAGCATTTAGCTGCCACAGAGAGTGATGGGTCTGCTTCTCTCAAGGCTGTGAGGTCTGCGGTAGGCTTTGAGTCCACGGGCTCTTGAGTGGTCACTGACAAATGAAAGGCTACGTAGAGGAGGATGATGTCTGGTTTGGGGGGATTTGGGAGACTTCAGACACAAAATAGGGGCCCCTTGGTTTATTGCCTCCTTTAACCGGGATGACATGGAGCCAACAAAGCAGGCTTAAGGGATTCTCATGGCACTGTTCAGGGAAAGACACACACACACACACACACACACACACACACACACACTCCTGTATATCAGCTAGGAGTTAAATATGAGGTGAGGTGAAAATTATCTGAGAAGATATACCTTAATTGGGTGCATACAAAACTCTCAAGTTAAGCACATGTTCTGTGTGTGTCTTTCTCTCAACACACACACACACACACAGACACACACACACACTCCCATCAGAGCTTCATCCCCACACATTGTCCTTTGCTGGCTTGTCTCTGAGACCTTGGTCAGATAATTTGGAAGCGGAGATGACCATGAGTGCATCAGGAATGTGCTGAGGCGAGTAGACCCCGCTGCTGCTGGTTAGTTAGTTACTGTACATTCCTGCATGGCGCGGACGGAGCGTTCGAGGATAGCCGTGAGGTCGGCCCCCAGTGTGGCCGCAGCGCCCCGGCCAATTATCAGTCATTACCCGAGCTCGCTTACTCGCACTCGTTCACGGATAAACACATCGTGACAGCCGGTCCTTAGCCTGCAGGTAACAGTTTATCTGTCAGCCTCATCGGCTCACTTTCTCTTCCCAACCGACACTGCTCTCTGTTTGTGTGTGTGTGTGTGTGTGTGTGTGTGGTCAGCAGCGGCATTGTGTGCTCCTATCCGCTTCCAGGAGCCATGGTCTGGTCGAGAGGAGCCGGCTTTCCTGCGCTGCTCGCTGGGCCAAGAGCGGAAGCCGGCCCTCAGCCCCATACTGTGTTCTCCATCAGTAATACACTAATACACTGTTGTGTGGGCCCAGTATGTCCAAACCCCACATTAGACTGCGGGGCCATGGGGATCCCGCGTGTGAGAGAGCGTTGGAGTGTGTGGCTGTGACTCTTAGAGGTGTGTGTGTGTGTGTGTGTGTGTGTGTGTGTGTGTGTGTGTGTGTGTGTGTGTGTGTGTGTGTGTGTGTGTGTGTGTGTGTGTGTGTGTGTGTGTGTGTGTGTGTGTGTGTGTGTGTGTGTGTGTGTGTGTGTGTGTGTGTGTGTGTGTGTGTGTGTGTGTGTGTGTGTGAGACAGACAGAGATTGTGTTTTTGTAATTGTTAATGGCTGTGGATGGTCTGCGTAGAGAACAAGCCCTGTGTTCTGTTGCACCTGGCATACAGTGAGCCTCACTGTGGCTCGAGTGGAAAAATAATAAACAGCATTTTGAAAAGAGCATGGGGTAATTATTTCACCTAATCTCCATGAAATCAAACCCCACTTTAGGTTGGAAAGAGACCCTTGTTCTTCTCCCCCTGGCTTGCCTTTTATCCAAGAAAGCAACAAAAAAAGCATTTCACCGATTTTCTGACAGCGGTCTTTGCCTTTGTGCCTTGATCAGAGGTTTTTTTGTAAAAAGCTTAACGCAATAGCTTTACTACATTTTCGTTTTATACTGACTGATAACGTTTGGCGAAATTACAAAATGTGCTTGTGTTTGTTTTTCTACTGTTACTGTTTTGAATGTCACATTTTTCCAGATAAGTCTGTTTGATGGGTGCAGTCACTGAGTTCATTGTGTGTTTAATATGGATGGGTAACCCGGGGGCTCCTTCTGGAGGTGTTGTGATGCCCCTCTTGACCTCACTTTGTTGGAATATGTTTTCTGTCTTTTATTTCCACTGTCTCTCCTGCTTAACTTGAACTGTTCTGTTGTGTTTATGCCGCCTGAGGGTGATGGTGGTACTTTTCAACAGGTCTGACAGGTGTGTGTGTGTGTGTGTGTGTGTGCGTGTGTGAGAGAGGGGGGGTTGTGTAAGATATTGTGTGACAGGTGACCTTGGCATGGTTGAGTGCATTCAGCGTGTGTAGATGAACTTCATTTTTTTTTTCTTGGATGTGTCCTGCCGTTGCCCTTGTCAAGCAGTAAAAACAAAACGATGAAAGAAAAGTCGATTCCCTTTCATCCGCGCGTCACTGAAGGAATCACACAAATCTCCTTACGGTCTGTAGTGTACAGCAAATCAGTCGTGTTGAACAATTTACACTCAAATTGGTCACTCTGTTCAAGTTGAAATAGGAACGCCATCGGCTCCTAACTTCTCATAAATCCGGTGGAATTGGCTAAATTACGGAGGGATACCCACCGGCTGTATTTTCTGATCTGACCATGGGAAAGCCGGGAAGAGAAATAGTGCTCCTTTGTCTGCGTTCTGCTGCGAGTATTGTAATTTATGTTGGGAACTGCAGCTGAGTGCAGTGCTTCTTGTCCAGCCCCAGACTCATCCAGTGTTCCTCTGTGGCTTTGTCTCCGCAGCACCGACTTCCAGAAGAACAACCCCATCCACAAGCTGACAGATGAGGAGCTGCTGGCCTTCACTTCAGTGAGTCTGCGGCTCCGCTCTCCTCTCCTCCTCTCTCGCGCCCCCTAATCACTTTTTCCCCCCGCTCTGGCACACTCTCTGTCTTTCAGTCCCTGTCAGTCTCTCTGTCTTTCTCTCTTTCTTCCTTTCTTTCGGTTTCTCTGTGTTCGTCCAACTGTCTGTCCCATTTCTCTCTCTCTCTCTCTCTCTCTCTCTCTCAGCCTTGATTTTTGTGTGTTTATCTCTGCATATTCCTATTTCCTCTCGGCCCTCTGCTCCTTTCCAATCTACCCTGTCCTTCCTTCTCTTCTCTTGCTTCTCTTGACTTCTGTCTTCACCCCAATATCCTTGGTCTGTATTTTTTCTAGTACCAATTTTTTCCTCTCAATTTCTCCATATATCGTTGATTCGTTCAGCTGTAATTTCCTCTCAATTTCAATCAATCAATCATTTTGTAATTTTTTTTATCCTTTCTTTTCTTCAAAGCTCCCTGATTTCTCCTTCCTTTTACCCTTTCCTTTTTCCCCCTCTAGCCCTCGCTCTTTCCTCATCTCCTCTCTCCCATGTTAAACAGTTGGCGTCCTGTGACTGATCGCTTTCTTTGAATCCCACATCTTCTCTTACTGGTGCCCGTCATTCCGAAACTGGATTTATGCATCCATGTGAAAAATAGCACCTGAAAGAATCATACTAATGGAATGATGAGAGCACTTAAAAAAAAAAAAAATACATTAGAGGATCGCAGGCCAAATCTTGTGCATTCAAGAGTTGTAGACCTGGTCAGTGAGCACTTGAGGTGAGCAATCTGGTCTCCACAGCTTAACGTCCAGTGTGGCATCATTTGAGAAGGACGTTAATCATTATGATGCCGTCTCGGGTGTTAAGAGGCTTAGCCCACATATGCCTTCGAGCATAAAAAGCTGCCGTGGCTCGAAGCACTTGAAGCCCTCGTTCTTTGACAAAACCTACATCTCATTAGTTCACAGGCATCATAAATCAGTCTAAAGAACATTTAGCCGTGCAAAAGGGTGGTGTGATTGCTAAAGACGTCTTTCTGTTTCTTGACGTAAACACTTCTGAAATCGTTGCAGTTTTCTGCAGTCGCCACATACCTTTTCAGACCAAGGATGGAATCTCCGATTAAGAGCCGCAAGCTTCACTTTTTTCTGACTTCAGAAATGTGACGGATGGGGACTGGAGGGAAAGGGTAGGGAAGGGATGGGGTGGGGGGAATTATTGGAATCCCAAAAATGTTGGAGGCGGCGGATAGCATCTCTTGCTCTCGTTGTCTATGTCCCCCTTATTTCCACCGGTTGACCTCACCTAAGTCCATTTCTCCTCCCGTTTGCTTTCTTTTTCAAGATGTCCGTTTCCTTCGTTCTTTCTGTCACAAACCCTTAAGGATTTACATCATCTGATGAGCGTTTCTGAGTGAAAGCCGACCGTCATGCGTCATTTATTCACAGTTTTGCATCATTTAAGTCCGTTGACCTAAAGCTAGATTTTAGTGCTGTTGTCTGTTAGTATTTATCTGATCACTGAGCATTTGGTAGAATTGCTCAAAATGGTATTCTTTACGCTATATGGCTGTTCTTAAACACTATTCAGTAGGACAGCAGGATTTGTCCTTCTTCCTGACCCAGTGCATCTGTGGCTTCATCCCGACTCACCTGCCGGCGTGTGTGCCTGCGTGTAGGTGTGTGGAACCCGCTGTGTGCACTGTGCTGTGTTGTGCATCACGTCGCCCTGCCGTCCTCCATCTGTCTCCCGGATGCCTCCGCCGGGACCCCTAAAGTCAGGAAGCGCGAGGGCCGTGCCTTGGCCGCGCTTTCTCCTGCTGCCGGGTCCAGTGGAACAGGTCCCCGTAGAACCCTGCAGACCCCTGTGGGGTGGCGGACGAGCGCGTGACTGTCCGCCTCTGGAATGTCAGAATGCGGCAGTGGCGTGCACGCACGTGCTCAGTCCCGCTTCCCCATCCGCTGGAGAGCGAGGGAGAGCGAGGCCGTCGCAATGATGACAAATGATCTCAAAATTCCACAATGCCTCATTGGTAGAGTTGTTGGAGACGAAAAGACAGCTGAAGTCATCAATCTGTTATTAATGCGAGTTCTTGTCACCTGAAAAAAAAAAAAGAATTGATACCCTGTTTTTGGTCTGTCGAAAACTGTGTACTTTACCTGAGCCACACGTCAAACTTTTGATGCCCATGACAAACCTCTCGATTTGCTCAAGCTACCCTCCTCTGTAATGTCCTGTGTGGTTATTCATGTAATGCAGTCAGTCTGGCGCTTCCAGCCAAAGTAGTCTCTGGCAAACATTGAGGTGTTCTTTTCCTCTGATTACCATGTTGGCTAATCCCCCTTGGTGCGCCTCGGCACTGTCAAATGTGTTTTCACTGATGAGCTTCTTTATTGAATCTTAAAATGGGCAGACAGTTTTGAGTGGTATTGTTGCAAATTATCACACATTAAGATGCTGTGGTTAGCTGTAGTCGTTATTCATTACATGCAATAGCTTTGCCAGCTAAGCAATTTTAGAGATGGGGGGAACCTGTGCTCCTGCCACTGTTCATTATATGTATGGCTTTAGCTCGTTATAAATCACCTTCATGGATAAATGTGAGCATGATTTATGGTTTAGTGCTCATAAATATATGATTTAAACACTGCCCTTTTACTATTCGCATTTAGTATGTGTACTTAAAAGCCCACGTATGCTCCTACCTGTATGTTCACTGACTTCACTTGGTGATGCATTACAAAAAGATGTTAATTTGAACCAGGTCACCTTTTGCAAGTGAGGTAATCCGATGTGTTGCGGTTTGGTTGGTGTCCCTCAGAAGCTGAGGTGTTAACTTCCAGTGCCACATTAGGGATAATTTGCTGCGCTTTTTTTTGCTTTTTATTTTCCATTTTTTGTGGCGTGTTCCTCGTTTGCGCTCTCTCGGCTGTCTCTAATTTACGACTGTGTTATTGCCATAGTCACAGCTCTCCGAAAGTCACTTCCATTCATCATGCATGCTCTAGTGCCTTGTGTTTTCCGAGGGAGAAAACTCCGGCTTCTTCAGAGGCTTGATTCTGAAGCATGATATCTTTATTTCTCTGGGAGTTTGGCCTGCCTCTGCTTAGGCTCCAGCCCTCGCCACTGAAACAAGCTGAATTTGATGCCTCCTCTCAACCTCAGCTTAGCCTTGGAGACCAATCAAGTCATTATTTGGGTTAAATGCTTTTACAGCCCCATCTTCCCGAATGGCAGACAGAGTCTCCATTTATGACAATGGAAGTTTGTCCTGTAACCTTTGACAATCCTCTTCCAGGATGCCTTCAGCCAAGACCTGATATATATATATGAGATGCCTCGAAGAGTAAGTGGTGGTCTCGCCTTGTGTTTAGCTGTCTTGATCCTTCTTTTGAAACCACAGTGCCTCACTGAGCACAATCAGGTGTGGTTTCCTACATCTGTGGTTTTCCAGTGCTGGAAAACTTGGATGGCTTGCTCTTTTGGCAAGTGCGCCTCCCCCCCTCCTCTTCCTCCTCCTCCTCCTCTTCCCCAAGTCCCCCCCCCCCCCCCCATCTCTCCCGCCCCCAACAGTAATTCAGCCTCCAGTTTCAACACCCGCAAGCTTGTTCAGAGGCACTCCACTGCCTGGGAGTAGGTATGTAGGGTAATCAGATCACCGGGGTTTGACAGCCGAACCGGGAGGCTTTTAACAGGGTTCACCGAGGGTAGTCCCTGTCGAGGATGGACAGAGAAAAAAGCGGAAGGAAAGAGGATGTGATGGATGGGTATTTAAAAGCTTTAGAAAGAGAGAGGGAGGGGGATGAGCGGAAGGGAGAGGCGATAGGGGAGGAGAGAGGGAGAGGGAGAAGGAGAGGGAGGAAAGGAGAGAAGATTGTCTCTCAAGGCTGACCCTGGGCCTGGCATAGCCACTGGCCAAGCCCCCCCCCCCCCTTGTCTTCAATCCCTGTGGAAAAATAATCACCACTTTCTCTGAGGCTCTGTGAATTTAAACTCACGCTTCCTGTGACAGTGACACTGGCATATGTCTCTGTGCTTCTGGGTTGACCAGTGGGACTGCTCTGGTGTAGTGAGTGTGTGTGTGCGCACACGCGTTTGTGTATATACACTGCTATTTTGTTGGCTGGAGGTGCAGCAGAAGGGCTGGGCTTGTCCCACTTTCTGCACACTCTGCCCTTTCCATTTCCAACCACATCCCCTGGGGTCTGCAACTCTTTTCACTCCTTCGGAGCCGATTCGGTTCTGGTTAACAGTGATTTTTTTCTTTCTTCTTTCCTTTCCTCTGTTATTGGTCTCCAGAATCAAGTAATTTTGAAGCAGCTCTCCAACGCAAACAGGTACTTATTCCTGAGTTTCATTGTCCTCCCTTGGATCAAAGGCCCCCTCATCATGAAACCTCAGAAGTAATTCTGGAAAAAAAAAAAAGAAAACCCTCCCTCTCCAATCCCCAACCGTTACCACCGATTCAGTGCTGTTAAGCTCCTCAAATGTCTGCACAGAGTTTAGGCCTTCCATACTACTTGCGTATTTTAAATGCAGAACCAATAATTCCCGTTTTATATGGAAGGAGGAATCCAAGAATAACCTGCCTACTGGTCCATAACGGAAGGTGGGAATCATAATTCACGAGGGGGCAACATTAAAAGAGTTTCTCCTCTCCTTATGGGGAGGAGAGTAGGTTGTAGGGCGAGCAATGGAAACCTTAAACGATGGCAGCAGCTGACATTGCATTTTTGCAGGAATGAAACACAAGGGACTGCTTTGGTGACTAGGTCCTCTTGGCACTATAAAAAAAGCTAACGGTATTGCCTTTTTTAAAATCATTTTTTCCCCATTAAAATGATCATTAACAGTTGAGGTGTGAAATGGATAAGGGCACATGACCTAATAGCACCATTGATGCCCCAACCCAATCTCCTGGATCAGCTCAGATGAGGATGTTTGAGTTTGAGAACTCGTTGGCCCAGGTGAGAGAAGTTGCCATTGCTGCTGTTAAATGGGTAAATGTGCAGGCTCTGATTGAGGGTTGGCAGCCACGTCTACCTCCGGAATGGGTCTCCAGAGAGTGGATAGTACAGCAAGTGGGGGTCATCTCCCTAGTGTTTAGCATGAATCATTTTTCGGGATCAGCTGTTAGTTGAAAAAAAAAATGACACATCTCATATTTAGCTTTATTGCATTGCTTTCCTCAAAAGTTCTGTATGATGGAAAATAAATAGACAGGCATGAACCAAAGTGGATGTGAAAGCAGTCTTTCGCATTTCACAGCTCATGACCCTACATCTCTAGGTGTGTCTGAGTTTATTGACGTTTATAATATTAGGCGATACACTTGTGAACAAATTTGAGTTTCTCAATGGTATTGAATGGTAGTGTCAGCCTGGTGGTATTTTGACTTGGCGTGCATCATGAGAGAATTACAGTGCACTCTAGAACTGTTATTTCATGGCTTTGATTCTGACATCTGGCTGTGATTCTCAGGCTTGTTCCCCTTCCCGAGTGTGCTTTTGTACAGTGCGTAGCTGAAACCAAGTACGGCAGTGTCTCCCGAACATTCTCCACACCCTCGCCTCTCTGGCAGTGACCGGTCCCAACGGGTAGGATCACTCCCATTCCTGTCCTCCAAACCTCAATCCATTTCTTACACATCATAAAATGTGGGAATTACCACATTGCCATCTCTGCCATGCCTGGAGGTCAACAGGTGCATGTTTTTCAATACATAGAACCTTAGAGAACGGGGGTGAGCTAACAACATTATCCTGATGTCAGGTTTTAAGAAGGCCAAAAAAATATCCAGTAAGGAAATCAATTTTTTCCCCACCTCTCTGTGTGTGACAACTTTGTCCACGGTACTGGCCAGAATGATCGTTGCAAGGCAGTTTTGCGCGGTAAGTGACGTCAGCGCTGTTCTGGTGTGTGTGTCCTCCGTTCCGATTCCAAATATGAGTGTGGGCCACCTGGACAAATGACACGTTTTCCTTCCCTTTTTCCCCACTGTGTTGTCGCTCTCCTTTTTTAGTCTCTCATGTATCCTGACCGCTTCCTCTGGTGTCAGCACTTCTTTACGTGTCTTCCTCAGCGAGGAAGAAGGCATCATCGTCCACCTGCGGGCGTGGTGTCCGACAAGGCTGCCTGTGTCAGCGATTTGTTTCCTATTATTGTTGAATCTCTGACCGGCTCAGTGGACTGGCTATTCTGGCCTGATTTTCCCCACACACACACAGCCGCGAGGGCTGTGAAACACAATCAGGATCGTACGGTTTGTTTGGTTGGATTGGGTGGGTTCCCTGTCTCTCGATCCCTTCACGCCCCCGTTAAAGGGTTGATGTCATTCTCTGGTGCAAGCACTCAAGAGCTTGTTGACTCATTGACTTCTTTCAACTCGATGGGGTTTTCTTTATGCATGCAAGAATACAAATGCTAGAGTTAAACTTGGACAGTGGACTTGATTAATCAGTGCAATGTAGTGTGCAGCATGCTGTGTTCATGCGAGTAAAGCCTCTTGAGATCGTTCCTGTTCTCCAGGGCTTTTTCAAGAACCGTTAAGGTTCTATACTTTTTTCACTCATCAAGCGGGGAGCTTCCCCTGGAACATTATGTCAGTGGTTTCCTCTCCAAAAGATGATGTTATTCATGTAAATTTGTACTGGAGCGAGATCTCATTGCGATGTCCAAGTCCATTACTGCCCCAGTCGGTTTAAGAAAACAACTGAAACCATACATGTTTCATCATCAGACTGGTGTCAACACATCACCTCCACTCTGAAAACAAAGCCAATTGAAAAATGTGTTTCAGAGATGGAAATCTTGCTGGAATCGACATTGTTCGTTTCAGAAAAAGGCGGCTTGAAAGTCCCAGACTCTCTGTGCCAGAATGATTGTTTTCCACTCTCAGGAAAAATATCTCTCGGCTCAGTGACTGACTGCCTTCT
This sequence comes from Sardina pilchardus, assembly GCF_963854185.1. Lineage (NCBI taxonomy): Eukaryota > Metazoa > Chordata > Actinopteri > Clupeiformes > Clupeidae > Sardina > Sardina pilchardus. Next base: position 18,691,848 of record NC_085011.1, read on the forward strand.
ACTCCTAATGAGAATCGATTGGCCTAAAGAAAGAAGTGGCTAATTAAGAGGTGAGAGAATGAGCTCGCTGATGGTGCTTGTGTTTTTTTTTTCCCCAACAAGAGTTATCTCTGTCACAGCCGAGAGTAACTGTTTCTCAGACCTATGTAATTACCGTCCATGAAAAGTCGGCACAGCACATTCAGCAGGACTGCTCTATTGATCATGTTTTAAAAAATCAAAAGTAGCAGGTATGGAGATAATTGAAGCTAATTTGCCATTAAAGTTACCCTACTGTTATCCTCCGGATGCTTTGAGACAGCTCTCCGATATGTCTGGACGTACTTTCGAAAAAGGATGGTCCGTTTTAGTGCAACCTGAAGCACTATTCCTGAACGGGATGAAGACAAAGATGTACCTGTTGCACGCCTCTGTGGAGCACTTTATTCATGATTTATTCAAGCGGGGAGATCTGCGGAGTGAGTAATATCTGGTTGGAGAGGAGGACGTTTCAGAGTGATGGTGTCAAGGAGAGAAGAGTGCAGGTGTGCAGAGGAATGATTTAGAGCTGGCCATTGATGAATAAGCTCTATTACGGGCGCCCGGGGGATCTGTGGGCGTACATTAAATATCTTCCTGCTTTAAGTGGCCGGTGTGTGTGTGTGTGTGTGTGCGTGTGTGTGTGTATGTGTTTTTGTGTGTGTGTGTGTGTGTGTGTGTGTGTGTGTGTGTGTCTGTATGACGTGGGTGTTGGGAGTCTAGGTTCCTGGCTGTATTTTTAGGACTGCCGATCATTCTTTTTTTGTGCATAGGGAAACCACACCAGTGCCGATTTTCTCCACTCCCTTTAGGCAGGGGTTCCTCTCGCGCTTGACAGATTGATGAGGTCAAGTCGTGACTTCCATGCAGTTGAACCCAGCTTCGCATGCCTCGTGTCGTCCAAAATACAGAAAAGACGCACATCCAAATTTATTAGCTAGAACACGACAAATTCAAACCTGGAAAAAGGGAGGAAAGAGACATGGTCTGCTGAAGTGTTCTTGGTTGCGGGTGACGTGTGAAGTACATGTTGAGCCCCGATCCTGGAGGCTTCCCTTCTCAGTGGAACCATGAAGTCCGTGTTGCCTGTGAGGGATGTGCACGGCGAGAGCAGAACCGCTCCAGAGCTCCATGCTCTGCAACGTTCCGCCGCCTCCCTGCAGAAATGGCTGGCCGTGTGAGCAGGCATCTTCCCAGCCTACATGTGGATCCAGGAATCTGCAGGCTGGTTAGATGGTTGTCATTCGTCTGGCGCGTATCAGCAATGTCTTATTTTGGAAGTTCATCAGACCTGGAAATGGCTCCTTTTCCTTCAATCACTCAAATGTGACAAAAGGCGTTTGGGTTGTGTTCATATTTTACTTCTCTTTTTTCCCCACGAGATTAAACTTAGACAGATATATCTATATAATGTCTAAAACATTCTATGAAGCACAATGCATAGTGAGAAATACAGTGTTTCCATTCTTTTCCTGATATTCTCTTTGAGCAGTATAGTACGTTTAGATGGGGACAACAGACACATTTCTCTCACTGAAGAACTGCTTTTTTAAAGGACTGTGAAACTGTCTTATACATAAGCAAAATAGGTGATATATTTCGAATGCATGGAAAGCCGTCTTGGATAATTTCTTGTGAAAAAAATGCTTTGTTAATTTGTCATTTATCTTCTTGGAATAGAATTTTTAGTCCAGTGGGTATATCACAATGACTTGCAATAGCCTTTTCATTACCTTGTGCATTTTTGCAGTAATTGCTTTCTGTCATTTGGATACTTTGTGTTGTATTGCTGATGTGCAATATTTGTCCACGAAGTAAAGTGTGGTGCATATCAGTTACAACATTTATTTCCTCTAACATGCCCGCAGTGTTTCAGTGTCGCTCCTGCCAATCACATAGTCAGGCACAAACAGACAAACACACACATAAGCAGAGAACCATTTACCTGGAAACCTCCCCTAGCTATCCCACTTTGCCATAATTCTAATGCAATGCCCTGGAGTCATTTCCTCAACCCGATGTTTGAAATCAACCTGGGAAATTAGAAACAAAGCAGAGCTGTCTCAGATCATGGAAGCACATCTTCTGAAAACAAATTCAATTAAATTGGCTGGGCAATCTGATAAATAACATGCTCTACCATGAGGGAAATTGGGAAATCTCAATATGGCCTTCTGAATGATCATTAAAATGATTACAACACAGTAATGGAGATTGTGTATGGGCGTGTCTGTGTGAATCGTCAGATTTGGACGAAGCTTCAGCTTTTTGATGCGATCTAGATTCTGCTAGGCCTAGTTTAATCAACCCAACCGAATCCTACGCACTGCCGCTGCTAGAATATGAGCACCTTTCCAAAAATTCACTTGATCAGTAATAAGGGAAAACAGATTTACTAGAGTGAGCTGCAGAAACAGCAGTCCGGTAAACTTGTTCATTCCTCTCCAGGTTTTAAGTCAGCAAATAATAGTGGGCTAATGTGAAGTCGATCTGCTGGCTTGCATTTCTCAAGCCTGTGTTGTTAACCTACCTAGACTGTGAAATGAAGGCCTACTTGTTGGGTTTAATGGCGTTTGAGTAATGGACTATGCAATCATTTACACTGGTAGATAACTCTGTCTAGCTAAATATATCTCATGTCATGTCGTCTTGTCATTCATAGTGCTCACCAAAATCATACAAATGATCATTGCAATATACTTATCTCCTATGATCCAAGGTAGATTTTCTTTGACTTGTTAGGTTTTTAAGCCATCATTTTAACCAATGACATAGAAAAGAAAATGAATAGTATCTACACCAGTATCTTAAGACTGAGACTCAGGCTAGCCTTCCTCAGAAATCAAATTGCTCTCCCAATGTCTAAAGTGACAAATTTAAAGAGACAGGCGCTCAATTAGACCTACACACCACCAATGCAATATAACAACATTAAAGATAACAGTTTAGCTCTCAGGTAGGATGTAGCCTACGGCATTAAGTTTTGATTTTCAATTAATCGTTAATAACAATTTTCTGTGTTTTTTTGCCATCTAATGGTTTTGCTTCATATCAATTTCTATCAATAATGTAAATTAAAAGGATAAACATGTCCGCATAAGAAAACACCTGAATAATCCTGTCTAATGTGTGTAAGAGCTGCAGTACAATTTTTTTGTAAATGGCAACAAGTTTCACCGTTGTTGGTGATGTTTACTGTATTTATGCATGCACCACAGAAATGACTGGGATTTGGTATTCGGTTTCTGATTCGGCCAAATCTTGAACTATGGATTCGGTATTCGTCCGAAGTCTTTGGGTTTTTCCGTGTAGCGCAAGGCTCTTTCAGAGTACTGCCTGAGTTGCGTCTCTTTCAGCGTTTCATTGGCTTGGCTTTTCTTGCCGTGCTCCTATGATACACCTGCGATTGTGATCCACCTGTGATTTTTCATGTGCTTAAGCCCCGTCATGGCAGCTCCAACCTGGCCCCTCTGGCTGGGTCTCCTGAAGCGAGAGCCAGGGGACACTTCCCCAGGCTCAGGGGTCACTGCCGGCCTCTTCGGGGCCCGTGGATCTATCTGGAGCGGCGAAGCCTGAACTCGGAGCAGGCTCGGAGACCATGGAGGTTAATTTATTACCCGTGCGTTTATGTGCCGGCCCTGCCATAAATCTTGGGATACAACCCCAAGCTTGATGTCTTAACCAGAGCTGAGATTTCTTTTCCTCTTTTTTTTTGTATGTGTGATTCTTAAATGTAGTCATGTAAAAAAGATATTTTTGAGGAAGGCTTAATAATTGCTTTTTTAAGTTTATTGGGAGATTGGGTTATTTCCTGTGGAAACAAGGACATTAGCATATCTAATTCTAGTCCTCTCAACAGATATTTTTGTAATGACAGACTCTGAGGTCTCTTTTTCAGCTTTCAGTAAGTAAAACAAAGTGAAATAAGAAATACCTTGTGATAGTAAAGAGCATAGACTGAGCCTGTGCTTGTCTGAACACTGTCTTTCTCTACATGAACACACACACACACACACACACACACACACACACACACACACACAAAAACACACAAACACACACACACGCACACTCTCACTCACATATTTGATCTGGCTGTGTGTTGTCGCGTTTTGAAGGACTTTACACGGCTCAGTGCACACCGCATGACCTATCTGCGGAGGTTAAGTTTCCTCTCCCTCCTCTTGTCCACTCCAATACAGTCAAACGTTCCCTCGCATCTCAAAACACATTATCCTCTCTCTGCAGCCCTGGCTCTGCTCCCCAGCCCTGGAGGGAGAACATCTGACCCGGCCCAGCCATCCCTGCTTCTCCCCCCCCTGGGTGGGCAGATGGTGAGAGGGGACCGTGGGTGTTGGAGGACTTGAGTGTAGGTGGATGTTTTGCGAGAGAGAGAGCGCAGGCAGGAGTTTTTGTGCAGGCCGGGGCCTGTCTTGGCGAATTAAGGCCGAAGGCTTTACTGTTTGGCGGGGCTCCTCGAACCAAAGCACCTGGAGGATAGTAAAGTCCACCGTCTGCACTTTCCCACTGCATGGCTACGTGAGAGCAGCACACTCTGGAAGCGGGGTGGTAAAGGGAGATCTGTGTGTACACAGCCAGCCAGTGGTAAACACCGTCTCAGCAAGCATCAGGGCCCTTGGCAAAGTCCCAGCTTATTAAACCTCGCTTGTGTTATGATGGTGTTATTGAGCAGAGATGCAAAATGAAAGGCATTTGCTGTGAATGTCAGTGTTCATCACCGTCTGCTCTCCGATAGGCTCTTTTTAGTCCCACTGTTGTAGTATTGACTGGAATTTATTTAGACAATTATGATTAATTATGGCTCGAGGTTTTTCTGTTTCTCTTTGGCCCCACGCCTGATATATGTTGGCGGTCTTGGTCGAGTCTCAGCTGCAGGTGAAAAGGCTCCTAGCCCTTGATGTCTGACTCTGGGGGTTTGACGGCCACTCTTTGGAGAGGGGCCCTTAAGTGAGTGGCTTGGCAAGCGGTCCTCAAGCTTGGAAAAATGGATGGGAGGCAACCCGAGGAGTTATTTCTGCCTCGCAGCCTGTGTCTGGATGGCACGCTCGGTTGCGTCCGATTATGTCATGCCATCCTCGGTGGCCAGGCTGTAATTACGAGATTAATAAGGTTGGCGTCGCGCTCTGATCTGTCTCCGTTTTTTAACCGCCACATCCTCCCTCATGCTGAGCGCTCATTGCCGCTCGCTCGCTCCCCACTACAGGCGGCACACTCCTCTCCAGAAGTGTCTGCTTCGGAGGAGGAATTGCATCAGCAACCTGCAATGCAGTGCTACCCCATCGCAAGAAAAGGAACTGTAATGTTCTTGTTCGAGCAGGCTCTATAGAGGAAGAGGAAGACATTTTCCTTGTGAGGTCACTGGGTGATGGTCCAATGTTCTGTTTTATTTGGCTTTTGAATAAAGGTTTATTAGATACTGTATGTAATGCAGGCCCTAAGCTTGTGGACGGTTGCTAAGATTTGTGAAGGGCATGGCTCGACTCCCATAACCGAAAAAAGGGCAGATATAGATAGGACGGTCATGAGCTAATGTCTTAGCTAACGTTTGGTCCTCCCAGCACCCACGGTCTAATCCTCAAAGGAAGGGTGGTCACTTGGACATGGGTTGGGTTGGGGATATACAAAAAAGCAGTTCTGAAATGCTGCCTGTTTTTTTTAGCGATAACTCAACAGTTATTTCCAACTTTCAAACAATGAAAGAGGAAGTGTATGTAACGACATATGTCATTGAGATGTTTGATAATTCCCCACCCATGGTTTGTATGGGTCAATCTAAAAACATCTAGCAACCAAGCACAGCCCAGTGAAAAAGAAACAATCCATGTCACTCCTGGAAAAATATGTCCCATGTCAAACTAATAATCTTAAAAAGAGGTATATCTTTTTTTTCGGTGCAAAATGAGTCAGATCACTGTTCCTATGAAGACATCAACCCATTGTGTTAAAAATTCTAAACATAAATATGAACAACACTAATTGTATTTGCTCAGAGGATGTGTAATATAGGAGCCAATAAATATGCGCATAAAACCACAATGGTATGGTAGAAAGCAAAAGATACAAATGAGAGGACAACTTCACTGTTACATAAGACCAAGGGTTTTGTTGAGCAAACTTTTCTTAATTACTCTCAAGGTATATTTGATTAGTTGTTAATAGAATTTCACATTATGATCATTCACTTCTCTGAGTGAGCACATTTCCAATAAGAAGAGATCTTTCAGATAATCCTGTTATATCAAAATGTTCTATTTGTTTTATGAAAGCAGAACTTAAAACCTGCGGTTGTTTCTCTATTGTAATCCAGACTATTTTGTCTGGTGAAATTTAATTTGGAGAGACACGGCAGCACCAGTTATGATCTCTTTGGTAATACTCTTCTATCTGCGGTCATCTTATGTGTTTATATATGCAGCAGAGCTACTTGCTTTGCCGAATTTTTATTCCGGCTCGACTGAAAGGGCAAGCCACTCTATCACCAGATACTTTTGAGTCAGATATGCATCTTTACACCCGCAACTCTGCCAGGAAAGGGCTGCAGTTTCACACGTCTGTCTTGGGTCTGGTGGGCTGTTTACGAGGAGAGACTTCCCATGTTCCTCGGCTCTGCTGACCTCTCGCTGACTCGTAGCGCAGAAAGAGTTGGCCAGAGCCTCAGACCATTATTTCATATGCGAGTTTTCAGCCAAGGAAAAGGCTTTGCTTGTTAGGCCTTGTCATTAACCATGAGCCAGCACTGCCTTTGATCGCGAGGTAACCCTATCCAAGATTAGTGAAACCAATAAAAGACTGGCAGTTGATTTGATAAACCTTTACTGATTGATGTTTGACAAAGAGGCTTATTTATTTTGAAGATGACGCACTTTGACGTCAATTGTGCTGCTATCCAGTGTGATACAATAACTTTATCTCAGAACAAACGGATTCTGACTGTCTTCGGTAGAACATGAAGTGGCGTTCTGTCAAGAAAGCACAGGTGTATCGTGTAAATCGCTCAGGCTTCGGTATTTGTTGTATTATTCTGAGCTGTTATCATGTGAGTTGTAGATAGATGTAGTTTTCGATGCTATTAGCAGCTGTGGCATAGGGGCAGGATATGGCATATTCCTTGAGGCATACTTAATTAATGTTAATGGAAAGAACAGGATAAGGACCACTGAGCACTGAGCGGTCTTTTGATTTAACAGTGATCCACCACCCCTTAACTTAATTCTTTCTCTTTCTCTTTCTCTCCCTCCCTACTTTCCCCTCAATCTCTGAGTGCATGTGTTAATAGTCTTCTGTAGATATCATTAAAGCAGAATCACATCTCTGAAATGTGATCTTTCCCTCATGTACAATTTTGCATTTAAAATGTACATTTCATTATTAAAGATGCGAGTTCTGCCAAAGTTACTTACAATACTGCTTGGGAGTGTAGTTGCTCGGAGCTCCTTGTTCTACCAGTTTAGCCACAGCAACATAATATTATGTTTATGTCGCCAGTGTGTCGGAAAGGTTCCAGCGTATTCTCTGTGTATGTGTATGTGATTCACATACTAGACAGACATAATAGAGGCCTAGTGGAGTTGGGTCAGTTGATTTTCTCCTGGCTGCACTCTCCCTGCCCCCTCCCCCATTACCTCACTGGTGACAAAGTGGTGACTGCGAGAGGCATAGCGATGGCTGCGATAAGAGAGACCTCAAAGACAAGGACATGAGGAGGGGGAAGAAAGAGACCCGGCTCTCTCTCCTTCTCCAAGGGTCTGCATTCCACCATGCCTGTGCTAAGATCTCAATCTGATCTGCATGGTCATGTCGATGCAGGTACCCCCAAACCTCTTTTTTCTTGTACCCCCCAGTCCCCCACCCTCCCGGTCTCAAACCACGTCCCAACACCATCATCTAGGAAGATATTAGCGGCATTAACAGTGATTAGGCTCTCTTTGCTTGCACAAAGCCTCTTCTTGTTTGCTGCCGTTTTCTCCTGGACTCTCTGTGGGGGAGAGGATTGAGCCGTGCCTCATCCTCGAATAGGGACACACTCTCTCTCTCTCTCTCTCTCTCTCTCTCTCTCTCTCTCTCTCTCTCTCTCTTTGATGGTTTCAGCAGCAAGCGACTGGCCTTTAAAAAGCTCACTCGGATGTAGCAAAGCATATAGATTATGGAGCTGCATTATCTCTGGCTTTGACAAGGAGGAAAGGGGCCAGGGTTAACTCCCTGTCTTTGAAGTGCCTAGTCAGGGTCAGTCTTGCTCATTTCTTCACGCCTTAAATAACTTCAGTCCCCACCAGCCCATGCCGCTGTGTTAACAGCTTAAAAATGAGGACGTAAATAACTTTTTGAGGGCCTTCAAGTAAGACTTTAAGAAGGCTCCAGGCGCGGAGACTATGTGCACATGTACGCAAATGTAAATAAGCGTCCGAGCAGGCCAGCTCAAGCGCACTGTCAAGGTCAAGTTGAAGGTGAAGGTTAATGAGGTTGCCAAGCGACACTGTAAAAAACAGGATGGCGGGAAGGGTGTCGTTTTGTGCGTCAGTTATGAGTGTGGATCAAAGGAAAACATTTCCAGATTTCTTTTTTTTTTTTTTACTTTTTTTTTTCTCATGCCATCACTGTGTGTCACCTCAACAGCGCTTGGGGCGGGACAGAATGAACACTGAGCTGAACACAGTGACAAGATCCTGTCAGGAAACATACCGTTTCTCCACGACTTGTGGCTGTCATTTAAAAAAGAAAAGGAAAAACAAAACAACACAATTTATTTTGAATGCTGACATGGTTACCATAGAGATGGAGGGTTTGGGGGAAGTGGGGAGTAGGAGGGTGAGGAGGGAAAGAGGGATGGAGGATGTAGGTGGTGTGTCGGGGGTGGGCAACTTATTTCTGCATGTCCCCTCGGGAGGAAGTGTCCTTTTGATAAGAATCTCGGGAGCTGGCACAGAAGTAAACGAAAAAGAGAATGAGAGAAAGAGAAAGAGGGAGAGAGAGAGAAGGAAAGAGAGACCATCTCCAAGGGATTTGTTTGCAGAGTCCATTCCTCCCCAGTCTACGTTTTCTATGATATTGTGCTCTATCTTTACACTTCCCAGAGGCTTTCTTTCCCCTTGCTTTCGTTTTTTTTTTTTTTAATGTTCCTCAACCAAAACTTTGCAAGATGTGCGCCCCTTACTTCATGCCTCCCCCACTGGGCTGGGCGAAGCTGAAGCAGACAATCCCCAAGTCTCTGAGATCTCCGAACTGTGTGTGTGTGTGTGTTTGTGAGTACCAGTTTGGAGATTTGCTTGATGTCTGTGTGTGTGTGTGTGTGCACGCGCGCATGTGTGTGCACACGTGTCTGTGTGCGTGTACAGAGGCAGAGATACTCAGACAAATACTTGGCGGAAGAGAGGGGGATTCGTTTTTGCTGGCCCTCCAAACATTTGTTCAGCTGACACTCGGCTCAAACATGATGTTAGAAGAGTCCACTAGACTAGCCACATGGGTACCAAGAAGAGTACTAGACTAGACACATGGATGCTATGAAGAGTACTAGACCAGACACGTGGGTACCAAGAAGAGTACTAGACCAGACACGTGGGTACCAAGAAGAGTACTAGACCAGACACATGGGTACCAAGAAGAGTCTACTAGACTATCCACATGGGTACCAAGAAGAGTACTAGACTAGACACGTGGATGCTATGAAGAGTATTAGACTAGACACGCGGGTACCAAGAAGAGAACTAGACCAGCCACATGGGTACTAAGAAGAGTAGTAGACTAGCCACATGCGTACTAAGAAGAGTCTACTAGTCTAGCCACATGGGTACCAAGAAGAGTACTAGACTATCCACATGGGTACCAAGAAGACTACTAGACTATTCACATGGGTACCAAGAAGACTACTAGACTATCCACATGGGTACCAGCAAGGTGAATACCTGAGGAGTGACTCGGGAAGTTTGTCAGTGGAAGGCCAAAGAGTCTCTGCCGGTTGCCTCAGGAACAAAAAAAAAAAACCAAGAGAAACAAATAGACTTGTAAATAAACTTGTAAAATGTCCTGACTTACATGCTTCCCTTGAAATGCCAGCATTATGGATGATGAGTTTGCAGCAACACCGTAGGCTGCCATCTCATAGTTTTCGCATTAGGTCTGGTTATGCAACATGTCACCGGTTCTGCTGTAAAAAATGCCTTTGCTCCTGACCTAACCTGTATCAGGATCAGAATGAACAATAGAGCTGTTACCCTGAAGAAAAATCCAATTCAATATATCTTTCACGTTATCCGGACTGTCAAATACAGTCCTAATCCCTCTCTGACATTGTTATCTTTCAGTGTCCATAGGGGAGACTAAAGTAAGCATAAGCCTTTTAATAAGTGCCAAAACTGGCAGATTTATCTCCGTATACATATATTACATATATTAAAGGTCATTACAAGGGGAAAAGGCGTTCCATGTAGACATTCCCCAAAAGCACGGTAGCCGTCTGCACGAGGGGAAGAAAAGGCAGCGTTTTTAGGGTTGTAATGTGTTTAGCAGGCCAACAGAGAAAAAAAAAAAAGCCGGGTTAATTTGACCCTGAGATCATAAACAGTTGTTCACGGCGGAGTGAAGTCATCGCGTCGTGCTCGGCTCCATATGGCGCTGGTTAGCCGCAGCTTTATCAGAGGGTGAGGAAAGGGGAGGGAGGGAGGGGAGCAGACTGCTCTCCTGCGATGACTTATGCCTTCGGCCCTGATAGGACGGGCTTCTCATGTCTGGAGCTCCGACGGCAGGTCTGTCAGGAGGTCTGTACGAGGGCGCAGGGGTTGAGGGGGGGGAGGTTTGGAGTGGGGGGGGGTGTTGGCTGGGGGATTATGCTGGTGTGGCTGGGCCAGACACCACTCTTTTAAATCAGTCAGGAGAAGTGGAGGAGAGGTGAGGGGAGAAGACATCTCCTTCCCCCCCTGCACTTCCCTACTCTCTCTCCTCCCTCCCCTCTCTCCTCTGTTCTTGCACACAACCCTCACGTCCTCCTTCGAATGGAAGCCGTCCAAACTCAACACTCGCCTGTGTTCTGAAGATGCTTTTTGTGAAGCCTTAAAAAAGTAGCTGCAGTAGACCGCAAACACAAATGTGTACGATCAATTCTATCAATTTCAGTGTCTGTGTTTACTTACTGAACAGCTGAGTTTTCCCCCGTTCCGTTTTTGCGCTTCGTATTTGCCTATATGTGTCTGTTTATTCGCGGTCTCCCTCTGCACCCTCAGTCACTCACTCTGCATATCCCTTGCTCTCTCGCTGACCTGGACGCTCACTCCCCTGCTCGCTCGCTCGCTCTGTCCGTCCCTCTCGCTCGCCGAGGTCCATCAGCTGAGCAAACAGAACTAAGCCGCGCTCCTTAAATGTACTCACTAATCTTACTGAAGCTGCCCGCGGGCCATTACGCTGACCTGTCCCCTGCTGGGACCACATTAGCCTCCATCCGCCACAAGATTGATGAAGACCAGGAGAGAAGGATGGAGGGACACATGACTCGCCGGCAGAGGTGAAGGATGGATGGAGAGAGAGAGAGAGAGAGAGAGAGGAGGGAAGGAGGTTGCTGTAGTGCAATAAGAGGACTTTCCATTTATCAGAGAGGTACAGCGTCCGTTCTACCTGCGGCGAAAGTCACAGCGGTTCTTGTAAATCCCGCGGAAATGCAGGCTACGCTGTTTGAGACTTAGGAGGCCTGCGGCATTTGTTTGTTTAACATTTAGAAGAATTATGGACAGAGCCAAACAGTCTTTCCCTCCCTGCTTTATGGCTCATAATGCACAGAGAGCTTCAGGGGATTATTATGCCTTTGGAACGGACTGTGTAATGGAGCCATTGTCAGGTGCATGGCTTACAATTTCATCGAAAGAGTGTAGACATTGTAATGTCTTCTCAGAATTCACATGCAGTATGTAGTATTTGCTGGCTTTTCTATTATAACAAAGTGATTCATGACCTTCAGAAGTCAAAAGATTTCGATATGTCCTCAGTAGTCCCGCCTCCTGTCCTGTGATAGACATGACCTCAGCCCTATGAGAGGTGACACTAGGTTTTGCACTGAGGGAGGGTCCCACGACCCAGAGTGACTTACAGCTTTCGTGTCATTAACAGGAAGTGTGACCCTACACACTTGCGCACACTTTCACTCACACACACACACACACACACACACACTCTTTCTCTCTTTCTCTCTTACACACACACTCACTCACACATACAAACACACACCCACCGCTACTCCCACTCTCCCAGAGCCCTGAGGCTGTCCTTGTTCCCCTACTCTTTCCAGACCTGACTGGTCGTCATGTTTTACTGCTGCTGCCCTGTATCCTGATACCACGAGAAAGTACAGCTACATTTGTGAAACACAAGCCTCTGTTTGATGTATAGTGCAATACAGTGCAAAGGTGTACACTCTTCCCTGACACAAAATCTATTAGCTTGAATTATTGATGCCCCAGAAATATAAATATAAATGTTAAAGTGCATATCAAAGTGCATATTGTGTAGAATGCTGAAACTAGGATCCATGGTTGTATGTGCATTTCAGCCTATAGATGAACATTTCAAACATTTTTGAAAAGGCCATTTCCTTCGTTAACTAACTGTCAGACTATTTGATTATGTGCTTAGTTTGCTAGTCACATTCTTGGCCCGCTGTGCCAGAACTGCTCTTTCAGGGTCTTTTGATATTATGCCTTCCAGGCAAGTTCCTCGTAATAAAGTCATGGAAAGTTTTAATGCAAAAGCCCCTCAGACCTTTATGACTGGTTTTTGGCCTCCACCAATCTACTGTTATGACAGCATCAATAATAGTACTGCCATCGTCTGCTGAAAAAAGGGACTAAGAGGACAGGACAGTTCACTTCATGTTGTTTTTGGACATGCGTCACGCCCCCATTCAGTAACCCTGTGAAAGGCATCAGGATGTGTTTGATGTGTATGCACACTTGATGGCTAGTTGGCCCACATGGGAGCTTTAGTCACTCCATACATAACAGACTGACTGACTGACTGACTGTGACTGACTGTCCAAATGGACCATTGATGAGTCAATGTTGCTGTATGCTGATGCTCTATTCATTTCTTTGGTTTTAAAGAAACAATGTTGTTGAACATTGAACATTTTTGCAAGGTTTTGTTGCAAAATTCCAATTCCACATTTCCAAAAGTCTAAACGAGTTGATGCAGTTTTAAAATAACATTTAGATGTGCCGAGGGTTACTTTTAACCAACTTCCTTTTTTTTTAGTCTGATTGTTTTCTGTCTGCAACTTGCTTCGCAGTGCTTGCTGTCTCAGCCAAAGTTCTGGGCGGTGGAAGTGACTGCCCTGAGTCTGAGGACCAAACTGGAGAGGGGGAGCTCACGCCGCGTGGAACGAGCCATGACGCAAACACAGGTAAGGCTCCTTTTGGACACGGACACTCTGACACTGACGCCGACGCAAACAGACAGTGACAGACACAGTGGCACAAACACAGGTAAGGCTCCTTTTAGACACACACACACTGACACTTACGCAGACACAAACACAGACAGTGACAGACACAGACACAGTTACAGACAAAGTGATGCAAATACAGACACAGTTACAGACACCATGACGCAAACACAGTGACACAAACACAGATACAGATGTCATGACACAGACACAGACATAGTGACGCAAACTCAGACAACATGACACAAACACAGTCACAGACACCATGACACAGACACAGACGTCCAGACACAAACACAGGTAAGGTTCCTTTTACCACACAGACACAGACACAAACACAGGTAAGGTTCCTTTTACCACACAGACACAGACACAAACACAGGTAAGGTTCCTTTTACCACACAGACACAGACACAAACACAGGTAAGGTTCCTTTTACCACACAGACACAGACACAAACACAGGTAAGGTTCCTTTTACCACACAGACACAGACACAAACACAGGTAAGGTTCCTTTTACCACACAGACACAAACACAGACAGTAGCTCAGCACTGGCACCGGCTCTGAGACATCTCTCTTGACCTCCCACCGGTTCCGTGGCAGCCCCAAACGGTTCTCCAGTCTGGAACAAGACAGCGTTCCGTGTTTGTGAGACACGGCAAAGAAAAACTCATCATCCCGAGAAAGGGAGGGGAAGAGGAAAGAGTGAAACAAACAAAAAGAGAACACACAGAGAGGGTAGCTTATAGCTTCCTGCTCCCTGGACAGGATATTTGTTCACGGGTGTCCCGAGTGCTCGCCCCGCTCCACCGAGGGGAAAGAGCAGGTTGTTAAAGCCTCTGGATGGCGTGATTTAGTGAGGAACTGGCAACCTGGGAATCCCCAGCCCCTGCTGCTCGCTCTGATAACATGGGAAGCAGAGTTTCCTCCGGCCGGAGAGCGAGCAGTCATCGGATACTGGAAGTGAGACCGGGGCAAAGCGGTGGGGGTGCGAGTGTTTGGGAATAAGAGCAATGTGCTGAAGTGCGCCACATTTGCAGAGGAGAGGGAGAATTAAGAGTGTGGCTTAGGCTGTCCTCAAGGGTGCTGTACTGAAAGGGCAGTGCTGCGTAAATCCGTCAATGGCGATGTAAGGTTGTGCCGTTTCAAGTTTTACAGTGTAATGATAGACAGGGCATGGGTAATGTCCCTTGCAACACACTGGGAATGATTGGCAGAAACACACAGAGTTGAGTTATGCTCAACTTTGAGAGGTCAGGCAAATGAATAGGAGCAGTCTATGTAAATGTTTTGCACGGTGACCTTAAGTTGAATCATTTTGAGGCATTGGCCTGACTAACATGGTGCCACTGATTTGACGGTTTATTCCTGGCGTAGGATTTTAAAAAATACGTAAATGTTGTTAAGACAAGGCGACACTAAGCCGGCCATAGCCAAGATCAGGCCGGATGGTGAGTCCAGTGTGACCTCTGTCAATGCATTTGCACCTGATTTAACATATTCAGCATAAATGGTAAATATGCGTCAGTGGGGAGAGAGAGAGAGAACACTTGATTGCCATTGCTATGAAGCAAAATTTCACTACATGTTTTACATCAGTATTTCTATGTATGTGACGAATAAACCTCCTTGTAATGGCGTGGCATGATCATGGGTTGTGGTAGAGTGGGTGGTATGATAGTGGAGTGTAGTGTGGTGAGGCATGGTGTGTGGAGCGACAGGGTCTTGGTAGTTGAGATGTTAAGACATCTCTGATTCCAAGGTGTGCTAGCATCATCTTGAGTGAGTTTGGGATGCTGATACTGGGCCCCTACAGCAGGAATTGTACAAAAATGCAGCGGGAATGACGACAGACAATAGCTACCCTTACGGATCCTGCGCCTTTAGAGGGGCCTCGCATGCAGAGCACAGTTAGTGAGTGTGTGTGTGTGTGTGAGATAGAGAGAGAGAGAGAAGAGAGAGGGGTCTGGGAGTCATGTCTGGTTTCCTTCTTCAGTTACTTCACACTGTGCAAGGATGACATCACCCCATGTGCACGCCGCCTCACGGTCACAGGAACGGGGGTGCAGGTGTTCAGCCGAGCTGTCAGCTCCAGACAGACCAGGTCAGAGTCCCATGTCTGGGTTCGGGACTTACGCTGGGTCGTACGCTGGGTAAGAAGACAAATCTGGGGTGGGGAGGGGGAAAGGGGGCTCAGGAATTGGGAGGTGGTGCTTGAAAGATGAGGATTCTAAGCTAACCAGATTCATTCGTCTTTTCTTGACGTACGAGATGAGGGAATCTGTCTGTTTCCAATTCTTTGGCTTTTTTGCTGTCCTGTTCTCTTCTCTGTGAGATGTTTTGCACAGAGGAGAACTTGCTTGGCTATCACAAAGCAGATTTGACAGATAGCACTGTGGGGAGAGGGGTGGGAGGAAAACGGTTGTGGTGGGGGGGGATGAGCGTTGATCCTGTGTCATCAGCTGAAGAGTGCCCACCCTCGAGGGCTGATGGTGACAGCTGTAGGGATGACTCGCGGCTTCACTCCTGGGGGAGATTCGAGGGAGGCTCACGTCACCCGAGGGTGGTGGTGGTGGTGGTGGTGGTGGTGGTGGGGGGGGGGGGGGTAGGGTTTGCAGAAACAGCATAAGACATAGAGAGACATCAGGCCTTAACTGATCCCACTCCTGACACCACGAGCTGTCGCCCACCCTGCTTCAAACCCCAAGTGAACCTGACAGCCTCCATCACCACCACATTTCCCTCGGCGCAGCATCCCTGGAGACGGTCAGGATGCCTGATGGATTGACAGGCGACAAACGAGAGCCAGGCCCAAAAAGATTGAGCGAGAAAAGGAAGGAAAAGTTTTCCCTTTTTGGTTTCACATTATTTCCCCCCCCCCCTCCTCCTCCTCCCCTGGTGTCGTCGTGTTTTGACTTCTAATGTTCCTGGCGGCTGAGAGAGGCAGCCGGAGGGGAGGGGAAAGGAGCGAGAACAGGGAACATGTCCTGTGAGCAGTTATTTCATGTCATGGCAGGGATGATGAAACCGGTACCTCCTCCCTTGTGAGACGCACAACGAGCCACAAGTTCTGAGAAAGAAGCTTCCAGAAACACTGAGAGAGAAGCCCTGAGAGACTAGCCTGAGCTGCGTTGTTCGTATCTCTGTCTGCTTCACCATAATCATCAAGCCCTGCGATACGAGCATGGAATATTTGTGACCCTATTAGTTCCAGATTGCATGTTTTGCACAGCTAAATGGAATGAGGTTGGCTGCTCTCCGCAATATTTTACTGATATCACCACTCCATCCTCAGAAAGCTATCCATTCTTTGCACAGTGTATGTTGTCCATGGTCTTGCATGTAAGCACATGAAAACTACGGCCCTTTCATATAAGCAATGGCAGGGATTGCCATTAGTTTTAATGCTCACTTCTTGGTATCCGATAATGCTGTTTTGCTATGCAAAAGAACACAGTCGTCCTTTATTGTAGATATTAAGAACGTTAAGATCTAGATTGCCTTAGACATGGTCAAGAAGGTAAGTGGGAAGATCTTCACTAAGCAATGTGCACTCCATAAAATGACATTGCTGACTAACTTTTTATGGCACTCAAAAATTGACTGGAACTGACACATCAAAATCACTAATGAGGAACATAATCCCTTTTAGATTTTAATCTCGGCAGTAAAAAAAAAGGCTCTGCACTTAGCGAGCTAGCCAAGTGCGTGATGAATAAACATAGCAGTGTCTGTAACTTACGAGATTGCCTCACCACCTAACTACTTAAGACACTCAAGTCATGCACAAGAATGGGCCTGGCTCTGACTTATCATTCTGGTGTTTGGAGAGTTGACTTCTGGTCACAGCATCTATGAAGCCCGCCTCCACTGGGACTGTCTGAACAGCTGCGGCGTGGTGTTTCCATAGGATTTAATGGATGATTAATGGGCACATTAAAATGGAACATTGGGCTGTGCTGTGAGCATCAAAGCCTCAGCTTTTCCACAAAGTTACATTTCTGTCTGTGTGCTGCAGAAGTCTTTTGATGTTATCTTCTCCTCTATGATGTTGTGTTTGGTCTGTGTCTATCAGGCTCACGTCATTCCTCCGTCTCGGGCTTTGTACCAGCATTAGAATGGACTCTGCGCATCAGTGTGGAATGTTTGTTCTGTCAGTCTTCCTCTGACTAAGGAGCACTTCCTCATTTTTGACGTGCCGAGTCTGCAGAGTCTCCAGCAGACATTTAGAGCACACACTGGCAGAAGTAGGAGCGTTAATGTCATCCATGTCAGAAGGGTTTGGAGGTCAGGAAAGTAGTCACATCAGATACTCTTGCCTTGCTATCCGTTTAGGTACTGTAATTATTAGTTCTCTGTTAGTGCTGGGAGAAAACGATTTTCAAATTCTCTCCAACTGCGACACAGCTTGTCAGTGGCTCTCTCCCCAGAATAGTGTAGAATATTCCGCAAGGAAATTGTAATGACTAGGGGTGACAGTTGATGGCTTGTTTTTAAACATTTCCTCACACAGTGGTGAATTGTGTTGGAGTATTTGGTGTGTCACAGACTCTGCCTTATTAGTGGATATTGCTGTTTGTGTTGAAATCTATATAATTAACAATTTAGCATAATGTCTTGTCCCTGCATTAAGTCTTCTGTGGTATTTATCATTTACATAGATCATGACCTTATAAAAATCTAACACCATGACTTTATTGTTCCATAGACCAGAGCGATAGATTAGTATATCTGCGCTGAACTATTTTCTTTGAATTAATTTCATCCTCAGTGTTCACAAAGCCTATCAGCAT
Source organism: Sardina pilchardus (assembly GCF_963854185.1). Taxonomy (NCBI): domain Eukaryota; kingdom Metazoa; phylum Chordata; class Actinopteri; order Clupeiformes; family Clupeidae; genus Sardina; species Sardina pilchardus. The sequence continues at coordinate 18,710,106 of NC_085011.1, forward strand.
CCCTCATATCACACCACTGCTGCAGTTCAGCTAAACCTCTGTTTCTTTCATTATGAATTATCTGCCAAATAATTATGCCCAAATTAAAATGGCTTTCCCCTCTATATCTGCTAACACATGAGCTATTACAGTCTCTCTGCCATTAAGCCTCAATACAACATTTGCCACCTAATCGCTAAAGTGACTGCAGGATTATGACAGAGATGATCTCCGGATTCTATTTCATGCAAACTCAGGACAACCCCTCACATCCCCCCACTTTATGAGTCCTCCGGTATTGACAGAGCTCCTCGCGTCGTCATTACGAGTCGAAGCACGCAGGCGACGGAGCCGATTCCTCTATAACTTCAAATGCAATTTCTGAGTTCAATCAATAACGTCCCTGAAATGGAGTATGGCAGCTTTAGTAGTCCGTATGGATTTAAACAACCTGAAGACTGATTAAACAAGAAATCCAGGTGCTCGGACAAAGAGGCTCCTCTAGCCTTCTTTAGGTTTTTCTTTTCAGTTTTTTTTTCCCTCCTTAATGTCTTTTCTTGCTGCGCAAAGCCATTATGGCCACATTCAGCAATCAAGTAGAAGGCCACAAATGCATTCTTTCAAAAGTTCCTGAAGTAGTTATTGCAGATAAAGCAGATTTTTTTCCTGTAGATTAACTAGAAAATACAGCCACTCTATGGAATCAAATATATATTGTTCACGTTCAGTTATGAATTTCAAGAGTTTGACCTAATGATCAAAATGGTTGATTTCTGTGCAGCTGAGCTCTTACTACCTTTTTTGGGCAATCATAAAAGCAGCACAAGGAATGTGTACTGCTTTATGCATATATATATTTTTTTAAATAGAATCGTAATGGGGATTTCCGAAATACTTGACATGTGTCAGACCGTTTGTAAAGCATCACATTGGACTGTTGGCTAATTGAGCTGTTGACTTTTGACTCTCACTTGTAAACGCATAGCTTGCTAAGACACTCAGGGCATTTGGTAGCAATTTAGCAAACCTCCAGTCAAGAGGTTTGAGGTCTCTGTCAGTGTGTGAAAGGATTCATTTTTTTGCCACTTGCCTACAATGAGCCTTAAGGAGTGGCAGGCAGAAATGTAATTTGCAGATCATGCTGATGCTCTGCTTGCCTCGGACTTCTACCTCCTACGCCTAGTCCACGGAAGCATTCAAAACTCCTTCGAAGTCGAGGAACTTCACAGTCGCTGGCACAGTGGTTGTCAATGGAAATAAAGCGCCCCCTTCCTATTTTATACCATTGGAAAGGCATTGTTTCTGTCAAAGGCAACAGTGGCACCGCAGTTACTCTGCCCATGCAGTGATTTAGTAGCGTCATAAAGCAAATTACTTCCGCACTGTATTGTTTTTCATTCATCACCACGGAGTATGTAATAATATGAAGAGGCAATATAATTTGGAGTGGGTGGAACAGAGACAAAGAAAAAGAACTTTAATCAGGAACTTTCGAGTGCTTCGAGCCATTGCTTGAAATCTCCATAATCGTCACCCAAACCAGGGGCTATTTTAAAAGACTGTGAGGGGTGTGAGCGCCTTGCCTCTCTCCCCTCGCATGCTGAGAGGGGCCCTGGTGGAGGGGAGCCGTGGAGCACGGCTGTCAAGACGTCAAGCTCTCCCGGTGACGTGCAGAGTGATTGTCAGATGAAGTCACCCTGATGATTGCGTGTCTGTCTTAGCCTAAACCAGATTCCAAAAAAGCTGACAGAATGATGTGTGTGCGTGTGTGCTTGTGTGCATTTGTGTGCGTGTGTGTGTGTGTGTGTGCTTGTGTGACAGAATGATGTGTGGGTGTGTGTGCTTGTGTGTATATGTGTGTCTGTGTGTGGGTGTGTGTGCATGTGTGTGTGTTTGCACGTGTTTGTGGGTGTATGAGCGTGTGTGAGAATGGGCTTTGTCATCCAGTGGCACTCTCTCTTCCTCTTAGCCTATCTGACACAGATAGCGTTAGCTCAGTTCATTGTTATTCCTGTGCAGTCAGGAGAGCAACCAATTGTGGAGAGAAGTCCTTGTGTGTTGAAATCTTGTCTCAAGAATTCACAGATAGTTTTCTGCTCAACAGAAGAAAAAAAAACCTGAAAATGGAAACTTTCAAAAGCACCTTTCAGGAAAAAAAACAAAGGAGCCTCCAATTGTTCTTAGAAAATGAGAGGCCTTGAATACCTAACCTGCATAGCCAAGGTCCCCAAAACTGAGAGACTTCACAAATCAACATCACAGATCCTCCGCTCTTTAAATTGAAGTAGTTTGTGTTTTCGTCGAATTGGTATTGATGCTGCTTCTTGGAGTATGCTGTTCCAGGGGTGTTTTTCACTTAGCATGCTTGGCTGGTTTGTTCTGAAACTGTTTTATCACCTGCGTGTCGCACTAAGTGTTGGCTGGAAAGATTGTCTCTTTATAGCCTCTGAAGTCTGAACAATACACCATCCAAAGCTGTTTTGAATGTTTGTCTCTCTTCACAAACAGGGACCAGGGTGGAATTTAACTCAGTGTGTGTAAAAAGCAATAGCAATAGCATATCAACTATTCTCTCCAGTTGCAGTTGGCATTGAACAGTTTTGCTCTGATAATTTGTTCTGGGACCTGTCTAAGCCTTTAAATGACTGATTAATTGCCATAATGGTGTAAACGCGTCATTTGTTAACATTCCATTCCATTACTGAACATTTTGAGCAGTTTATTGATGTGCAGGTCCAAGACTGGTTTTAATTGGGTTTGCATGAATTATAGATGACAAGTTGCTCATTAGGCTAATAAGGAAGTTATTTATGATTTATACAATATCTATAAATTACTTATAAGTATTCGCTAATTAAGTGTGTGTGTGTGTGTGTGTGTGAGAGAGCAATTGTGTGTTTGTGAGCAATTGTGTGTTTGTGAGCAAGTGTGTGTTTATAAGTGCGTCTCTGGTGTGTGTGTATGGATGTATAGTACTGTATGGTGCAGACCACATACTGAGAGTGTTGGCATAGTCTGTAATCCTGTCTCGTCTCTCACACTTTCCTCTCGCTCTCCTCTTTGATCTTATCTTTCCCTCACTCCCTCTCCTTCCCTCTCTCTTCCTCTCCATCGCTCCCGCTCTCTCTCTCTCTCTCTCTCGCTTCCTTCCTCCCTTCACGCTGTCGCCCTCACGCCCAATTTCTCCCTCATTTCCTGGACCCAGTGCCTGACCACATCCCCACCATTGGTCTGTTTAATTAAATGCTTTGTCCAGTCCTGCACACTCTCCCTCCATCTCTCTCTCTCTCTCTACCTCTCTCTATCTCACTCTCTCTCTCTCACTCTCATACACCTCTCCCTCTTCCCCATCATCCCACTCTCTGCTCCCCCAGCCCTCTCTCTCGGTGTCCTCCCCCTCTGCCGTGATCTTATTACGCTTCTCATGGTGGCTGCCCCTGCTCCGTGGGCTGCTCCTGACTGATGGCCACCGGTGCCGTTCTTCTGGCCGAGGGGCGCGTGGCTGCGCATCTTATGAGCCGTGGGATCATCGCCACAATTTTAGAAATCGCACAACCCACACCGACACCCCTCCACCCCACCACTGCTGCCACCACCGCCGCCACCGCCGCCCTCCATTATTGTAAAAATATCACTCTGAGTTAACTCCAATTAGAGCCATTTACAAATATGTCCGCCCAGGCGACCCGACGTGATTGGTTCTGGTCCGTGGCGGCTGTCGGGGCTAATAAAGCAAGAGCCCTTTCTGCCCGAGCGGGCGGCCATTAGGCGAGCGGAGAGAGGGGAGCGCGGGGAGAGGAGACGCAGCCGTCGGGTCGGGAGCTCAGCTGTTCCGTCGTTTGGCGCGGCTGTTGTTGAAAAACTCGTCGCGTTGTTTATGTATTTGCCGTGCCCATTCGGGGAGCGCTCAGTGCCCCTGTAATGGCCTCGCTGTCGGTTGTTGCGGATCAAGAAGGAATGCATTTTAATCTTAATGAGGCCTCTTGTTGGGAGGGGGCGGCTGCAGGGGAGGTTTTGTTTGTGGCAAATGTGCACGGTCGTTAAACCAAGCACTATGCTAATGCCACAGAAATAATGTCTTCTTTCTTCACACCAACTCAGCCTGCATCCTTCTCCTCTTTTCTGGCATTAACTTTTCTTTAAGAAAGAAACCTAGGTGTGGCTTCCAACATAGCGCCACACACACACACACACACACACACACACACACACACACACACTCACACACTTCAAGAATAAAAGGGTGCCATTACTATTGATCCCAGGCTGAAGCTATAAAATGTCATGAGCTCGATCAATTAATCAATTAACACAATACGCTTTCATTTTCCGCCCGAGTGGCTAGTGAACCGCTCCCAGCCTCCCAGCCTCCCGCCTCCCACCTCCCTCACACTGGCAGTAAACAATGAAATATACCTCCATGATGAATATGTTTATTGTTTCCCCCGCTCACTGGATACTTATGACCAGTCTCCATGTCTGCTTGATGGATTAAGAGAAAGAGAGCTGTCCACAACATGTAAATAACCCTTACTACGACTAACCCCCCCCCCCCCCCTTCCACACACACACACACACACACGGAATGACAACATGAAAGCTTCATGCTTTTTCTTTTGTTTTCTCTGTCTGTTCCTCCAGACTATCGTGGACTACTTCGAGGAGAAGACGTGTCCCGTGAGCGAGCGGCTGAAGATGTTCTACTGCTGTCCGGCCCCTCCACGCTGGAGCTTCCAGGTACGCCGTCCCTGCTCACACTCTCAAGCCGTGGCCATTTCCCTATCGGGGGAAAACACACACACACACACATTTCCACACACCTGTGCTGAAGTTAAGACTAACAGAGAGAGTTCATAAAAACGTTAAAAAATGGCCGTGCAGGTTAAGGGCTGGACCGTGCCGTCGACAACACAACGTAGGTTACACAGACAGCCGTTCACTGACTCTTGTTTGTTGCACTGCAATCCCCCTTCTAGTCCCCTGAAGTGGTGGACTGCGTCTCTGGCTTAACAAAGCTGAACTCCTCTTTGGATCATTTCTCACAGCAGAATCCCTGGCCTCGCGGACTGTTGGACTGACCTTTTGTGTGTGTCGCCGCAGCTCCTGTGATTTGTAATTACACAGCTGTTTAGACCGATGATCTATTCTGGATGCTCAGCTCCAGCGAGCGGTAATGTCGATCGCTGGTGTTCCAAGCAAACCCCCCTCTTTTCTCTCTCCATCACATGCCAGCCACTCCACAGCCAAACGGGGCATGCTGGGGACCGTTCTCATCTCCGAGTGGACACGGCCCAGCAGCTGCCCTGAGGGCGTATTAGGTTTTTATCTCTGGCAGAATATGGCTGTGTATTGTGTGGGGGGGTGTGGTAATTTGTGAGCAAATGAGAGACTGAATGAATCAAAGAGCAAAGGAGAGAGAGAGAAGAGAGAAAGAGAAGAGAAGGGTGGGTGGGTCACGGAAGAAGAAAGGATGTAGGAGTAAGAGTGAGGGGAAATGTCTTGTTGTTTTGGCCGCGTAGAGAGACGCGCAGGAGCATTAGCGGAACAATATCCGGAAGCCGACGCAAAACAACACGGCAGCGCATTTGGAGCGAACAAGGGAGCCGAGATGGATGGTGCAAAAACACTCGGGTGTGAGGCGGCGAGGGAGCTCCGCAGAAACACAAAAAGATCTGTGAAAAGAGGACTCCCTCCAAGATGATGGGGACATTCACACCGTAATGCAAACAGATGGGAGCAGGGACAGAGGACAAAGAAAGGGCTCGGGTGGTGCGACGGAGGAGGAGGAGAAGGAATGAAGAGATGAAAGGAGAGAGAGAGAGAGAGGGGGGAGAGAAAAAGAGAGAGAGAGAGAGAAAGAAAGAGAGAGTGAGAGAGAGGGAGGGGGATCAGTGGTGCAGACGACACCGCCAAGGCTCCATGTAATAACGGTGAACAGCAATAAAGCTGGAATTGAAGGCACCCTATTGCCGCCTGAGGAATTGAAAGCGCTGCCTGGGCAGGGAGAGGGACGAGCACTCCAGTGATGCATTTGAGCGAGGGAACAGGCGTGCCCTGCATGCAACTAGCGCGCGTGTGTGTGTGTGTCTGCGTGTGTGTGTGTGCGGGTGTGTGTCTGCGTGTGTGTGTGTGTGTGTGCGTGAGAGAGAGCGAGAGAGTGGAAAAGAGAGATGCGTGCGTGTTTCATCATTGATTGAAGTGATGGCTGATGTTCGTAAGCTTTACACAAAGAATGGCATAAAGCCATCCCCTTCTTCCCATTAATATGAGATGCCATGGCAGCCTAGTGGAGATGTGGGGGAGTTTGGAGGGAGTTATTCTGAACTGGGGAGGGAGGATGAGGATGAGGAGGTGATATTAGGAAGGAGAAGAGTGCTCTCAGCTCCCTCTCTACTCCTCTCTACTCCTCTCTACTGCTCTTTGCATCT
>NC_085011.1:18724012-18731512 GCF_963854185.1 Sardina pilchardus
GTTCCAGCATGCTTGTCGCAATGTGTTCTCTTTTTTTTTTCTTCAGCCTTTTCACGGGGCTAACCGCGCCTCTTTCCAGCAAACGCGCAAGAAGCCCTCATGGCCAAAAACAGCCCTGGAAACACTTCCCAGACATTGCTTATTGGTGTGGAGAGCAAGAGGGTTTCACTTTAAAGTGCAGACAAAACAAGTCTGGCTTTTTTTCTCTCTCTCTCTCTCTCTCTCTCTCTGTTGAGAGGGGAAGGGGAGTAGAGACATCATTATAGGCATAGCCTTTCCCTTACTTTTTTCTGGAACCTTCTTTGAGGCTCCTCACTTCCTTCTATCCTCAGCGTCTCTTTGTCTCATTTTATTTTTCAGTGCCATGGATGGCAGAAATTTCTTCTTTTTTTTCGGTAACTCATCACTTTTCTTCCCAGGGTCTGTGTAATGCCTCCTAATCCCCCCTGTTCTTCATTGTGTGTAAGTGCTTAGTGCACAGACGAGAGACTAGTGCGAGGCGTTCAGAGGAGACGGTCTGCTTCGCCCTGTCCATGTATAGCATATACGATTAGTCCGGGCCCCTCAAGAGCCGAGGTGCTACATAAAGCAGGTGATTGAAAAAGTACTGGCATTTAGTAGGAGCTGGACGACGTGAGCTGTTTTAGCAGGAGAACAGCAACTCTCCTCGGTCTGATCAACTCGATTCACGCAACAATCTGAGATGTTTTTTTTAATTTATCGACAAGTTTTGGGCCTGTTTTACTTCAGACCAGTACTCTTCAGCCACTATGTGACGTGCATAAATGTATTCCTTTCCTGTATACGAGTTAAATCATGTACATGCATGGGAACATGTCGACCATATCACACGCATAATAAACAGTGCTCTACATTGGCAGTTGCAAATAGTCTAGCCAAGATGTGACCATTTTCATTAACCGTTCACAGTAACCTATGGATCTGTCCCGGGTAGCACAGATGTCATTTCCATGGTCTAGCTGTACAGGGTGTCAGGAAGTTAATCACCTCTACTGTCAAGTCCAAAAGGGTCACCTCGGCACAGCACTGAGTTCTATGGAAGGCTCCTCCTTGCTAAGTTTATGCATCAGGAAATGAAAGGACTCTATTAAGGGTTTTAAAAGAGGTGAATTTCTGCAGTCTTAATTATTGTGTGTGTGTGTGTGTGTGTGTGTGTGTGTGTGTGTGAGCGTGTGTGAGCTCAGATGTTGTATTTGCATGTGTGTCTTTGCCAGCGTGTTAAATTGGATTATGCGAGGAAAATTGCGATTTTACTGTAACAAGGCTGTAGTAATGATGTTCGGCGCAACTCGTGATTACCGTAGTGAAACTGCAGCGCTGCGGAGAGAGGGGGAGGGAGAGAGAGGGAGGGAGAAGATGGAGCCAGACTTTCTGGCAGGAGCTTCTCCCCCAGTCTGGTGAGTTTGTCTGGGGTAGATTAGCTATGTGCTTGCTCATTCCTTAGGCCTCTCTCTCTCTCTCTCTCACTCTCACTCTCACTCTCACTCACTCTCTGTCTCTTTCTCTCTCTCTCCTTTCTTTCCACCTTCTTCTCTGTGTTGTGCTGTTTTGACGGTTGTTGCACCCTAGCAGCAGTTTCGCTGCTTTCCCGTAAAACCCCCCCTTTGGAAACGTGACGGCAGACCAACTCCCCCACCTCACAAACCGGCTAACTGGAAGCGAGCCGCACGTCTCCCTCGCAGTTCTGCGTGCGTTTCATCAGCCACCTGCTAATTTATGACTGGAGGACTAATTAAAGGCGCCAGATGAGGCGCTAGTCCTGCGTTAGTCTGAATTAGCTCCCCTTCATCAGGAGTGCAGTGTTGGTAGCATACACGCGCATTGCTAACCCCCCCCCCCCCCCCCTTTCCACACACACACACACACACCCCGCAACACCCTCCCCTTGCCCCTGAAGTCTCAGTCTGTTAAGCTCCTGGCACGGAATGAAAGGCTGCGCTACTTAGCTGTCACCCCCCCTTGCTTATCTCAGCATCCAGGCGTGGCGTATTGTGTTTAATTTGTAATTCCCTGTAATTTGCCCGAACGGTGATGGCTCTATCAGGGCAGGAGGATGCCTGGCACGTCGGAGAGAGAGGTTTCAGGTTGCCGGAGCGGAGTGCAAGCCCTGTGCCCACTGCCCTGGCAGCGCCCAATCTCTTAGAAGGAGGCCCCAGCGTCCAGGAATGTCATTAAGATTTTTTTGCAATCACACTCCTTATATGCCCAGTGCGATGGAAGGATAAGCGATGGAATGGAAGAGTGCATCTGGGGTCAAAGGGTGCGCCCTGCCTGGAGAATCTGCAGCACTGTATAGGACTGTGCAATGATGGGGAATGAAGCTAGATCTTGAACCAGTTCTGCTTTAATGAGTGGATATGGACCTGATATGAAGAATTATGCACTCTATTACAATCAGTGATATTCAATGGACAATGGACAGTAAGGTACAGTCCTTCGTCAATGACTGTCAGGGACTGACAATACGGTGTGAGGTGTAACTTACTAAGGTTGGACTATCTAGAAGGGTTTAGGGTCTGGCTATGAGTAATGAAAATGGCCCAACTTGAGGAGCAGCACCAAGCATGCGTTTGAAAATATCACTGCAGTTGAATAACACTACGGCAATATTTACTCACTGATTCCAACGTCGCAATGTTGCCCTCCATCGGTTTAGCTCGCCCTCCTACGTAAGGGATAATCAACGTTGCGTTTATAGGAAAATAATGCACGTTCGAAGTGATAATAAGGTCCCCACCGCAGGCGGAGGGGCCTTCACACTTTGATAAGTGCATTATTTTCCTTTAAAACACACGGCTTTGAGTTGATTATCCCGCTTACTGTATACCACTGCTACTATCAGTTTCATTTATATTGCCGCTGTCTTAGATACAACGTTTTTACCGTTACATTTACATTGGCGAATTAATATTCAAGTGTGATGAGCCCAAAAAAGGAACTACTTCATAGCCGTGCTTATTATCGAAAAAGAATGCACGTTCCAAATAGCGCATCACAATAGGAAATTTGACTAAGCAATGGTATAAACCGATATAGTCTCCAACGACATGGGTGATGAGCATAGTTACGGTTCGCCAGAGTGACTCGCTGAACAAATTCTAATTGTTGTCTCGCTGGATCCAGAGTAACATGGGTGTGCACGGAGAGTTGAATAACTGAATAACTGTTTGAGACCACACTACACTGATGTCCCTATTTGGGTGTTCTGTAATGCACAGAATCATGGTTACATAACCTACGGTTAACACTGTCGGCTGTTGGAGGGAATATTTTTAAATATTCGTATGCACACCCCTACAACACCACAGCAACTATCCCTTCTCTGGCACACACATTTGTACACATAGTTTTCTGCTGGTTTGCCATACCATTACATTTCTTTCTGTCTCTGTCTGTCTCTCTCTCTCTCTCTATCTCTCTCTGTGGCTCTCTGTCTCTCTCTCTCTGTCTCTCTCTCAATTCAATTCAATTCAATTCAATTAGCTTTATTGGCATGAATGTAACATTGTACAACATTGCCAAAGCATGTCTCTCCGTTGTTTCCCTCTGGGGGGTCAGGCGGAGGAGATCCTGCGGCGCGAGCTGGAGAAGAAGGAGACGCCGTCGCTCTACTGCCTGCTGGGCGACGTGCTGCGCGAGCACCAGTACTACGACCGCGCCTGGGAGCTGTCCCGCCACCGCAGCGCCCGCGCCCAGCGCTCCAAGGCCCTGCTGCACCTGCGCCACAAGGAGTTCCAGCAGTGCGTCGAGTGCTTCGAGCGCTCCGTCCGCATCAACCCCATGCAGGTACGCCAGCGCACCAACACGCCTACACACCACCCTCCTTTACATACTGCTTCTTAGCATTGAAATCCAACTCACTTATATAACTAGTATGCTAATATTTGTCATGAATCTCCCAACACTATCATTGAAATCCAACTCACTTATTTTGTTTATTTATTTATTAGTTTATTTGTCAGGGACAATGCAGCGCACATTATTACATACATAGCTATCACAGTCAATGGCATAACAATGTCTGTAGATGTGTTACATACAGTGAGGAGAAAATGTATTTGATACCATGCTAAAGTTGCCTAAAAAGAGGAATATAAAATCATCATTTGACAATTGATCTTATTGCCTTAATTCAAAAAATGAGTAAAAATAAAACCGCTAAGGACACCAATTTTCTTTGTGATTGAAGAACGTATCGTAAATAAATAAATGTTCTTCCTAAATGCTAGGGGGAAGGAAGTATTTGACCCCCTATGTAACCCTATGGGAATTAAGCACATAGGGTTAACATAGGGGCAGGCAGTTTTTTATTTTTAAAGGCCAGCTATTTCATGGATCCAGGATATTATGCATCCTGATAAAGTTCCCTTGGCTTTTGGAATTAAAATAGCCCCACATCATCACATACCCTTCACCATATCTAGAGATTGGCATGGAGCTTTTTCCAGTAGGCCTATTAGCCTGTTTGATGCTCATTGAGCTCAATGCAAATCAAACAGGCTAATAGGCCTATTGGAAAAAGGACCATGCCAATCTCTAGCTATGGTGAAGGGTATATGATGATGTGGGGCTATTTTAATTCCAAAGGCCAAGGGAACTTTATCAGGATGCATAATATCCTGGGTCCATGAAATAGCTGGCCTTTAAAAAATAAAAATCTGCCTGGCTATATTAACCCTATGTGTTAAATTCCCATAGGGTTACATAGGGGGTCAAATACTTCCTTCCCTTAGCATTTAAGGAAAACATTTATTTATTTACGAAACATTCTTCAATCACAAAGAAAATTGGTGTCCTTGGCGGTTTTATTTTTACTCTTTTTTTTTAATTAAGGCATTAAGATCAATTGTCAAATGATGATTTTATATTCCTGTTTTAGCATGGTATCAAATACATATGCTCCTCACTGTAAAAGGTTTCTAGCCAGTTGGCTAATTTGCAACCCCAGTCCCTGGTCAGACCTTTCTAAAAAAACATGTTGTAGTCTAAAAGTAATTTAAAAAGTGTAGTATACGTGTGCAAACACCTCTCTATACACATATAGACCAACAAAAGATCAAGGGTTATATAACTAGTATGCTAATATTTGTCATGAATCTCCCAACACTATCATTGAAATCCAACTCACTTAACTCTAATACAGCTAATATTAAAGTATAACTAGTATTAAGAATATAGCTGATATACTAATATTTCTCATGAATCTCCCAACACTTGGGACCATGGGGAGGGTGAAAACTTGCATAATGATCTGCGTTTCAGGCAAATGCTGACGAGTGTTGGTTAAAGTAGTTAAGTATTGTTAGTAGACCCCTTTGCTCTTCACCTTTGTTAGTCACCTTGATGAATTGAAGGAGTCGTTGGACTTCCCATTCCCAGTTATTTTCCGAGTGACTGTCATATGCGACGGGGAAGTGTAACTCTGCTAGCACAGTTACCATCTTTCCTCTGTCCCTACTGCAGCACAGGTCCAGTGTGCCTCCTATCCTTATGTACTGAACCAAGGTGGTCAGTATTTGGTCAGTTGGAGTTAAATGGTGGTCGCCTCGTCCCGACAGCGCTGCATCCGTGCTACAGAAATAAAGCCGAGCCGTAATATGGGGGACGAAAGGCGCAGCAGGATATCACACGTTAGATAGACCCATTATTTATTAGCCCCCAAGTTGCAGGCCAGGACCAGATAGCAAGGCTTATCAGAGCGCGCCACACACTCGGCTCGCCTGATTGGAGTGTAGCTCATGCAATCCCCCCTCACACACACACACACACACAGCACCCCCCGTCCCTGTCCCCGTCCCCCATTCCACTGATTGCCCCACCCGACACTCAGTATTTCACACTAATACTGCACTGCCGTACCCTAAACTACAGCAAAGTGTCATGATGGGACTGCGGCTGCCTCTTGTTCCTTTCTCTCTCCCTGTGTGTGTGTCTGTGTGTGTGTGTGTGTGTGTGTGTGTGTGTGTGTGTGTGTGTGTGTGTGTGTGTGTGTGTGTGTGTGTGTCTGATCATATCTTTACCTGTTATCTGCAAACTGTTACAAGCTCCTGTCAGTGCCTGGTGGAAAAAGGACACATTCCCCTATACGATATAGCAGTCATTCCTCTCGATGATTAAAAAGCATGATGGCCATATATTACCGAAGCTATGCCATAGTTTATGAGTACACTGTACCCTTTCAGTTTTTTAAACCAGTCCCCGTAGGGCTAGCCTCAAATCATGATGATGGCAATATTGAATTGTTATATTTTTCCCCGCAAGTGCAGGCAGTGTTGATATTCTCCGTGGTTCTTGCAGGAAGACCAGGTTTGTGTGCGAGAGTGAGCGGTCTGTCAGGCCAGACTCCTGTGTCTCTCTCTCGGTGTCTAGAATTCTTGGATGCCGCACACCCTGGAATAGAGTTGACGCAAAAGCCCCCAGTCTCCCCTCCCTTCATTCTCCCTCTCTCTCTCTCTCTCTTTCTCTCTCTCTCTCTCACACACACACACACACACACACACACACACACACACACACACACACAGAGAGAGTCACTCAAACAGTCACACATGCACACAGTTACACATTCAGTGACCACATCTCCCTTCCTCCCTGTCAGGCAGAGGAAGTCCTGTCTGGGTCTCCAGTGTCTGGGTCTCCAGAGTTTGGACCTGTATCCTCCCTCTCTCTCTGTCTCACACTCTCTTTCTGTCCTCCGTGTCCCACCCGCCACACACACACACACACACACACACACACACGCACACACGCACACACGCACACACGCACACAAGATAAGTCACACACAGACTGACACACACACATACTGTACACATACTTAAGATACGTTCCACACAGACTGACACTCACACACACTCTCACGCACGCACACACACACACACACACACACACACATACTTAAGATATGTCACACACAGACTGACACACACACACTCTCACACACACACACACACACACACACACACACACATGCACACGAGATACGTCACACACAGACAGACAGACACACACATCATTGTCTGTAACATAATTTCTTTGCGTCAATATTGAGATAAGAGCATGTGAGTGAGGAGTAGACGGTGAGAGAGGGAGGCTTCATGAAGCCAGGGAAGAGGTGTGACAGAACGGAGAGAGATGATGAGCAATGAGGAGACAGTGGCGTCAGATTCACATGGCCCCAAGGACTCTCTCTCTCTCTCTGTGTGTGTGTGTGTGTGTGTGTGTGTGTGTGTGTGTGTGTGTGTGTGTGTGTGTGTGTGTGTGTGTGTGTGTGTGTGTGTGTGTGTGTGTGTGTGTGTGTGTGTGTGTGTGTGTGTGTGTGTGTGTGTGTGTGTGTGTGTGTGTGTGTGTGTGTGTGTGTGTGTGTGTGTTCTCTCCGCTCCTCTCTGCCCTTTGTCCATATTTAATTTCGGAGGTCAGTCCTGCCGGAGGATGCGGTAATTGAGTTTGCTTTTTTCCTCCGCGCTGACCCCTGGGCCC
>NC_085011.1:18736512-18740613 GCF_963854185.1 Sardina pilchardus
CTCCTGGACCTGCGCGACAAATTCAAAGACGTCCAGGTGAGTGACGGCTCCATCAACGTGTCCGTCTCCAGCTCTCTGTCTCACACACACACACACACACACACCTACACACACACACGCACACACACACACAGAGACCTCTGTCCGTTCCTCCGGTGGACTACACACACAAACACGGTCTCATTCCAGAGGTCCTGCTCAAATATCACCTCCGTTTCTCTTCTAGAAACTAATTGATTCACCTCGGACCTAACAGCCTTATTAGCTTCAGTGTGAGCGCTAGCTCTCCGTCCTCAATGAGCGCTCTGTCATTTTAACTGTGGACCGAGGCCTTTCTGAAATGGACTGGACACTCATTAGAGCCATAATGATCGGAGTCTCAGGCTTCATACGCGGCCAGCCAAAAGACTGCTGTCTGTTTGCACCTTCCTGCACCCCCAAGTGCCTGTTCTGTGCGTCCTCAGAAAGGTGGAGCACACGCACCGCAACCCGTCTGATGCTATCAAATAGAATTGCAATATCTCCCGCTAACGCTGTCAGAATGGTGGGCTAGTACATGGCTCTATTTCTCATGGAGCTGGAAGCCCTTACCTGAGCTTATTGACCAGAGAGAGAGAGAGAGAGGGAGAGAGAGAGAGACTGAGAGAGACAGAGAGAGACAGAAATGTAATGGTATGGAAAACCAGCAGAAAGCTCTGTGTACAAATGTGTGTGCCAGAGAAGGGATAGTTGCTGTGGTGTTGTAGGGGTGTGCATACGAATATTTAAAAATATTCCCTCCAACAGCCGACAGTGTTAACCGTAGGTTATGTAACCGTGATTCTGTGCATTACAGAACACCCAAATAGGGACATCCATATATGTCTATGGGGAAATCAGTGTAGTGTGGTCTGAAACAGTTATCCAGTTATTCGACTCTCCACGCACACCCATGTTCCCCTGGATCCAGCGAGAGGCGGAGGCCATCTTCGAAAAGGCAGCGCTGCCGCTGTGCAGTGTGCAGGCAGGGAAGTAGCTTCTGGAAGTTTGTTTAGACGGCCCAGTGTAAACCGAGCCGCTAATCGCCCCAATTGTATATCTCTTTCTCAAACAGCAGGCATCATTTCGCCTCTGAATCTCTCTCTCTGCTCTGCCAAAGCGCCTTTGAATACTAAGCTGATGCAAACAAATGACCTGCGGTAAACAGAACGAGAAGGAAACAGTATTTCTTTTGTATGCAGCTGCAACAAAGTGTGTGTGTGTGTGTGTGTGTGTGTGTGTGTGTGTGTGGGAGGGAGAAGGGAGGGCGGTGGTGGTGTTAATGCCTGAATAAGAAAAAACAGCGAGTAAGACAGAGTTATTTCTGAGCAATTAAGTTCTCGCAGAGGAGCCGGGCACAGACACAACAGTCTACATCGCCAACCGAGCCGGCGCGTTTGAAGTTACTACTCTGAAGGGGGGAAAATCGGGCTTTGGGGGGATGGAATGGGAGGTGTGTGTGTGTGTGTGTGTGTGTGTGTGTGTGGAGAGGGCGGCTGCCATAATTCTCCCGCCCGCATCGAACCACACTTACCATGCACCGCTGTGCAAACCCAGGGCCTCATTGCTTTCTCTAATTAGCTTTGCGGAGCCAGCAGGGGGGTTTTGCTCAAAACGTGTTATTTTCTCCCCTCTCTCTCTTTAGTCTTTCTCCCCCCCCCCCCCCCCCCCCACACACACACACACACACACGCCACCACCACCCTCGGCCCCATCCTCCTCTTCCTCCGCTCCCCAGCTTCACAAATTCATTTCTGCTTGGCAAAAGATGCGAGAGCTTCCTCAATTAGGCCCGAAGATGTTTTTTTTATATATAAAAAAGCACACAAGTTGAAAAGGTCAACAGCACCAGCATTCCCACTGCTGCCTCGGATGGCTCCCCAGTAATTGGGACGCTAATTCACATTCCAAACTTTTTTTGTTGCTTCCTTTATTTTCATTCCCCCTTCCTCTTCCTCATCTTCCTCTTCTTCTTCTTGCTCGTCTCCTTCTCGTATGTGTGTGCGTGCGTGCGTGCGTGTGTGTGCGTGCGTGTGTGTGTGCCTGTGTGCATGCGTGTGTGTGCGTGCGTGTGTACGTGTGTGTGTGAGTTTTTTTTTTTTCTTTCTTGTCTTTTATCCCTTTTAGCACTCGGTAGTGTAAGATGTCTCTTTGAAGGCAGACAGGGTTCTTGTGGCTAGAGAGCTTCACATCAAGGACCGCATCCATGCGGGGGTCTTCAGCACTGATTAATCTGTCCTAATGCCGTCATGTCTGTCTCAGCCAGCGGTGTCTGTGTTTCTCTCACACACACACACACACACACACTTACACACTGCACACAGTGACAGCAAGACAGAGAGATGAGAGAAGACATAACCCAATTTCCAAGAATAAAATATATATTTAAGTCTTGAAAGACCGTTTCAACATAAAAGTTCCTTTTGTAGTGCTATTTTAAGAGGAGATTTTTGACTCTGAAGCACAGGTTCATCTAATGACAGTCGTTTCAAAGCTAAACGACACAATAGAGGACATGTCGCTTCTTACAGACTGGTAGCTTCAAAATGGCCGTCGTCACACACATCCACTCGAAGGCATTTTTAGAGCGGCAGGTTTTTTTTTTAAAAAACCATTCTATTTATAGGGGGTTATTGCAGGGAGCTTGTTGAATAATTTCGAGAGATTGTTATCAGAAGGCTTTGGCATCGAGCACATCCTTTTAGAGTCTGTTTTTGGCAGTCGTCTCTTCGCTGCGTGCCATCATCTCCAGCATTCTTCTTCGTCCTCCTCCTCCTCCTCCGTCTTCTGTCTGCCCCCATTTTGTCCATTTCGTGGGTTTGTTTGTTCATGTCGTTGGTGTTTATATTTACATAATGAATTGGAAGGGCGGGTCAGTTTTTATTGTTATTAAGGATGCGTGAAGGATGCGCATCATGGTGTCTTTTTTATGAATCTTTGATTAAGATGATAAGCATGCATGCTCACGCACGCATTTACACACACACACACACACACACACACACACACACACACACACACACACAGACGCACACAAAATCATTGTACAGAATGGGTTTAGATTTGTGATTTGTGTCCCTATACCTGATGCCTGACGAAGTGCAATGAAAATGGCCACATGTTCTGCAGCCTAGAGCACATGGGAGAATGGAAGCACATATTACGTACATGCACACTCACAGGCACCCACAGCACTGAGACGCTCCCATATGCCCACACACATACAGTACACATTCCTAGAAGACACCGGAGACAAATGACTCTCTCTTCCTCCCTCCCTCCTCCCTCCTTCCTCTCTAGAGGAGAAAGAGAGTAAAGTAAAGGCACATTCAAATCGGATCAAATATCAACTCCCCCCCACCACCACCATTACCCCCCTCTGTTCTATTCTCCTATGTAAATCAGCCCCATGCCACTCCCCACACTCTCTCCCCTCCCCCGGGAGGATATTACTTTTCCTCTTAATTTCACGCTATAAGGGGATACCACGGGAATATCAGTGAACCATCCTTTCAATTTCCCCCCTTAACTTCTCTCTCTCTCTATCTCTCTCCCCTGCCCCCCTCCATCTCCCTCTCTCTTTCTTTCTCTCTCTCTCTCTCTCTCTGTCTCTCTCTACCACTCTGGGGACACTGGGTTGGGAATAAGGCCCCTCCCCATATGAAGGGAGTCCATTTAAAGATTTATTATGGAATAGACTTCCATCTTTATCGCTGCAATCATTGCCAATATCTGACATGGATAGCCTCTTTGGATGAGTGAATCGAGCGGACTGATGAGAAATTGCCAATGGACAGGTACAGTAAATGAGAGAGAGAGAGAGAGAGAGAGAGGGAGGAAGAGGGCAAGAGAGAGATGGAGGGAGAGAAAGAGAGAGATGGAGGGAGAGAAAGAGAGAGAAAGACTGCGATGGATGGAACGAGGGAGTGGGAGAATTGCTGCCAGTCACTGCCCCCTACACGGCCCCAAGTTGGGGGGGAGGGAAATCTCCCAGCAGCCTTTGCAGTGGTTAGGCACTATGACAAAGCACAAGATAAGTCTGATAAGCCCTCCACAGTCCATGGCGCCTACAAGGGAGTGAGA
>NC_085011.1:18740813-18745813 GCF_963854185.1 Sardina pilchardus
GCCCTGATGAAGAGCAGGAGCTCCCAGTGTTTACACAAGCCGCTAACTGAGCGATAAATGAGCGCGCGCGGGGACAGGGGGGGTTTCAGCAGCTAGCCTGGCTGTCGTCCGCACGATTGTGTCAGGATACAAATGTCCGTGGCAGCAACAGGGTTAGGGACGGCCTACTCAGTTCCCAGGTTCTTTCCCCGCTTTCTTTCGAGCGCACTGGGATGACCCGAGCCAGACAGCGTTCCCACGCACCGGCTACAGAACCCGGCCCCTCGAGTCCACACGGAACGGAGAGGACTCGTGTTGGAACGCGGGCCTGTGGCTCCGTGGCAGTTGGATGGGGTTCCAGAAACTGTTGCCACCTCGTGCTCCCCCCCCCCCCCCCCCCCGCCTCTCGATAAAGCGTCGCTAATTAGCACTAGCGCTACGGCAGATTATACGCAGTGCCGGTTTGTGTAATGTCAGCGAAAAAAAGGAGTCGGCGAAAAAGACCACTTCGTTTTTTTCCTTTCCTTTCCTTTTTCCCCCCGCACCGTGTGAAAGATCAGCACAGTCTCAGGGCTCCTCTGTGTTTGTGTTCCGCGGCTGTCCCAGGGCGAGGATGACCTTTTGAAGTTGAAAAGCGTTTCATTTTGAAGTTAATACATTTATTGACCGTGATGGCGGTGACGTCAGAGCGGCGCGAGTTGGGTCCTTAATGGTCTAATTAAGTCCGGTCCTCCGCGTAGAAATGGTTCTGAACCGCGTTTGAAGTGCTTGGCACAACCACACACGCGCTCGGAGGAGAGGGGGAGGATCTGGCTCTGTATCGCAGTTGGGTAGACGACACACACACACACACACACACACACACACACACACACATACATACACTTGAAAGAGTTTGGGATCCCCCTCAAACTCTAAAACTTGAATGAGATTTCTTCTCTTTTCTCTCTCTCTCTCTCTCTCTCATGCAAACACACACACACACACACACACACACACACACACACACACACACACACACACACACACACACACACACACACAATCACACACTCACACACACACACACACACCACACAGCCTTGTCAGAGACCCCCCATGGCCCTGATGGCTCCTCTTGTAGAGCTGTAAGTTGAGTTTTGGGAGGTGCCCCCAGCAGCACCACCCCCTCAGATGAAAGGCGGCGGCAGCAGCAGCAGCAGCAGCAGCATTAGAGTCGGGGCTGAGTCAGCACACACCTGTGCTTCAAGCTGTTCCCTAACGGGCCCCCAGCGCTTGCTGCAGGACAGCCTTCAAAAGAGAGCAGCACACACACACACACACACAGTGCTTGAAGTGGGCCGGAACGCAGCGGAACGCAGTTCCGGAACTTCTGTATTTTCGTCTTTTGGGTTCCGCCACTTTTTTCAGCGTTCCGGTACTTACTGAACTGATCCGACGTAGTGACAGTCACAGTGGCCCGAGAATAGACAATATCACAAGACCGATGAAAGACCACATTACCCACGAGCCACAACAGTGCCCTATCACAGTGTTTCTCAATCTACCGGCCCGCGAGAAGATTACCATCGGGCCGCCGGCAGACCCTCGCTCTCTTCCCTCTTCGAGAGACGCACCATGCGGCCGCGGCCGCACCCATTCTTCTCGGTCTTATTGCTGCGCGGGAAAATCGCACAGAAATAACATGCATATCATATGAAACTGCAGAACCTGACCTTTCCAATGGTACTAGCCGCTAGTTTTCTGTGATGAACGGTTCGCGAGATAATTAGCGTTGAAAATTACAGTTACCTACAAAAATGAATGGCACATTCAGTTCTGCGTCATACCCATTAGTCTCTGTGAAATATCTGACGATTTCGTTACTGCCCTATGGCAAACTACATATCAAAATAAACAGGAGATCCTACTGATTCCAATGGCGTATAGAATGCCTCTGTGTAATTAGCTATAATCATGAGAAATCCTTTTTGGAAATCACATCAAATTTCTGCATTTTTTCATACCTCTCCATATCCCCCACTTCAAAATAATTTATTTTTCATATCAGAAGTTGTATTCAGACCCCTGTTTGTCATATAGCCATGGCAGATGCTTGAAATGCCATTTCAGGACCCAAAATAGCAATAGAAAGTGACAGTCACACTTACCCATGCACTTGTTCTGACTTTTGACCTAATCTCTGTTCTTGGCCAGTTATTGTTAATTAAATCAATGTAACAAGTAGGCCTACAGCCTATTTCGCAGTTTTCTTCATCTGGGCCTTTAGCCCAAAGGTTTCTGTTTCTGGGGCCCTTATTAGCCCAGTCTATTGTTAGGCCTACAAGTGGCTATACTGCACTGGTCTGGTTCGTGTTGTTTTAATGGTTTTCCATATTCCATTTGTTAATTAGAAAAAAGTAACCCAGGCCTATAGGTTAGTGCTTGAAAAAATTATTAAATAAAAAAAGTTTTCAACCAACATATCCTAAAGACTTGATTTTTTTTTTCACCGCACAAATGTCAAATGTCAGAAAATTAGAGTTCCTGCACTTATTTTTTCCCACTTAAAGCACTGCACACACACACTTGTGGGCAGGAGTCAGGACACACATGCACCGTCACTCTGTCACAGGGGCACGCATGAGCCATTCATACACACACACTCACACACACACTCAGAGGCATAGACATATGCAAGTGGAATGACAAGCACGTTGAGAAACACGAGGTGGCACTGTGAAACGTGCTACATTGTAGCCAAAACCATCTTACCTGTGTGTGTGTGTGTGTGTGTGTGTGTGTGTGTGTGTTTAGTGGGCCTGCTGTATTTAGAGATGTAAACTGTAAGGTGAATGCCTAAAACCCTCCTTAACTGTTCTAAAATAAATGTAAACTGCAAACTCGAGTGTGTCTGTGTCTGTGTCTGTGTCTGTGTCTGTGTCTGTGTCTGTGTCTGTGTCTGTGTCTGTGTCTGTGTCTGTGTCTGTGTGTGTGTGTGCGTGTGTGTGTAGAGAGAGTCTCTGCCACCCTCACTCTGCCTCTGCCGTGTTCTGTTTTGGATTGGTGTTGCGTGCAGGCATGCCAGCAGAGCAGTACTGTGGCTGGTGTCCTGCAGGACTCAGGCCATAAATCCCCTCCTCTAGACAGACAGGAAGGGCATCTGGGCTCCTCCCCTCGGCTCCATCCCACGGCTCCATCCCACACCAAGAGTCCTCTCGCTCCTCTGCATAGGGACGGCAGGGGAACGACCCCAATGGCCTTTACTGTGGAGCACCGCAACGTTTTTTTGGATTTGATATCTGAAACGTATAGTTTATAAATTGAAGATGTC
Source organism: Sardina pilchardus (assembly GCF_963854185.1). Taxonomy (NCBI): domain Eukaryota; kingdom Metazoa; phylum Chordata; class Actinopteri; order Clupeiformes; family Clupeidae; genus Sardina; species Sardina pilchardus. The sequence goes on from NC_085011.1 coordinate 18,744,106, forward strand.
AGGCACGATCTTTTTTTTTGTCCATCCCTGAAATTTACTGTGCAGGAGAGGCAACCCCTGCTGTGAGAGTACCTTGGCCATTTCACTGGTTTCATAAAACACACCTGTGCGTATGTCATGTCCTAGACGGCCGTCGTCTCCAGCTGAGTTTCCTGAAGCCCCTTCTTTGTAGCGAGTGCAAACTGTTTCTCTTGGAGATCTGGGAATGTAGTTTTTCCCCTTCATGTCCAAACACTCAGTACAGAGTGAGGTGGCAGGGGGTTGAGGGGAGGGGGGGGGGTTGAGTGAGAGAGGGAGAAAGGAAGAGGGAGAGAGAGGAGGCTGGCTCAAACTGTGTTGTGTGTTGTCCTGAGAGAGAGTGAAAAAGGAGAGAGATAGGGAGAAGGAGAGGAGAGGAGAGGGGAGGGGAGGGAGAAGAGCCTGGCTCAGTGTGTGTTGTGTTGTCCTGAGAGAGAGAGAGAGAGAGAAAGAAAGAAAGAAAGAAAGAAAGAAAGAAAGAAAGAGAGAGAGAGAAAGAAAGAGAGATAGGGAGATAGGGAGAGGGGGTGGGAGAGGTGGGCTGGCTCAATCTGTGTTGTGTATTGTCCTGAGAGAGAGAGAGATAGAAAGAGATAGAGGGGGAGAGGGTGGGAGAGGAGCCTGGCTCAATGTGTGTTGTGTTGTCCTGCCCTTCCTTATTGCCCAGGGCTCTCAGTCCATGTTGTTTCAATCGTGCTGCGAGTCGGCTCACTGGTGGCCCGGCGCCGGCACGGATGCGGCTCCCGAAGCCGCGGCCCGTCGTTAGAGCACGCTCCAGATCGAGCGGCGTTAATATTCAGCGCTCGGCCGGTGCCAATCATATGGCACGGGGAGCGAGGGGGAAATGCCACGCGTTTATCCGAGTGTGACTCGAAATCAAAAGCGAGCGAGGAAACAGCGCCAGTGTGAAATATCTCACAGATGGCAGTCAGCAGAAGGAGAGATTTTTCTGTGTGTGTGTGTGTGTGTGTGTGTGTGTGTGTGTGTGTGTGTGTGTGTGTGTGTGTGTGTGTGTGTGTGTGTGTGTGTGTGTGTGTGTGTGTGTGCCTGTGACTTACATTAGGGTGACTGAGAATCCTGTCCGGTGGCTGTCCTACAAAACTGTCCCCTAAAAATGTGAGATGGAGCACATGCCGCTTTAACTCATTCTTGGTATGGCTTCACCTCGCTGCGTACGCTCTATAAAATATGCATAACCTTCGTGCGTTCACTATACATGTGTAGTCCATATACTGTATATGTACGACAGTATCTTTTTCCATGATAAGCGTGAGTTGCGTTTGCTGCTGTAATGCTCAACGGTCCAAATCGCAGTGAGCGCAAATATTGAATAAGACGACGACTCCCTCACTTCTCATGAAAGCTTAAGTGTGGCTGTATTATGGTAATGATATCTATATAATGCTGCGTAGCTCAGATCAGTGTGAATATGCGCTTACCGCACTGGACTTTAATCAGTGGGGATGGGCCCTGCCTGTCAGTAGGCCTGGTCGTCTCCACTGTATACGAGGCACTGACGATTGTGCTGAAATGCTCATCTTTATGTCCTTGCGTTTGTATGCGGTTATGTAAGGGATAATGTATAGAACGCTGGTCATTATCGTGGAAAATAAGTACCGACAGTGATTATACAACTGCTTGGTTGAATTTCCTGTTGTGATGCGTTCTTTACACGTCAACGAACTTTCAG
>NC_085011.1:18753313-18755813 GCF_963854185.1 Sardina pilchardus
TTGGAGTGAAACCATGATAAGTTATCACACCCTTAACCAAAATAAAATATAAATTATATTCCAAGCCACAGAACACAATAGCGTGGAACAGTACAGTTTCATAAAATTGTTCCATCACAGATCACACACACAAAAATAGCCCACATTAGTTTGGTTACACTTTATATAAAGTGTATATTACACTGTTTCAGATGCTTTGTTACAAACCCTTATCTACTCATACAGTATATAGTAATGAATAAATCTTCTGTACTTAGCAATTACATACCTGCATATTACACCTACCTGGTATCAAATTATGGTCTTTGATTTTACTGGTTGCAGTCAAGATACAACTTGAGGACGGTCTGCCTTTCTGTAGCTCTGTCAACATAAGGTGTCCATTTACTGATCAGTATCTACTAATCACCTGTTCTGTAAATACCACATTCAGGGCACTGTTGGCATTGCATTCTGATTTGCTGTAGAAACATGACACAACATGCATTGTATAGCATACAGTACACTGTTACTCTTTCAAATCCCTTACTGAAAACCACACTAATAAGAAGATTTATTTACACACTCCAAATAAACCGTAATTGTCCATCTCTGTGTCAATTCTAGCAGTATTTACATTGTGTTTACAAAATAAACATTTATATTTACAAAATGTTTAAGAATTGATCATTATCACAGACCACCGTTATAGGCATAATAATTATCTCCGTTATCAACAAACATTTTAGCAGTCGTCTGTTAAAACACAAGTGCTACCTAGTCTAGACCAGTTAGTACAGCACAGTCCTGTTACGTCTAGACTTGATTAAAAAAAACTATGCTTGTACTTCAGCGGAATAAACAAAATGCTCTTGTCTGTCATTGTGTTAGCGCTTCTTTTACAACCACATCCTAATGGATTCCCTTCTGGGCCTGCCGGCATCTCCGTTCTCTTGAAAGGAACGTGAAGCGCGTGCGTCACCGCCCAGCAATTTAGTACCCAGGGGTCGCTGGTAAGTCAGCTGAGTGCGAGTCTAGCAGGACAGTGACTTAAGAACAGGATTTAGGAGTTGGTCGCTGAGTACAGAATGATCATTGCAGATACCGTAGTTGGCCAGCCCATGTTTATTGTTAGTAAAATAGTAGCGCGACAGCGGATGTGAGCTATTTTAAAAGTATAACTGTTTAATGGCGCCTGTTGATTCGGAGACTAAAGTTCCAGCATGGCTGTCATGACCAAAATAACAAACAAGGCATTCAAATTGGGATGACAGCATCCGCCAACAATAAATAAACATGCTGGCACAAGAGAAATTCCTTTTAAATCAAATAAGCCCATAGGCTACAAGTTGCTGTCAATAGGAAACTGTTTCTTTCTTAGGTATGATAATAACACTGTCTCGACATGAGAAGTATTCACTGTGTTAAGTTATAACTGTAATAATACAAACTAATTGTGCAAACATTTGCGCCTATAAGACGAACCATTTGGTCATGGCGTCCAATCAGCGTGAACTCGCAAGTTGCGCAGGCCTAAGGCTACTTTTCAATAACTTTTTTTTCAAGAGTCGATTCTGATACTCCATCAGTCACTGAACTTCTATAGGATTTTTGAAGAGGCATGCCAAACTTTTTAGGGTTCAGCCCTACATGTGTGTCCCAATAAGAAGTCCCATTCCTGACGTCATGTCTGCTTGAGATTGGCTGCTCGAGTCTGACACACTAACTCCTGCCCTTACACACACAGGGAAACTTTTTAAAACAGTTTTCTATCTCATCTGCACACTCGATAGGCATATAGCAGCCTTAACATCTGCTGCCCAGCTCCGCATCTTCTCTGGAATAAGACGCTGCTCTGTATAGTTTTCTTGCGCGGTTGTAGCGCATTTTGTCATATTGGTTTTCACCTCCTTTTTTATTATTATTTCGCCGGAGTTTTTACTGTATTTAGAATTGTAATGGTCTCTTTTCTAAAGTTTGCGTGGTATAACATGAGCGAAGAGTAAATGACTACTTTTAGGACTACTTCTACCGTACTTTTCCTACTTGCGTTAACTTGGAGTTAATACATTTTCAAATAGGCTATCCCCCAAACGGACATCGCATTTGTAATCAGCTTTCAACGTGTAACTTTTTCCTCCTCAAAAGTTTCTCCTCGTAGGATTTTAAGAGGATCGTGAATGGATATGGCTTGGATCAGATGGAACCTTTTGTTTTCCATAGGTTTGTTCGTCTCACCGGCGTTTGTATCCATGGATCAGAGCGGCTTTAGGAGATACTACGTGTTGCAACCGGGACCGAGCGGTTCGGACAGGGTGCATGTGAGCTCCATTTCATCCCGCTCAGGAGCCGCAGGACAACCGCAAACCTATAACGTCGAACTAACGGCCAGCTTCGCCGGCGGCCAGGTTCGAACCCGCAGGATGGGCAATCAGGCGACCCAAAGTATCCCGCTCCGCCAGGACTCACAGCAACAGTTTACGCAGCAACAGATCGTCAGGCATACAAGTCACCAAGTTAA
>NC_085011.1:18760813-18783313 GCF_963854185.1 Sardina pilchardus
ATTGATTTTTATTTCTGCTGTTAGTAAGTTAGTCTTTTAGAAAATATTTGCTTTATTTCCAATTTTCAGAGACGTCTGTGAGACTTAAGCTAGAACGACAAAGTCTGGGTGTATTAAGCCCTCAGAAAACTTTCAAAGATATGGCCATCAATTTTTTTTATTATTATTATGCATATGAAAGAGAGAGGTGGACTTTGTTGCTGCTTTAGCTTCCTGTTTATCAGGGGCGAATGTTATCTGCCTCACTGGAATGGAGTCTCGGAGACTTGTTTTTTTGACTATGTTTGACTATTTTGTTTATCCATGAGGGGGGAGTTTTCGAATTGGATATGAGGTCATATGTTGAACGGGCCATCGTAATCAAGTCTGATTTAAATGAGATTATACGGAGATGTTTGGCGCATTCATGCAGAGATTCTTTTGCGTCGTCCACCCTCACTGCGCCCGGTGGAGAGGGCAGGGACTGGGCTTTTGGACGACGGCCGATGAACTGTGTCCGTGTGTCCGCCACAAAGTGGACTTGTGGGAGAGTCATCCCTGCTGATCTCAAACACGAGATTAGAAACAGCTTCAGTTAAGCCCCCCCCCCCCCCGACCTGTCAGATTGTCATCAGAGCATCTGCAAAACAGGCTGATTTAGTGGCTGCGCGGGGTGGATCATGCATAAAAAGTGAAATTGTGGCACCACGCGAGCTATATGTCATGTCAGCTATGCTCAACAGCACACTCTCACCACGGTTATATAGTTCTGCTGTCAGCGGCGGATTTATACGTGGATTGACTGATTTAATGTACATACATGTAAATGCCTTATAGATGCCAGAGGCACTGGCAGGTTGAGATACAGGTTTAGCCCCAAGCACTTCACTGGATTGAATGTGAATGGGATGGAATGTGAGTCGGTACTCTTCTGTTGTTTGCCAGGTTTGGAACAACCAACAGTGAGTGACACACACACACACACACACACACACACACACACACACACACACACACACACACACACACACACACACACACACACACACACACACACACACACACACACACATACACACACACACACACACACAAACACACAATGGCATTCACACAATGTACGTGTTTGTGTGTAACACACGCTGTTCACCTTGGTTACCCAAAGATTGTGAGCATGCAGAAGGGTTTAGAGTAACTAACTAATAAATGAAGTTTGTTTTGTTTATCAGTGTGTAGCATCCGCCACATAAATGGTCATATTAGTTTTAAAACGATCTGATAATATTTTCATTGCAAAGCAGACTTTTTGCTATTCTTATTGTCATTTTTGTAAAAGAATCATGTTGCTTAATAATTAGTATATGTCTTTAAAAAGCCTGGCCAGGTACTATTGAGTTATTTTTTTCCTCTATCTATCTTGCTTATTATGGGCGTAGGGCAGTGATTCAGGGCAAGCACTGAGCAGATAGGGTCCGGAGCTGTCACTCACACTTTCTTCTGTCACCCGCACCCACTTTTCTGTCGGGCCCTATGGCTGCGCTCGGGATAGAATCACATGTTGCCTTTTGAACGGGACGCGGAAGATAATGGGGGCACGAATGTATGAATGAATGAGAGAACAAGAGGTAGAAGGCCGGCTGCTTTTCTGATATCCTCCTGATCGTGTCCGACACATTAAGAGAATTCTACCGTCTCTACTTTTACGCCCGACGTTGGAATAATCATCTGTTTTTTCGCGGATCCATTTTCAACTGTTTCAAGGAGGTGAGAGCGATCTTTTTTTTCTCCATTTTTGCTTGCGGGAGTTTAAGAGACTGTTTTGCTCAAGCATTTCGATTGATGGATTATTTTTGCCGTGGATTATTGTCGTGTTGGTGGACCGATTGAAGATCCTGAATTTTTCGTGAACCTTTTTTGTTTAATGGACTAAACGAAGCGCTTTAGGCGCGTCTTTCCCTGTATTTCTTGTGCCGCATCCGCGGTTTTGGACAATGACTCTGGCCTGCGGGCTTATTCTCTCTCTCTCTCTTTTTCCACTTACTCCCTCTCACGAAGCACTTAAATAAATCACAGCATTATAGTATAAGTTTGAATGTGTGTTTAATGAACGAATTTCTTTAATTTTGTGGCGACTCGAGCCGAGTTTGTTACAGTGGTGGCCAGTACGGGGATTTAAACGCACATTCTTTGAACTTATCACTTATCACTCTTTCTCCTTAGTTAATATCTTTACTTTCTCCACTTTAATCTTGCTATCAAGATGTATATGGAATCAGGGCCATTGGTAGATATCGTAGACGACCAGGGAAAGGGAGGTAATAGGCCAGGTACTCCTTGTCCTCCACCCTCCATTCAGCCAATGCACCCTCACGTTACCTTGAGGCAACGGGTAGATCGCCTTACTGATTCTCTTGGTTCTCTATACATTAATGACCAAAGCACGGCCGCAGCATCTAATATAACACCGAGAGGTGCCAGTAATATTGGTGGAGGAATTATTGAAGAAAGTGAACATGATAGCAATGAGAAGGAGAGTGGGAGTGAAGAGGAGGAAGAAGAGGATGGGAAAGAGAGTGAAGAGGAAGTTGAGGACGATGATGATACTGTTTCTCACAAACCTTCACGCTATACACCTGTTTACTATACAGAAATGAATGAACTTCGAAAGCAACTCAAAGAAACTAATATGCGTTTCCAAGCTCTTCAAAAGCAGGTTCTGGAGGCAAATTCCAGTGCAATTATAAGAGAAGAAATATTGAGACAAACATTAGACACAAAAGTTGAAGATGTCAAGAACTTTTCTACTGAACTTTCAGAGAATTTGGAGGATGCAATAGTGCGCTGTCTGCAGAGACGAGATGTGCAGTGGCAGACTCAGTTAAACCAAGTCAAACTGACCAGCACCCCTAAATTGTCTCCTGTAAATCAAGGAGGGAGTAAGTCAGGAGAAAAGTTGCTTTTTAACCTTACAAGTCCCTCTGATTTTACTGGGCCAAGAGGAGGGAAGCCCCCTATTAAGCTAAATTTTCCTAAGTTTGGGGCAGATAGCGAAACAAAGGACCCAATGACTTATTTAGAGCTTTGTACTGAATTTCTTGAATTAAGACCAATGCCAGATGCTGAAATTTTGGCCACATTGTCATCAGTACTTAAAGGCTCTGCTAAAAGCTGGTGGATAGCGGAACGCAAAAACATCCATTCATGGGGGGAATTCAAGACTGCATTTGCCTCAGCTTTTCTGGCTAATGATTTCATGCTGGAGATTGAAGAGCGCCTGCGCAACCGCATTCAGGCCCCCGGTGAGTCCATAAGAGACTATGCTTATGATTATCGAGCTCTTGCTCTGAAATGGAAACCCGACATTGACGAGGCAACATTAGTAAAGCGCATACTCAACAATGCTAATCCAAAAATTGCACCTGGTTTACGAGGCACTGTGAACACTGTAGCTGATCTGGTTAAAGTTGGCAGCATGATTGAAAGTGACATGGCCTCACAGAAAAGCTACTGGGCCAAAGTCAATGCTGAGAAACCACCGAACCAGCAACAGAAGAAAAAAGCTGACTTAATAGTTGTAAAATCAGAATCCCACTCTCAGGCTAGAGTTAAACATCCTCACTCTCTCCTTGCCGTTAACATCTCCATCAGAGGCTTCCAGGGGCCCGCCCTGCTGGACACAGGGAGTACTTTCACTCTGATGTGTGACAAGCTATGGCGACAGGTTAAGAAAACACAAGAAAACCTGACACCTTGTGGAAATCAGGAATTTGCGCTGGCAAATGGTACAGCAAAGAGGGCCTTAGGAAAAGCTCATTGTGCCATTAACCTCCATGACAGTTACTGGACTCATTCCATATATGTGCTTGCAGATGAAGATCTTGCTTTTCCAATCATTTTAGGCCTAGACTTCCTGCAAAAAAGTGGCCTACGACTGGACTTCATGCGAGGAACTTATGGAGTGAGAGATGGCCAACAGCTGACATACTACCCATTCATTAATCAGAGTGAGAGGGAGAAAGAATGGCGCACAACTGATGGAACAGCAAGCTTAAGCATTTATTATGCTTTACCTCTCAGTGACCAACCATCTACGACACGGTCTGCCTGTCTGAACATTCTATCTGACCTACCCTCTGAATCTAGGCCTGACCTCTTACAGTTGATGAATGAATGGCCGTCTATCTGCTCTGGTGACCTGGGGAAAACATCTGTGGTGAAGCATACCATCCGCCTAACCGACGACATACCCCTGCGATGTCCAGCTTACCGGGTGTCACCTCTTAAGAAAGACATCATCCAGCAGCAGTTGAAGGAGATGTTAGCTGATGGAATCATTGAACCCTCTTCTTCACCATATGCCAGTCCTGTCGTGCTTGTCCCTAAACCTGGGGGAAAGTGGCGTTTCTGTGTTGATTATAGGCGTCTGAACAAAAAGACCTTGTTTGACGCTTATCCAATGCCCAAAATACATGACATCCTTGAGTCTTTTGCGGGAGCAAGTGTATTCAGTTCTTTAGACCTGCGCTCTGGGTACTGGCAGGTTGCCATGGCTGAAGCCTGCATTGAGAAGACTGCATTCATCACCCCGTTTGGCTTATACCATTTCCTCTCTATGCCTTTCGGCCTGATGAACTCGGGGGCCACGTTCCAGAGACTTATGGAAAATGTTTTGGCTGACCTGAAAGGTGTTTGTTGTTTTGTTTACATTGATGACATCATCGTATATTCAAAATCAGAAGCGTCTCACCTGGAAGATCTGAAGAAAGTGTTTGAAAAACTCCATAATGCCTCCCTGACTCTCAACCTGAAAAAATGCCATTTCTTCAAATCCTCTCTGAAGTTCCTAGGCCATCAAGTGTCCGGCCAGGGTATTTCAGCAGATCCTGAAAAGCTCAAGGCCATTGATGAATACCCCCGGCCACAAAACATCCGAGAACTCCAGCGGTTCTTGGGCCTCGCTGGTTGGTATCATAAGTTCATTAAAAATTTTGCTGACCTGGCCGCCCCTCTGAATAACTTGAAGAAAAGGGACGTTGCATGGAGATGGACGGAAGACTGTGAGAGAAACTGGGAGAGCCTGAAACAAGCGTTACAGTCCCCTCCGGTCCTCTCTCATCCGGATCTGGAAAAACCCTTTAAGGTCTCCACGGATGCTAGTGACGTTGGCCTGGGTGCCGTGTTGACCCAAGAGGATGATGATGGTGAACATGTGATCGCTTTTGCATCCCGTCTACTGAATGCAGCCGAGCGAAACTACTCTGTTTCAGAAAAGGAGTGTCTGGCCGTGGTCTGGGCAGTGGAAAGGTGGCAACATTTTCTGGAAGGAGTGCAATTTGAAGTCATAACTGACCATGCAGCCCTGTCTTGGGTCTTCAATGCGCCAAAAACGTCCTCTCGCCTCACACGCTGGGCCCTCAGACTCCAGCCCTTCACATTCACCGTGCGGTACAGGAAGGGGACCTTGAATGTAGTCCCGGATGCTCTGTCCCGTATCCCTGGGCCCAGTGCTGATGATGTGCCGACCACCACAAGCCTTGCTGTTTGCTATAGCACAGCCAAAGTGTCCACTGACCTGCCAAACTCTCTGGATGAGATAGCCACTGCTCAAAACAACGATGATTACATCAAAGATGTCCGTAAGCAGATGCCAGCTCCCACGTCTCTTCCTCCAGACCGCATTTCCTTTCTTGACCACCAGGGGCTGTTATGCAGAAGAGTGCCAATAGCTCGGGATGGACACAAGTACCAGCTGGTTGTCCCAAAGGGCCTACATCTCACCTTTTTGCAATACTTCCATGATAACCCTCTAGGGGGACACTTTGGACAACTAAAGACCCTCCTGCGCATCCTGGAAGTAGCCTGGTGGCCAGACATTCGTAAAGACACTTGGAAACATGTCAAAGAATGTTCCGTCTGCCAGCAGCACAAACCCTCTAACACCAAGCCTAGTGGTTTGCTGCAGTCAACGCAAGTGTCAGAGGTTGGTGAAATGTTGGGCATCGACATCATGGGTCCATTCCCTCGTAGCCGGAAAAATAACCACTACTTGGTTGTGCTTGTAGACTATTACTCAAAATGGATTGAGCTCTTCCCGGTGCATAACAGCAAGACGCCCAAACTGGTGAGAATTCTCACAGAAGAGGTCTTCACCAGGTGGGGTACTCCCAAATATCTTCTGTCTGACCGGGGGAGCCAGTTCACCAGCCATCTCTTGAGAAACATCTGCAAAGCATGGGGAGTGACCAACAAATTTACCACCAGCTATCATCCCCAAACAAACCAGACAGAAAGGGTGAACCGTTCTCTTAAATGCATGATTGCGTCCTATGTTGCAGGAAAGCACAAGGATTGGGACAAGTGGGTCCATGAATTCCGCTTTGCCATCAATTCCTCGTGGCAAGAGTCCACAGGCTATTCCCCAGCCATTCTGCACCTGGGCCGCTCTCTGAAAGGCCCTCTTGAACAGCTGCTGCCCAAAGCTCCTTCCCCAGCTTCGTCTAGACACACTCTTTTGGAGAGACAGTTGGAACTGAAAAAGGAAGTGGCACAGAATGTCAAGAAGGCCCACGAGAAACAAGCAAAGTATTACAACCTGAAGCGACGAGATGTCCAGTTCGCACCAAGCGACCTGGTGTGGGTCAAAGCTCACCCATTGTCTGACGCATCCAAGGGGTTCACTGCCAAGCTGGCACCAAAGTGGACCGGGCCATGTACAGTGGAAAAGAAATTAGGACCTTTGAACTACAGAGTTCATTTCTCTGATCACTCCATGGATACTGTAAATGTGGTGAATATGAAACCCTACTTTGGGCCTCCTCCCACCATTTCCAGTCTGGGGGCGGGGACTGTAGCATCCGCCACATAAATGGTCATATTAGTTTTAAAACGATCTGATAATATTTTCATTGCAAAGCAGACTTTTTGCTATTCTTATTGTCATTTTTGTAAAAGAATCATGTTGCTTAATAATTAGTATATGTCTTTAAAAAGCCTGGCCAGGTACTATTGAGTTATTTTTTTCCTCTATCTATCTTGCTTATTATGGGCGTAGGGCAGTGATTCAGGGCAAGCACTGAGCAGATAGGGTCCGGAGCTGTCACTCACACTTTCTTCTGTCACCCGCACCCACTTTTCTGTCGGGCCCTATGGCTGCGCTCGGGATAGAATCACATGTTGCCTTTTGAACGGGACGCGGAAGATAATGGGGGCACGAATGTATGAATGAATGAGAGAACAAGAGGTAGAAGGCCGGCTGCTTTTCTGATATCCTCCTGATCGTGTCCGACACATTAAGAGAATTCTACCGTCTCTACTTTTACGCCCGACGTTGGAATAATCATCTGTTTTTTCGCGGATCCATTTTCAACTGTTTCAAGGAGGTGAGAGCGATCTTTTTTTTCTCCATTTTTGCTTGCGGGAGTTTAAGAGACTGTTTTGCTCAAGCATTTCGATTGATGGATTATTTTTGCCGTGGATTATTGTCGTGTTGGTGGACCGATTGAAGATCCTGAATTTTTCGTGAACCTTTTTTGTTTAATGGACTAAACGAAGCGCTTTAGGCGCGTCTTTCCCTGTATTTCTTGTGCCGCATCCGCGGTTTTGGACAATGACTCTGGCCTGCGGGCTTATTCTCTCTCTCTCTCTTTTTCCACTTACTCCCTCTCACGAAGCACTTAAATAAATCACAGCATTATAGTATAAGTTTGAATGTGTGTTTAATGAACGAATTTCTTTAATTTTGTGGCGACTCGAGCCGAGTTTGTTACAAGTGGATGGCTCAGAGTTCGTGGGAGGGTAGCTAATTGGGAGGCGGGAAAGAATTGCATCTCTTTGATGAAACTTAATACATACTAAAGGATGTATCTGTGTTTATAATCAATAATAAATAATGATCCAAAGAGTAACTACCCCCTCTCCAAAAACATAATAGAAAATGGAAAGGTAAAAAAAGATTATTATTTGTAAAAGTCAGTGCTTGAAGTGGGAAAAAATAAGTGCAGGAACTCTAATTTTCTGACATTTGACATTTGTGCGGTGAAAAAAAAATCAAGTCTTTAGGATGTGTTGGTTGAAAAACTTTTTTTATTTAATAATTTTTTCAAGCACTAACCTATAGGCCTAGGTTACTTTTTTCTAATTAACAAATGGAATATGGAAACCCATTAAAACAACACGAACCAGACCAGTGCAGTATAGCCACTTGTAGGCCTAACAATAGACTGGGCTAATAAGGGCCCTAGAACCAGAAACCTTTGGGCTAAAGGCCCAGATGAAGAAAACTGTGAAATAGGCTGTAGGCCTACTTGTTACATTGATTTAATTAACAATAACTGGCCAAGAACAGAGATTAGGTCAAAAGTCAGAACAAGTGGGTAAGTGTGACTGTAAGTGTTCTTTCTATTGCTATTTTGGGTCCTGAAATGGCATTTCAAGCATCTGCCATGGCTATATGACAAACAGGGGTCTGAATACAACTTCTGATATGAAAAATATGGAGAGGTATGAAAAAATGCAGAAATTTGATGTGATTTCCAAAAAGGATTTCTCGTGATTATAGCTAATTACACAGAGGCATTCTATACGTCGTTGGAATCAGTAGGATCTCCTGTTTATTTTGATATGTAGTTTGCCATAGGGCAGTAACGAAATCGTCAGATATTTCATAGAGACAAATGGGTATGACGCAGAACTGAATGTGCCATTCATTTTTGTAGGCAACTGTAATTTTCAACGCTAATTATCTCGCGAACCGTTCATCACAGAAACTAGCGGCTAGTACCATTGGAAAGGTCAGGTTCTGCAGTTTCATATGATATGCGTGGTATTTCTGTGGGATTTTCTCGCGCAGCAATAAGACCGAGAAGAATGGGTGCGGCCGCGGCCGCATGGTGCGTCTCGAAGAGGGCAGAGAGGGTCTGCCGGCGGCCCGATGATAATCTTCTCGCGGCCCGGTAGATTGAGAAACACTGTGATAGGGCACTGTTGTGGCTCGTGGGTAATGTAGTCTTTCATCGGTCTTGTGATATTGTCTATTCTCGGGCCACTGTGACTGTCACTGCGTCGGATCAGTTTCAGTAAGTACCGGAACGCTGAAAAAAGTGGCGGAACCCAAAAGACGAAAATACAGAAGTTCCGGAACTGCGTTCCACTGCGTTCCGGCCCACTTCAAGCACTGGTAAAAGTGTAATTATCATGATTATGGAAAAACAAATAAAAGAGGAAATCATTGCTCTGTTCCTGGCTGTATTCAATGGCAGCGCTGGGTGGAGGAAGGCGTGTGGTGTGGTACGGTGTGGTGTGTTGCGGTGTGGTGTGATACGGTGTGGTGTGGTGTGGTGTAGTATGGTGTGGTGTGGTATGGTGTGGTGTGTTGCGGTGTGATACGGTGTGGTGTGTTGCGGTGTGATACGGTGTGGTGTGGTGTGTTGCGGTGTGATACGGTGTGGTGTGTTGCGGTGTGATACGGTGTGGTGTGGTGTGATACGGTGTGGTGTGGTGTGATACGGTGTGGTGTGATACGGTGTGGTGTGATACGGTGTGGTGTGGTGTGGTGTGTTGCGGTGTGGTGTGTTGCGGTGTGGTGTGGTGTGGTGTGGTGTGTTGCGGTGTGATACGGTGTGGTGTGGTGTGATACGGTGTGGTGTGGTGTGGTGTGTTGCGGTGTGATACGGTGTGGTGTGTTGCGGTGTGATACGGTGTGGTGTGGTGTGATACGGTGTGGTGTGATACGGTGTGGTGTGGTGTGATACGGTGTGGTGTGGTGTGGTGTGTTGCGGTGTGGTGTGTTGCGGTGTGGTGTGGTGTGGTGTGGTGTGTTGCGGTGTGATACGGTGTGGTGTGGTGTGATACGGTGTGGTGTGGTGTGGTGTGTTGCGGTGTGGTGTGTTGCGGTGTGGTGTGGTGTGGTGTGTTGCGGTGTGATACGGTGTGGTGTGGTGTGGTATGGTGTGGTGTGGTGTGGTGTGTTGCGGTGTGGTGTGTTGCGGTGTGGTGTGGTGTGGTGTGGTGTGTTGCGGTGTGATACGGTGTGGTGTGGTGTGATACGGTGTGGTGTGATACGGTGTGGTGTGGTGTGATACGGTGTGGTGTGGTGTGGTGTGTTGCGGTGTGGTGCAGTGCAGCGGTGTGGGCTGGCAGACTGCTGAGCGAGGTGGTGATCACAGGGCCTCTGACATGCCGCCCAGCCGGCCCCTGTGTCCTGTCCTGCCCTGCTCTGGCCTGGCCTCGGGCCCCGGGCCTCCGCGCAGCCCGGCCCAGCGCTCCAAAGGAGCCGGCCAGGCCAAACAGAACATGAAAATATTTCACTCCGACGGCAGCACGGCGAGAAGAGAGAGAAGAAGAGAGGAGAGAGGAGCTCACTTTGCATTTTTCATGAAGGAGCTCAGCAGACGACCCAAAAAAAAGAGGAGAGAAAATGAGAGAGAGAGAGAGAGAGAGAGGGAGAGGGAGAGAGAGAGAAAGGGAGGGGGATGGTGGGGAGGGAGAGAAAATGAAGACAGCGTGATGGGCTCAATAGTTTCACCAAAACCGCTCCCTTGCTGCTTTTTTTCTTTCTTCTTTCTTTTTTTAAAGCCTCTGTGCTTCGCGTGTCTCTGAAGGACGACCTCGTTGTTGAGAAGCACACGCTCGCACACACACACACACACACACGCGCACACACGCACACACACACACACACACACACACACTCACACACACACACACGCAACAGCCAGATGATTATGTGGATAGGCTTACAAAGGTAACTTTGTGCTGCTGCTCATTCTGCGCACGCTGAAAAGAAAATGAAGGCTACACTGGCTCGCTTGTGCTCCTCATCTGAGTGTGTGAAAATAGACAAGCTCTCTCTCCCCTAGAATGGGACCAGGCCCTGGGCTTTATACTCCCCCAGAATGGGAGCGGGCCCTGGGCTTCATTGGAGACGCAGATCCAGGGGCAGGGCAGTCCAGCAGCACACAAATGGCCCTTTCAGCGCGTCCGGGCCGCACCTCGGAGTCCCCCAGGTGTGGAGACGCACTACTCGTCCCGCTGACCGCCACATGTGGTCTGGACTTAATCAAGTGGGCAGCAAGGAGTGATGCTGGGAAATCTCCCCTCCCCTGGGACTTGTAGCGTAGAACCCCACAGCAAAATTCCTTTGTGCGTTTGCATTCTTTCTCTATCTCTCTCTCTCTCTCTCTCTCTCTCTCTATCCCTCTCCCCCTCTCTCTCTCTCTCTATCTGTCCTTGTCTTATAATAAATTAATCTCCCACTCCCCCAAAATGAACCTCTCATAGACCCTAATATTCTCTCTCTCTCTCCTCCTCCCTTCCGTTGCGTTGTGTTTTCTGTAGGTCTGCTGCAGGTATGTGTGTGTGTCTAGCCTTGGACTGTGGGCTGTACGTATGCATTCCATGCATTTCTGAGTCATCACAGCTCACTGCTAAGAGCAGGCAAGCACGCAGGAGAACTTCCTCTTCCTCAGCCTACAAGAGAGAGAGAGAGACATAGAGACAGAGAGAGAGACATAGAAAGAGAGAGAGAGACAGACAGAGGGAGAGAGAGAGACGGAGATAGAGAGACTGAGAGAGAGAGAGAATGTGCATGGGAGACCCTGAGTGAAAGAGAGGAAACATAGAAAAGGTGGCATTCTTGATAAAAGTGTCAGGGAAACGAGTGTAAACGCCAAAGGAGATGAATGGAGGCCGTTGTGCAGATGGATGGACAGGGAGAGATGAGCAAGGGTTCTCCCTCATCTTCATCCACATGTCTGCTTTTCTATTCCCTTGCTGACACAAGCACTCTGGTATCTTGCTTATTCCCAGAGGGGTGGGAGGATATGGGGGGTGGAGGAGGGGGGGGGGGGTTCATATTGGACAGTATCAGAAGATTCATCTTTGGTGGCATTTAAATGGCCTATCAACATGTTGTGCACTATTTGTGAAAAACGCTTTTTCTCTTAAATCGACTCCGGTTTCTGGCACAGCAATCCTGCCAGCAAGGAGAAGATAAGATTTGATCGAAGGTAACAAACTTTTCAAACAGCGCCTTCCATGATACAGTAAATCTGATAAAAAAAAAAAGAAAAAAAGACGTAGAAAGCCAACTCGGGAGAACGGAGTCAGAAGCCAAGAATCCTCCATCTTTTTTTCAACCATGTTTGCTTGTTCTTCCTGTTCATTCCCTCTCGTTGCTTCCTTTCTTTCTCTCACGCTTCAGTGCCCTACGAGCTGTTCCAGAGAGCAGCAGAGATCTAACGCAAGTGAGCGGGCGTAGTCTAAACTATGCCATGTGTCCTATGGGGGCGGGAGGAAAAAAAAAAATCTCGGCCTTCTCCTCACCTGAGCCTGGTGCGTGCGCGGCTGTGAAACGCTGACTCCAGATCAGAATGTCGTTTATGTCAGGAGCCAACACAGGGGAAAACACGTACATGCTGCCATTTAGTGTAGAGGCGAGGAGAAAGCAAACAGAGAGGAGAGTCAGTAAAGATGTGCGTTGGGGGGGGGGGGGGGGGGGCGGCTTGACCTGTTGCCAGAATGTTCCGTGGCCTCAGCGAGACCCTCCTGCGCCAGCCGGCCTATCGGCGGGATCTCGTTCCTCGTGAGCTGGCGTCAGTGGCGGTGCCCCGGCGGGTCGTGTTCTTGCGGTGCCCCTTACGGTCGCTGCCTCGTTTCCGTCAGCGTCTCTCTCTCCCCGTTACGAGAACATCTGCACCGACCATATGCTCCGCCGATGGACGTATGGGTTTCCCAGGGGGCGCCCGCGCATCTGGTGCTGGGCCCGTGCCCGCGCTTGCCCTGCCCGCCCGCCCCCACCCCCGCCCCCGTCCCGGGAGGTTTGTCAAGTTACCGTGCTGGCAGTAGCCGGCTGGCAATGAGTCGTGGGCATGATCCGGACCAGACTAAATACATGCAGCGTGGAGCGCAGCTCAGCGGGCAGAACACTGGCACCTTTCTGTGTCTTCTGTACCGCACAGATGTATGCATTGTAAAGAAAGGTCGGCGTGCGCCAAAGTGTGTAGGTGTAGGTGTGTGTGTTAGTGTCGGTACTTGTTTATGTGTGGATGTACGTGCCTGTGTGCCTGTGTGTGTGTGTGTGTGTTTGCATATGTATGTATACATAATTGTGTGCAATGTGTGTGTGTGTGTCTGTGTGTGCGTGTGCGTGTGTGTGTGTGTGCGCGTGTGTGTGTGTGCAAATGTAGCTGCCAATCGTATACAATATGTGTGGTGACTGGATGAGTTAGAGTGCAGTGCTAGAAGACTACGTCTACAGGTTATGGAGCTCAGTGCAGCTTCTCGTTGAGTCTCACCCAGTGTTGGCCGCTGTTAGCCGTTAGCAGTACGCCGTAATTCAGTCCTGTCTGCTCCGACATCCCCCTCCCCTCCCCTCCCCTCCCCTCCCCTCCCCTCCCTGTGTGTGTGTGGAGCGGCTCCAGGTGGCCAGAGGCCCTGTCCATGTGCTCAGCCTCAGGTGGACTTTCATGGAAGCACTCAGCGCAGACGCGGTCAGTCCAGTCCGGGTGATTAATGGGCCTCCCTCCAGACGCCACTTAGATCAGCATTCGTTAGTTAAGCCCCTGGCCTCCCAGAGACTGGAGGAGCAGACAGCAGTTAGGGGCGGGGATGGGACCGGGCTGGGGCCGGGACTGGCACGGACGTGGGCCAAAACTCACCTGGATGCGGCACAGGATTGGCTGCTATCACAGTTGTTGTTTTTTTTACTTAGTACTGAACAGTGCGCTTGTGTAGTGGTCCCAGACTGTAAAAGGTGCAGAGTAGGGTGTGTGTGTGTGTGTGGGGGGGGGTTAGTATTCACGTTAAAAACAGATGGCAGAGTGATTCACAGAGCGGTCCACTAAGGTGCACGAAAAATGCGAAAGAAAAGGCCATAGTGAAAAGAAGGCAGAGGCCTGGGCTGTGGGTGGAAAGTAATAGTACAAGGAAAACATCATTTGGCTATGACGGGAGAAAAGAGACCACAGTGATGTAATCTCCAGTGTAATCAGCTTTCACCTCCCCTCCTACCTCACACACACACACACAGATCTACAGACACACACACACACACACACACACACACACGCACAAACATACGCACAGACTACACTCACACGTGCGTCTCAGAACAGCATTGGGGAAAGGATGTTCCACAGCTTGTGCTGGTTAAGTCTTCATGCCGTCTGAAGGTGTGTGTGTGTGTGTGTGTGTGTGTGTGTGTGTGTGTGTGTGTGTGTGTGTGTGTGTGTGTGTGTGTGTGTGTGTGTGTGTGTGTGTGTGTGTGTGTGTGTGTGTGTGTGTGTGTGTGTGTGTGTGTGTGTGTGTGTGTGTGTGTGTGTGTGTGTGTGTGTGTGTGTGTGTGTGTGTGTGTGTGTGTGTTCAGTGCTCGTGGAGGTCAGTGCTGACATAACACCCCCCAAAGGGACTTCTCCTCAGCCTTGTTCCTGAGAGTCTCCTGTTGCCTGGGAATGCCGGGGTTGTGTGAACGCAGCGTAGCTGAAAGAGGCTTTGTGTGTTCCGGGGGGTGTGTATGTGCGTGCGTGTTTGTGTGTGTGTGTGTGTGTGTGTGTGTGTTTGTGTGTGTCTTCGGAAAGGGTTGCCTCATTTCTGCAAAGATGAAAAAAAAAAAAAATTACCCCACCACCCCAACAGTGTGTGGCCTCTGGATCTAACAACACAGCCACGCAGCGAATAGGACAGCGGCTGTTAAATATATGTGATGTCCTCCAGAGTCTAGTGTAAGGAGATCCTCTCTTTAGTCTTTATAGCTCCTTTGCATCAACAGGTCGGAGGCATTTGTCTTGACTTGCCTCGAGACCCTCTGGAGAAAGTGTGGGGGGAGAAGAACGTCAACTGGTTCTGAAATCCGAAGGTAAAAAAAAAAACCGAGAGTTAGTCGTCGAGGAGGTCACTGTTGCCGTGGCGACCACACCCTGGGGGCTGTGTTGGGGCTGCGGGCGATCCCGCCGACCCCTGCCTGGGTGCGTTTCCGCGACAACAGAACAAGGCTAGAGGACAGTTTGTGTTCCTGTTTTGCAGGCCAAGCAGATGTGTGATGTTGTCTCAGATAGTGCGTGTGGGTGGGTGTGTGTGTGAGAATGCATGCAGCCTTTGTGTGAACATCTGGGTGGGAGAAGTACTGAGTGTGTGTGTGTGTGAGTGTGTGTGTGTGTCTGTGTCTGTGTCTGTGTGTGTATCTGTCTCTGTGTGTGTGTGTGTTTGACATGGACAAGTCTCTGCGAAACGCTTTGAAGTTTCAGAAATTATTTCAGCTTTCAGAGGTGAAGCTTATAGCCAGTGTTAATAACAGGCTACCTGCAAGGCCTCTGCTGAAGTCCTAGCACACACACACACACATACACACACACACACACACACACAGAAGTTATCATCTGGGCCCACAGTGAAACAGACCCCAGCCTGTGACTCCTGCCTGTGTGAGCTGAAAGCTGCCTTTAACTCCCCCCCCCCCCCCCCCCCCTATAAGTGATGTGTGTGTTTTCCCTCTGCTTCCTGTAATTCCACGTCGGAGCTCCCTAACATGGCCCAATGTGGCTGTATTTGTTCTGCTCCATTCTGATTAATGCATAGCTACCATGTGCTGCAGACCATGTAAGTGAGCGTGAGCACGTATGTTTGGTTTGGCATGCGTGTGTGTTTGTGTATGCGTGTGTGTGTGTGGACGTGCCTGTCTGCACTTGCCTTTGTGTCAGTGTGTATGTATGTGTGTGTGTGTGTGTGTGTCTGTGTCTGTGTCTGTGTATGTACCTGTCTCTCTGCCAACTTATGTACTTCCATGCAAACGTATGCCTAATTTTCTCTCTCTCCCCCTCTCTCTCTATCCCCTCCTCTCCCTCTCTCTCTCTCTCCCCTTCCCCACCCTCTATTTCTCTCTTTCTTTCTCCCTCCCTCTCTCCCCCTCTCTCCCTCTATCCCCCTACCTCTCTCTCTCTCTCTCTCTCTCTCTCTCTGTGCTACAGCCCACTGTTTGCCCCAGTGCCAGAATGGCGGTATGTGTCTGAGGCCTCAGCTCTGCATCTGTAAGCCAGGCTCCAAGGGCAAGGCCTGCGAACAGAAGGCCGTGCCCGGGCCCTCCAACCCCACTCTGCCTGGCACCGGGCACACCAACGGCCACACCAACGGGCACACCGTGGGCCAGGGTGGTAACGGGCACGGTAATGGCCACACCAACGGGCAGACGGTCATTCAGAGTGGCAACGGGCACCCCAACGGCGGCCGCACCACGATCCACACGGTCGTTCCCCAGCGGCCCATCCCCCAGCAGGCGTACCCGCCACAGCCCCACGGTCCGGCCGTGGTGCCCGGGGGTGCCAACGTGGCACAGATGACCGTGACCATGAAGCGGCCGCAGCCCTACCAAACGCAGTGAGTGTCCCTCTCTCTCCCCCCTCCCCTCCCGTTACACTGCTGTGTGTGTGTGTGTGTGAGAGAGAGAGTGTGTGTTTGCTTGTTTTCTTGTTCCTCAGTGTTTGGCTCAGAGGTCAGACTCAAGCTGGTTGGTGAATAGTAGATTGTCGGTGAGATCTGAATACTCTCGTGATGAGTGAGGTTGTTTGCCCCTGTGTGTGTGTGTGTGTGTGTGTGTGTGTGTGTGTGTGTGTGTGTGTGTGTGTGTGTGTGTGTGTGTGTGTGTGTGTGTGTGTGTGTGTGTGTGTGTGTGTGTGTGTGTGTGTGTGTGTGTGTGTGTGTGTGTGTGTGTGTGTGTGTGTCTGTCTGCCAGCACATATGTGGATGTGTGTGAGAGAGAGAAACAGAAGTGTGTGTGTGTGTGAGCGCACGTGCGCAACTGCGCATGTGTGCGTTTATGTGTGTGAGAGAGAGAGAGAGAGAGAAAAGTGTGTGTGTGTGTATGAGTGTGTACGTATATTTAGAGGTGATGCTGACAGTTCTCTGGACACCTCCTCCAGTCTCCCCTCTCTCTCCGCCTCATGCTTTCACTCGGAGCTGGACCGAGCTGGACCGAGCTGGACTGAGCTGGACTGTGAGTGTTTTCCGCCTCGAAGACTGAGCCCTGTTGGTCCAAGGCTGCAGCTGCGAGCAATCAGACCCAGCTCTCTCTCTCTCTCTCTCCCTCTCTCTCTCTCTCTCTCTCTCTCTCCCTCGCCCAGTGCCCACTCGGTGCCAGGGTGAAGGGCAGCACCTCCAGCAGCCGTGGCAGATGCCAGGCCGCCTGGGCTCCAGTGAAGCCTTGACAGCATCTGTTTGTGGGCCACGACTGTGTTTTGTTTTGAGTTTTTTTTTTTTTTCTCCCGTGAGTGATTTTTCATTCAAACAGCTACGAGGTCTCACACTGCTTTGCCTGGCTCCCAGACATGACGGTTGGATTTATGACTTGTATACCATGTCATCCCTCAGCGTGAGGTTTTTAAAGTTAAAAGCCTTTAGTGGTGGCATATATAGATAGTCTTTATCCCCACAGAATGTTTGGTCTAGAGGTTTGAGAGGTCTGTCTGAGGTGGCTTCTACTCGGGCTTGTTTTGACTGTGGCTGCTTCGTCCGTCGGCTAGAAAATCCCTCGTCTCGTTGTACCTTTTTGCCCTGGCAGTGGCGAGACAAATGACTGAACTTCTCAGGTATCAAAAGGGAGTCCATCTTGATCTAGGACATGGGGGCAGTGTGATGATAGATATCCTCCCACACACACACACACACTCACACACACACACACACTTACCTCTCCATCCCCATCCTCTCACCCTGGGTTCATGTCAAAGAAACACTGACCCAGGTCACCCACCTCTGATATTGATGAATGGTGTTGAAAACGTTAATGAATGGCCCTTTTCTACGTGCTGTGTGTGTGTATATATCCTCTGGTGGAGCTCACTGTTCGCCCGGCCGCCGTAATTGCTCCCAGCCCCGTGTCCTCGAAAGCTGCTCTCAATTTCCACCAAGGTTTCTTTGCTTCTTCGAGGGAGTCTTCTCTCTCTCTCTCTTTCTCTTTATCTCTCTCTCTCTCACTCTCTCTCTCTCCACCGCTCCAGGCAGAGGAAGAACACGTCACCGGCTCCGATGGAAAAAAAGAGAAGAGAGGGAAAGGAGAAAACAGAGCCCCATTAAGCTCAATTATTAACTGTAAAGGGAAACTATTTAACGGAAAACTGACATAAGAAACATCTTTTAGGAGAATACTTTATGAACAGGCTCAGTGGAAAAACATTAATCCTTATTGGTTAACCTTGATGCTTTCATGTTCTGAGATCTGCCAGACATCGATAACTACTAAATCATTACGCTTCTAAGGTTCAGAGCAGCTATATCTTCTGCCTTAATTCATATGCTGCATTCAGCGCACATTTCCGGGGATAATATATTTATGACAAGCAACTGTTAATCAGCAAGGGCAGCCATTTTGGCTCCTATTCAAACCAACAGCTCCTGGGTGGGAAAGTACAGGATCTCTGTCAGAAAAGGTTCCATCCATCATGGCAGTGAACTCTCTCACCTTGGCTAATGCGGTGGGTGAGTAAGTCCAGTGTGAGTGTGGAATGACACACTCCTTGGCAGAGTGACCCTGGGCCGGGCTCCACGGGACCTTCAACCCCTGAGAGGAGGAGACGACTCCCTGGGGATAGGTGTAGGAGCAGGGGAGAGGGGCTGGTGGAGATGAGGGGGGGTGTGGGGGGGGGGGTTGTGGGTGTGTGTGGGTGTTTATGTGCTCCAACTGATGTCATGGTGTCCCTGCGGTGATGTCACGTCGTCACGCCGATACCTGTGCCATAAGTTTGTTTAACCCCCAACCCCTGCCAAGTGTGTCCTCCCGAATGATACATTGATATTTTGGGTACACGCACACACACACACACACACACACACACACACACACACACACACACACTCTCATGCCATTCATTTGGAAGCAGAGGGAAAATGTGAGGTAAACACTGATGACTGATGACAAATAGACTTGCTGTTTCCTTGAAAGTGTTATGGAGGAAGACATGCCAAAGAGATTGCTATGCGTGCACTGTGTGTGTGTGTGTGTGTGTGTGTGTGTGTGTGTGTGTGTGTGAGCATTCGCTCTGGAGGCGCTGGGTGGGACTTGGAGAGAGGCACACACACAGGAGTGTCTGTGTTTTATTCGGTTCGCCCCGAAGAGGTCCCGGGTATTTAAAGTGGACGCATAAATCACGGCGGCTCGGCACTGATGTCACCCCCGTAATGGCTCCGGGTCGGGTTGAGTCAGTCCGGCCCGGAGAGCCCGCCTGAACCGCTTCCAGAGTAGCAGGTGGGAACCGTGGGTTACCTCACCGCCGAAAATGTTGCTCGACAATACTTTTGGCTTCTCTCTCTCTCTCTCGCTCTCTCTCTTTCTCCTTCTCTTCTTCTCTCTCTCCCTCTCTCTCGATGGACTGGCGAAGGCGCCGGCCAAACATGACATTTACTACTCCAAACCGTTCCTCCTCCGCCCGCAGGCCACAACATAAATAGTAGGTTTATTTTTTAATTTACCCTGGGGAGCGGGCGGTGGTGGGGGGTGGGTGGGGGTACGGGTGGTGGTGGTGGTGAGATTAGTGGGTGGGGAGGGGGGGGTTATGGGTGGTGGTGGTGGTGAGATTAGTGGGTGGGGGGGGTGGGGTGGGGGGGTGGGTGTCGCCACACCTCATGCGTCATTGCCGACACGGACTGGCTTGGAAACCAGGGAGATGGTGTCAGCCATGGCACCGCTGTGGAAACCACATGGTGTGGATTGGGTTGCAGGGGTGTGTGGGTGTGTGCTGGTGTGTGTGTGGAGGGGGGTGGTGATGATGGTGTGTGTGGGGTGGTGCTGGTGGTGAGCTATGGATGGATGAGGTTTTAGATGGATGAGAAACCGAGAGCACAGCACAGCCATCTGGTTTTGCCTCCTCTCTCTTTCTCTCTCTCACTTTCTCTCTCTCTCTCTCTTTTTTCTTCTCTCTGCTCTTGCGTCCCCCTGCGTGCGCTCTTCCAGTCTTGGCCGGTCCCCTACTTGAAGACAGGCCCTGGACGAGTGTCAGTCCTCTGGGCAGAGGGAATTGGTGGCAGCTGGGGGTGGCGGGGAGTGGGGGGTGGGGGGGTGGCTGAGATCCCCAGATGTTGACAGGCCCAACAGGCCCACGCTGGCCAGAGTAAATCTCTCAGCAGATCTGTCTAATGACTGCCTGCCCGCCCGCTTTCAAGTGGCGGCCCGCGAGGGGACATCAGAGACCAAATGAGGCGGCGCACTGAAACGGCGGCCTTCTGGTTCCTCTCAGCGCACGCGGGTCGCTCCGTCCGTCCGTCCATCGATCGGCCCGTCGGTTTGTCGGTTGGCGCATCTTTGCGTTCTTGGTTGCCTGGGTCGGTGGATCGGAGCTGGAGTGACTGAAAGACTTAAGGCAGACGTGAGGGCCTCTTGGATGTTCTTCAGAGGTTTGAGATTTGAGAGGGGAGGTTTGAGATGTCAGCTTAAAGCTGACATAGAAAGAGCTGGAGAGATATTTACTGTTGTAGTTAATGGACCTAGCAGACTTATAATGTGACTTATTCTACATTAGTTGAAAAGCAGTAAAAACAACAAATAGAAAATGTAGTAAATAGAGTTAGATTAAATAGAATAGATTCATTATTCATAAAACAGTTTCATCCACATAAACAGTAGAGTGTTCTATCCTGTGTGTGTGTGTGTGTGTGTGTGTGTGTGTGCGCACATGCACAGCACACCTGCACATCTGCAGATTACGCACATGTCTACATTAGTGTGTGTGTGTGTGTGTGTGTGTGTGTGTGTGTGTGGTGTACACGTGGTGTGAATTGATATCTAGCAAAGGCAACTGGATCTGGGCCCTGGGGCTCGGAGGAATGAGCGCTACCGTGTATCTCCCGCCCTGATCCAGCCGCCCGTCACCCTGGGAGGAAGGATGGAATCTGGAAGCTCCGTGCCGTCCCGTGTTTTGGTTTCATTTAGCGACGAGAGAGAGAGAGAGAGTGCGAGAGAGAGAGAGAGAGAGAGAGAGAGAGAAAAGAAGGGAATGAGGAGTGAAGTGTGTGCCGAGGGGAGACTGCACAGGTGGCAGGGCACGGAGCGGTGTCGCGTTCCCGTCTCCCGTGAGCACCACCGCCACCACAGCTGCTGCTCTGTGTCTGCTTTTCACCGAGCCGACAGACGCCGGGAGCCCACGACGATGGCGGTGACGACTGCGGGGAGATTATTTTAGGGAATAACACACTGTGGTGTGTGTGTGTGTGTGCGTGTGTGATTCAACATGCTGTTTTTCGTTAGTTTTTAGTTGACAGCTTTAGTATAAGAGATGAACTGATCCCTGGATTATTTTAGGGAAAACACACCGTGTTGTGTGTGTGTGTGTGTGTGTGTGAGATACAACATGTTGTTTTTCGTTAGTTTTTAGTTGACTGAAATGAACTGATCCCCACGTGAGTTTCAGGGCAAATGAGTGTGGAACGGTAAGAGGAGACAAGTCTGATGGAACATTCTGGAACATTGAAGCTCGGGGAGATCTGAGATGCGATAAAACCTGAGTGTTGCACGTTTCGCGTCCTCTTTTGTCAGCGAGCAGGATGTGCAGTGAGGCTGCTGGGTGGGGGGAACATTTTGACAGGATGCTCGTTGACTTGTTTTAAGAGGACGCCGGCTAGCTCTCGTGTCAAGGACACTGCCCCGCGGCGGCCGATAAATCAACCTGGACAGCACGGAGCTGTGGAACTTGTGCGCGGCTGCGTCGTAGCGGGACACGGAAAGCGAACCTGTGGGAGACGTGACCTTTTGACCTCGCTCTAGCTGCCGCCCATGCGGTGTAGGCTGACTCACCCGAACTACTGAGGCCATTAGACTACCTCAACCCCTGCCCCCTCCACACACACACACACACACACACACACACTCACAGTATGATGACTGCTGTTACAGACAGGGGGAGTGAGCAATGTGTGTGTAGGGGGTGGATGATGTGTGTCCCACTCAGTCAGACGTATCACTCTCACTCTCACTCTTACTCGCGCTTCCACCACTGAGTCAGGCTCCCCAAGGCAGCAGTGATGCAGACGCCGGACTTCCTGTCTCCTCACAGCCCCGTTGTTGCTGCCAGCTTCACACGGATGGTTTGAGTTTGGAGAGGAGTGGAGAGGAGAGGAGAGAAGACAAGAGAAGAGAAAAGGAGAGGAGAGGAAAAGAGGAGAGAAGACAAGGGAAGAGGAGAGGAGAGGAGAAGAGAGGAGAGCAGTAGGGGTTCCAGTATAACTCAGTGAGGGAGGTGCTCATTCCTCTAAGGCTAAGCTCTTAAGGTTTGCTGGGGGATGAAGTTGTGTCAGTCATGCTTTGGTCATCTCCAATGTATTCCTTTTGTTTCTTGTTATCCTGTCAGGTACTGATAGACAGTCAGATGGACAGATGGATTGATCTCTTGCAGGATTGATAGAGACTTATATGGATGATGGATGAACAGGCAGAAAGATAGATTGTATTGGAAATGCAAACTGCTACTATGTGTGTGTGTGTGTGTGTGTTGGGGGGGGTGAGTGTGTGTGTGTGTGTGTGTGTGTGTATGTGTGTGTGTAAGAGGG
>NC_085011.1:18788313-18793313 GCF_963854185.1 Sardina pilchardus
TCGTTCCTTTTTGTGTAAGCACCGGGGCAGGAATCCTCCTCAGGCAACCTTTCTTAAACAAGCCATTGTGAGCTAAGAGGGCTGTCAAGTAACGGATTGTGGTTGCAGTGGCTTGTGGGTAATGGAGTCCTGTGTGGTGTCTGTGTGTGCCACTGCACTACTTCCTGCTGCAGGGGGAAGGAGGAAGTGCTCTACAGATAGAGGTGGTCTAGACGGAGGGTTTCACATGTTTTTCATGAGTTTTGACGTCTTACTGTATCTGAGGCAATAGTTTGGGCTTTTGCTGAACACGTTGTGTAACTTTTTTCTTGTTTTGGATGTCTTTCATGCCCCTTCATCCTTCCCCATTTCATAGTTGTCTTCACATGCTTAGTTGTATTGTTTTTATGATGGTCAGTTATTGCTGTTATGTTACTAGTGGGAACATACAATGTTGTAACAGAGTGAAACTGAAGTTGAGTTCTGACCTGCTTGTGAAGGCATAAATGACTGTACTGTACCTAATTAGGCTAGCGGAGCAAGGCGAATTCCACTCGACGGAAATGCCTAATCGGCATTTCCTCTTCTCGATAAGATAAACGTCTGCAAAAGCAGCTTAAATATCTCTCAGTGGCGACAAAAAGGAAAGTCTCTCCTGAACAGAGGAGTTTCCTACCGCAGGCTCTCTCTCTCTCTCTCTCTCTCTCTCTCTCTCTCTCTCTCTCTCTCTCACACACACACACACACAGGCCATCGTTATCACAGAGCTGTGAGCAGCACCCTGGAAAAGACCCCATCGCATCAAAGTGGCTCCAATCAATGAGCAAAATTAAGCTGTCTCTGCCAGAAAATAAATAAATAAATCAGTCAGTCACTCTCTCTCTCTCTCTCACACACACACACACACACACACACACACACACACACACACACACACACATACACACACTCATTATATTTCACTATATTAGCTGTAGAGGATAATCGTCGGATCTTTTTGCAGGGTAATCTGGCGGCTATCTATCAGTGTGTGTTCCATCACCGGGTATGAGGAGAAGATAAGCCGCTTATCTGTAATAAAGTCATTCTGCATGACCAGGATTCCGAGCTCCTGTCCCATGTGACTACACAGTACTGTGCATGGCATTTCCCTGTGTGTGTGTGTGTGTGTGTGTGTGTGTGTGTGTGTGTGTGTGTGTGTGTGTGTGTGTGTGTGTATGTGTGTGTGTGTGTGTGTGTGAGAAAGAGGGAGCTGGTGGAGGGTGTAACCTTCCACTTTCAAAGACAACTATCCCTTTGGGGAAATACACTGGCTGCAGTTTTATAAGAACAAAGGGTGAGAGACCCCCCCCCCCCCCAGCCCCTCCTCCCCTCCCCCCATAAACAATGACCGACTCCAGCTGAATGACGGACGCTAAATATACTCTTGCACACTCAGCACACACACGGACGAGAAGGTCCACTTGACATGTGTTGTCTTTTTCGGTGGTCTGTTTTCCTCTGGTAGGAAACAAAACAGGAAAGCAGGGGGGTATTCCAAGTACTGTATGTGGTTTAGTGACTAACCTGGGTAAATTAACTCAGTGGTAAACCTCCTAATAGAAGAGCTGCATGGGTTCATTCTCCCAACAAAAAAAGGGCCATAGGGCTCATGTTATAGGAGGTTTACCACTTACTCTGAGTTAACTTACCCGGATTTGTCACGAAACCACGTACTTGGAATACCCCCCAGGTGTGTTGCAGACTAGTTGTTTAAAAAAAATATTAAACACACCCACTGGCAAAGTACAGTATCAAATAGTTATAAACTGTCTATAACTAATATCAACTATCAAGTCAACTGTTGGTTTACTGTGATTGACTTTCACCGCCTCACACAAATCTCTGACCATGCAGTAACCCAAACTAAGCACTTTACCCCATACACCAGGGGCCAGAGATGACCACAGGTCTGTACCCCCCACAGTGTGTGGGCTAATATACGCCTGGCACGAGACTACCCCTGACTTCAGCTCTCAATCTTAAGTCTATGCATAAAGAATAGGCTGCAGTTTGTGGACGAAAACATGAGGCCATATTCCACCGAGAGTGTATTTTTGTCTGTACAACACACACACACACACACACAGCTACCGGGCAGTTAATGTGGTTCAAGTGTTGACAAGTCAAGTACATGTCATAAAGCGCTTTACACAGCGAGCATTGTCTCCGTGCAGCCTAAAATAAGATGTTGACGCTGAAATGTCAAAGTCAGCAGAACGGGTAACAAAAGGAATAAAAAGTGAAAGTTGACCTATTCAAAAACACAATGCATTAAGTTAAATTTAAGCTTCAGTGTTTCAAAGGTATGTGCCAAACATATGACTTATGTACCCCAAAGTGTTTAAACATTAGAACTCACCTTGGCAATACAGTTGGTTGCTATTCAGACCCTGTGCAAACCACTCTTTGAACATTATAAGCATGTGGTCGCGTAAGAATATATGGGGTAAACTGACAGTGCTGGTGTTAGTGTTACAGAGTTTATGGGATGGTTGAGATGATAATTGAGTGGTTACTTAATGATGTAACCAGATTCTAACAAAACCTATGTTGGAATTAGAGACGTTTGTGAAGTCGTTGCTTGAATAATGTCTATTGTGTGGGCGTGTAATGGGCCTTTAAAGGAGTCTCACATTATACCATCTCTAGAGTACTGTATCCATTTCTTTACCTGCTGGCAGGGGTCCCAGAAAGAGAGGGATCTAGAGGCCAAAGAGAGTGAAAGAGTAAAAAGAGAGAGAGAAAAAGAGGAAGAGAGAGGCGTCAGCATCAGCTACAGAAGCCTAATAACACAGGCCATGGCTCCTTGATGCACCTGGCAATGGAGAGAGCAGTTCTCATTTATGTTTCCTGAGGCGGGGGGATCAGTGTTCATGATGGCGGTTCGGAGAAAAGTACCTCCATGTACAGTTTCTGTTGACTGGCAGAAAATTGTTTGCCACAAGGTCGCCGGGTTGAATTGGCACGGCGCCGCCGGGTCTTTGTCTCTAAAATGGGAAGCCCTGACATTTTGCTCAGGCGCGGGCGGCTCCTCTGAATCATTCCCAGGGGTGGTGAGCGTGTAGGACCCCTGTCACGCTGCCAGTGCCGATCACAGAGATGCTCCTTTTCCTGTTTGTGAGGCTGCGAGCGTATCGCGCGGCTCGTCGTATACGAGGAAGGAAGAATTACAGTCGAAAATAAAAAAGGGCTGACTGACCGTAAAAGAGAGAACTGTTAGCCCTGAAAGAAGCTGGGAGTGGGGAAAAGTACTCGGTGGCCTTTTGAGTTCTGCTCATGCTCGGCGGTATATTTAACTTCCAAGGCAGACCTTGCAAGACCTCGGGTGTTGTAGAGCATGGAAACTGTATTTTCTCCTTGTGTGGACTAGTCGATGGGGGAGTGAAGGGGTGGACCTCGCTGTAATAGGGACGATCTGTCACAACACCTCTGATATCACCCTAGTGCAATGTGAGACACACACAATGTGTGTGTGTGTGTGTGTGTGTGTGTGTGTGTGAGTGAGTGTAGGGTGAAGAACCACCGCAGATAAAAATGGCGAGCTGATATTAAAGAAGTAGAGTTGGACACCCCAGAGTGGTGGACAAATGAAGAAATAGTCTGTTTGGACACATGTGCACATCCTCTGGATAGTTTTGCCAAATGTTCTGTTTCTTCCATAATTGTTTAATGTAATTGGAATGCTGCTTAATATTGCAGCCACATTTATAGATGAAAGGTCAATTCTCTCCCAGCAGATGCAACACGAGAACACTGCTTTGTTGTATGTTTATATCGAGGTACAAGCCTTTTGCAGGAGTTCAGGCTAAATGTGGCAGGGAGCATTTCATATGCCTTTTTTTGTTTTAAACATTCAAAAGTTCAAAGACAGCCACAAAGGTGAGGGGTGTTTTTGTCAAGTTGTAGGAAGGCCCTTGGCCGAGTCCACTATTGCTACAGTTCAAATTCCAAAATGGTGCCACTGGTAGATGCTAAGATCATCATGGTTTGGTTCCGCAGGGAGGACATACAGGCTCGTGGTGAGAATGTATGTCTGTGTCATTGCTTTGGATGAAAAGCGTCTGCAGAATGAATACATGTAATGTAATGGTGAGCGGGGTCTGTTTGGCTTCAGATGTTACTCTCGTTACAGAGCGGCGTCTGGTCACATAAGCCGTCCACCCAAGGGTCTGCCAAAGCTCAGGAAAGGGTCAGACGAGGTACTGCTCTCTGGACTATTCTGTCTATGAGTGTATTGTGCTTTTTTGTCCCCCCCCCCCACCCCGCGTGTGCCCCAAATGAAGGAAATGGCGCACAGCTGGGCGTTTTTGCGTGGCTGCGGGGTGTAAAGTTCACGTGCCTGTGCGCCGCTTTGCGCAGACGATGTTCTTAAAACACGAGCGTTGTTTTGGAACACGAGCCGCCCGCGGGCCTGTCGCTGGAAACTCCGTCTTGACAGCGCCTGGCTGCGATCGGGACACTTTGTTTGACCGTGGCGGCGGCGTCCTGTGGGCCCGGGCCCGGTGCTGAGGGTCTGACCCCGTCCTCGTGTGCCTTTTGTCGGCCTTAAGTGGGAACATGTGCACGGTAGCACCTCGGCTCGGAGAGTCAATCTGGCGCCGCTTCACCCCGTCTGATGAAATCAAATGTAACGTTGTACCTCTCCACCCAGAGAGAAAGAGAGAGAGAGAGAGAGAGGAGAGAGAGAGAGAGAGGGGAGAGAGTGAGAGAAAGAGAGAGAGAGAGAGAGATAGTTTTTCAAAGCCCAGAAGACACACTTTTGTTGTGGTCATTGATGGTTGATATTCCTGTCTTTTTTAATGGTCGATGTTCATTGAAGGAGTAACACACAGGTGCTGAACTCCTTGGGTTTCATCATTTGTTTTTCCTCCGGCTCTGGAAAGACAACCCCGGACAGAGAGAGAGAGAGAGGGGGAGAGAGAGGGGGAGAGAGAGAAGGACGAGTGAGAGGGAAGTATGAAAGAGTGTCGGTCGGGGAG
>NC_085011.1:18805813-18813313 GCF_963854185.1 Sardina pilchardus
ATCATCATCATCATCATCATTATCATCTTCCTCCTCTTCTCCTTTGTCTTCTTCTTCTACTACTACGTCCTCTTCTTCACTGTGTGTGTAGTGTAGTGAACAGCACTAATATGACTCAGCCTAGATGCTGCTCCTGTTGCGGCCTCCATCCATCCAAATCCGTATGTCTATTTTGGCGTTCCCCTTTCTTATTATATAGCGCCCTCCCCTCTTCTTCCCCATCTCCCCTGCTAGCATCTGCAGCACCGTAGAAGCTAATGAATGCCTCTCTTTTGTCTTTGCCCCCCCTCCTCGCTCCCCCTCCATATGTTAGATCATTAGAGCCTTGTTCAGCTGGAGCAGAGGAGGCTGATGGGAGTTGAGTGGCGGCCATGTTTTAATCCTTGCTTTGGTGAGGGGCTCCCAGCTCTATTAGGGTGCCTGTGGTGGAAACTGTGGTGGTGGAGGTGGTGGAGGTGGTGGTGGTGGTGGGAGGGTTGCTATGTTAACTGCTTTGTGAAGTAATGTCGGTTCTGGGCCAGAGCTGATCCTGGATCTGCTGGAGCGGTGTTGGCCAGCGTCCACATCCAAATGAGAGAGATTGAGATGGATGGAGAAAGAAAGAGAGAGGAGAGAGAGAGAGAGTGTGAGAGAGAGGTGGGGAGGGAGGTGTAATTGCTTGGGGAAGCTGAGTGTTCGTTGCAGCTGTAAGGGTCTCTGTTTTTGCAATGATGCCGTGGTTGCTCAGACACTTAGAAATTACAGGTCTTATAAAACACCTTTCCCCCTCCACCATTTTGCCTAAGAGGAATTTTAAATGTTGTTGCATTCTCATGGTTGTAGACTCACGGTGAAATGCCCTCTAGCTGATGTGGATATTCAGTAACATCTGACCCACTCAAACTAGGGGTGTAGAGGGACATACAGTAACACCCAGCCAGGCTGTGGCTCCTCTGTGGCTGCAGGGCCTGGAATGGTGCCGGACCAGGACCGGACCTCACCCAGATCAGGGTTAGATGTTGAGTCCTCATCAACAGAGTCAGCAAAGCTGGTCTTAATATTTTGATGCTACAGTACATTGACCTATAGTTGGGAGAATGGCATCTCTGACATTGCCAGTGTGTGTTGCATGGTGTTGCACCATGTAACATTGACTTGTTGTTGTGGGTAGGGACGTGACCCTTTTTGTGACGTACTTACCCCCTTGGCACTAAATGAAGATTGACGCCAAGGAGTATAGATGCCAGTTCTTACATTGTGTTGCTTTAAGGAGCTGTCTTGAATAGAGAGAATGGATGATGCTTTGGAACTAAACTTTTAAATTATTCAAAGATGATAAGAGTCGCTATAAAAGAAAATATCTCATAACTCAGCTCTTGACAAAGGCCTGGGCCCGCAGACAATTTCACCATAGACATCTTTAAACAGACACTTTTGTTTGCTTATTTACGTCTGCTGTCTTTGTTACAATGAGTTTCCCTCCATCTATTGATCCTCATTTGTCAGTAATCCCCATTCCTAAGCTAAGTGTATCGCTGGGCTGAGAAGAAAAAGCAGATGGAGAGAGAGAGAGAAGGAGAGAGAGAAGGACAGAGAGATGGAGAGAGAGAAGGAGAGAGAGGAGAGAGAACAGAGAAAATGAGAGAGAGAGAGGACAGAGAGAAGGAAAAAGAGGAGAGAGAGAGAGAAGGAGAGAGAGGAGAGAGGACAGAGAAAAGGAGAGAGAGAGAGAAGAAGAAGAAGAGAGAGAGATGATGGGTGTTTAACAGTGATGAATAGCAATGAAGGGGGCGTTAGATGAGGTCACAGTAGTGGAGTGGAGTCCTAGACACCATGAGATCTGATGGAGGAGTGGAAATCAACTCTTTACTCACTGATGAAGCATGCTGAAGAGACTCTCAACTTATGCATTTTTCCTCAGGGGTTAACAGGCGTGTGTGTGTGTGTGTGTGTGTGTCTGTGTGTGTGTGTGTGTGTGTGTGTGTGTGTGTGTGTGTGTGTGTGTGTGTGTGTGTGTGTGAGGAGCTATGTGAGTATGATGAGATATTTTCCTTGATTTCTTGGTGCCAGCCTTTCCCGTTTCCAATAAAGTAAGACCGCCTTACGTCCACCTCATGTCCACCTCAATATCAGCATGATGAAATGCTTTCAAAAACACATTTGTGTCAGTATGATTGCAAACTTGTGAAGCCATGTTACACTGTGTGTATTTGAAGTTAGGTATTTGCCTTAGGGCAATTGCCACTGAAATTATCACTAAAAATGAAGTGTTATGATCTTGTATCTATATTGTATAAGTCTATAAAAGAACTTGGATAGATCAGACTTGAAATTGCTGAAGCTTTAGAGACAGCTCAATTCTGTAATAACATAACATAATGTTCCAGACAGTACCAGACTGACATTAATTGCCCTTTTTATGCTCGTATTCCAATTATTATGAACAGAAACTACGCCTATGGAGACTGTAACCTACGCCTACATAGACCTCTAAGTATCAGTCATAAGACTTTAAATATAAATGTGAGCTCTGTTATGAGCAGATCACATCCACATGGAAGTGTGCTAGCCATGCCAGGCCGGGGTAGTTTGTGTGTGTGTGTGTGTGTGTGTGTGTGTGTGTGTGTGTGTGTGTGTGTGGCGGTGTGACAGGCCTGTGGTTATCTGCGCTGGCCGCCATCTGCTGACCGTCCCGGTGGCGTGCGTCAGACACAGACGGCGAAAACCCAGCACGCTGACGCTAAAACTAAGTGCTTACCGGACACTTGAATCAAAGAGATTGTGTGTGTGTGTGTGTGTGTGTGTGTGTGTGTGTGTGTGTGTGTGTGTGTGTGTGTGTGTGTGTGTGTGTGTGTGTGTGTGTGTCTCTGTGTCTGTGTCTGTGTCTGTGTCTGTGTCTGTGTCTGTGTCTGTGTCTGTGTCTGTGACTGAGTCTGTGTTTCTGTGTGTGTGTATGCTTTTGTGTGAGAGTGTGTGTGTGTATGTTTGTGTGTGTCTGTGTGTTGGCGTGGGTGTGTGTGGGCAGGGGGGGTTGAGTTGCAAAGAGATGGATGGTGAATAAAAGAGAAGGAAGACACTGAGGGAGAGGAAATGACACGCTTTGGTGAGGCGAGGGGGGAGAGGAAGAGAGATAGAGAGAGGAAGAGAGAGAGGGAGAGAGAAAGAGAGGGAAAGAGAAGGAAAGAGAGGGAGAGAGAAAGAGGGAAAAAGAGGAGAGAGAGAGAAAGAGAGTGAAAGAGAGAAGGAGAGAGGGAGAGAGAGAGACATCTGCGTCATTAGGCGTAGGAAAGCGAGCAGTTGGAGAGCAGACAGGGATGGGATGTGGTAGACCTGAGACAGATGTTTGTGGAGAGTGGCTAGGATCACTCTCTCTCGCGGTGTTTATCTGTGTGTTTGTGTATTGCTCTGAGTGACTGTGTGTATGAGTATGTTTGTGTGTGTATGTTTGTGGTTGTCTTAGTGTGTGTGTGTGTGTGTGTGTGTGTGTGTGTGTGTGTGTGACTGTGTGTGTGACTGTGTGTGTGTATGCGCATTTGTGGTTGTCTCAGTACGTGTGTGTATTTGTGGTTATTCAAGTGTGTGTGTGTGTGTGTGTGTGTATGTGAATGTGTATGAGTGTGTGTGTTTATCTGAGTGGCCAAGTGTGTGTGTGTGCCTGTGTGAGATGTCAGAGGTGTGGAGGGATGTTTAAAGGTTAAAATGAGGACCAAGATGTTTTCTTTAGCTTATGTGGTTGGTGACGCCATCACCCTCTCCTCTCATCTCCGAACTGATTTCGTCATTCTTCATTTAGTGCGCCCTCCTTTGGACTGTTTCTCGGATAGGGATGTTGTAACCTGTCAGGTGTGTGTGTGTGTGTGTGTGTGTACTGGCGGGGGGGTTGACGGTAAAAAGAAAGTGAAAAGAAAGATAACAAAACATGACAAGCAAGTGTGAACAAGTGATAGAGAGGGAGGGATAGAAAAGAGAAACAAGGAGGAGAAGAAAGAAAAAGTGACTCGGAGAGCAAGAAAGAGGGAGAGGGGGAAAAGAGAGAAAGAGAGAGGGAGCGAGAGAGCTGAAGAGGGAAGAGGGGATAGGAAGAGGGGATTAGCAGGGCCAGACGGGCAGCCATGCCCCAATCTTTGTCAGGGTGGTAATAAAGCATGGCATTGTGATCTGCCAGAGCCTAACTCTCTCACAGTCTGACTTCTGCATGAGGGATTGGAGTGGGTCCCAGAGTTTTGTTTGCTGAGCTCTCGCTCTCTCTCTCTCTCTCTCTCTCTCTCTCTCTCTCTCTCTCTTCTCTCTCGCTCGCTCTCTCGCACGCTCCTTCTCCCTCATTCTCTCTCTCTTTCTCTCTCTCTCTCTCTCTTATGCTCACCCACTCTCTCACTCACCCTCTCTCACTTTTTCTTTTTTTTTTCGTTTTCCCTCCTCGTGTTTCAGAGACGCCACTAGATTTAAGGCAAGAGAGTAAGAGTGTGAGGGAGAGACAGAGAGAAGGAGCGAAAAAAGAGAAGAGGGAAGAGACAGAAAGAACGAGTGAAAAAAAGAGAAGCGGCAGAGAGTAAAGGAGGAGGAGAGGCAAAACAGGAGCGCACGTGTGAGAGAGGCAGAGAGAGGCGAGCGAGACTAAACGACAAGAGTTCCTTTTTTTTCTACCATCTCCTACTCTGTTCCTCAACTTTTTTTCCTCCTCGTTCAAAAAGCGAAACACCTCAGACTCGCTCGTCGCTACCGGCGGAAAGTGGACTACGGAGTTTTTTTTTTCGTTTTCTTTTTTTTTTTCTTTCAAGTTTTAGTTGAGTTTCTGGAATGGCTTCATCCGGGCTGACCAAACTCCTCTTCCTCTCCCTCTCTCTGCTCCCTTGCCTGGTGCTGGTTCTGTGCCGGGCACCAGTGCCCTCCGCGGGCAATCAGACGGGCCGGATCAAGGTGGTCTTCACCCCCACCATCTGCAAGGTGACCTGCA
The DNA here is from genome assembly GCF_963854185.1 of Sardina pilchardus. Lineage (NCBI taxonomy): Eukaryota > Metazoa > Chordata > Actinopteri > Clupeiformes > Clupeidae > Sardina > Sardina pilchardus. Next base: position 18,810,747 of record NC_085011.1, read on the forward strand.
TGGGCGGCCGGTGCCAGAACAGCTGCGAGAAGGGCAACACGACCACCATCATCAGCGAGAACGGCTACGCCACCGACACGCTCACGGTATCCAACTTCAGAGTGGGTGAGTAACCTCCCATGACCTTCTACCTTTGCTAAAACCACCACACACCTACACACCTACACACCTTACCACATGTGTGTGTGTGTGTGTGTGTGTGTGTGTGTGTGGGGTTGATTGTATTTCCTGTCTAACTGTGTCCTACGGCTATGATACAATGCACTAGCACTCTTCAGCTCTCAGCTCTTTTCCTGCCCCGGAGCATTATGGGAGAATGGCGTCTTTGTTTAAGTCTTAATTGTTTAAGATGCTGTTGTGTTTTTATGTGCTTGTTGCTGTGCTCCTGGATAATGGTATAGAACATGGCCCGACCCAGAAAACTGTTGTTTGGACCTGTTGTTGCGACAGTTGTTATTCTCATGGATAATATATGGTTTTCGTAAGACAAGGTCTTGCCCTAACATGGAGAATTTGAGAGATAGACTTTTGTGAGGTTCATTAGAAACGCATGATGGTGAATCAGCGACTTTTACGTCTGGCTCTTCACAACGCGTGTATGTCCAGCACAAAGACAAATGAACTTGGAACGTCAGACTTACCGTAGTGATCAAGTGGAACTGAGTGTGCGCAGAAAACTTCTGTTTCCTAAGAACAGTGATGTCAAATCTCACGAACACCCACTTATGTAACAGATGGATTTGTCTGTGTTTATTTTTTGGATGATGTGCTTGGTCTCTACTTACGCTGCTTGCTAGAAGGTTTTAGGTCATTCGGGGTTGAACAGAATCTATCAAGTGGGACAGAATAGGTCGCAGACTTGGCAAACGGGCGAGACACAGTCCGATGACGCTCGCGCTCTTCCCGGTGAAAAACGTGTGCACGGATCCAGCGCTTTGCTGTGTTTGCAGTGTCTTAACCTGCCCCAGTCCTTATAAGGAGAGCCCCGCACCATCCAACAGATCTCAACACAGACATTAGTGAGGGGGGAAAAAAGCCCAGAGCAAACGATACTTTACACAGCTGAGGAATGAGCTGCCAGGAAGAGTTAAGCAATCCTTTCGCCCAAGATAGGAGAGGGGATATACGGGATAGGTATGACATCCAGACTCTAACTTCACACTGGGACTGGATCAGAGGCATTAGATGCACAGCTTGCTCTGTAGCTCTGGCAAAAGTTTAGGACAGTGGGTTGTCCTGAAACTGTCATGCTAGCTAGCACACACATATTCACTACTAATCAATAGTGAGGTGGAGAACCCTGGTGCCTTCTGGGATATTGGCTATGGGACCCTGGTGATTGGTGGGCCATTGGTGTTTTGTACATAAGCCCTTCAGTGTCTCCAATCATGTCTGTCCTGGATGTGTGTTATACAGTCCCTCAAGTCTCCAAGTGGATAACGTGCATGTGCTTCTCTATTGTTTGCCAATGGAGAGAGAGAGAGAGAGAGAGAGAGAGAGAGAGCCCTGCGTGTGTGTGGTTTGAGCTCTCCAGCCATCACAAGGTACAGCCGCTGAGATGTCTGAGGCATACAATTTGGAGGGGGGGGGGGTGCGTTTGGTGGTGTGTGTGTGTGTGTGTGGGGGGGGGGGGGGGTGAACTCAGGGGGCAGTGGTGGGGGGGGGATTTGGCTCACCGAACTTACTGCCCCTTAAAAACACTGTGGACCACGCTGATGTTTGGCAGGCAGTCAGTGAAATGTACCTGTCGAGGCATGTAGTCTGTCTGCAGCCTGCTCCCGCGACTGTCTGGGAATGGCCAGGGGATCGCCAGGGGAGAGCAGGGTTTTTTTTTCATTATTATTCTTGTTTTTTTTTATTTTGTTTTATTTTATTTTATTTTCTCGGCGAAGACTGGAAATGTTTCTTATTTATGCTCTGCTCCGGTCCGTCTCCAAACAGACGGCAAAACAGAGTCCAAATAAATTCCATGGTTGTTTATCATTCTTCGGCGATGACACCGAGGTTTTTCTCTCCCAGGAAAGAAAGGAATAACACAGAAGAAAGAAAGAAGGGTTCAAGTGTTCATACTTGAGTTGCTTCGCGATAATGGAGGAGAGATTGGTTCATACTTGCTCCAGGGGTGTTGCACAATGAGATTGTTACTCACTCTATAAAAGGCTACAGTTATTTGTAATGGCTGACTCACCTAAAGAGTCTGAGGTGTTAAAGCACTTCCATACACCATGCCCCCCCCCCTTCCTGCACGCACATACACACACACACACACACACACACACACACACACACACACACACACACACACAACCCCTCTCTTGCGAGTGGCACGTGGAATATTTTCTGAGTAGGAGGAACAGGGCTGGGTTGATAATGAAGGTTGTAATTACCACAATTCCCCTCGATTAAAAAACGGTAGAGAACACACATTGCATTTCCAGCGGAGGAGAATCATTACCCGGAATAATCTGAATGTTGTGGCCGTAAGAAAAAGGTGCACAGCGAGGAGGATGGAAATACCCAGAGAAAAAAACAAAAAAACAAAAAAAACAAAAAAAAAATCCACTAAC